>NC_081167.1:15507709-15867709 GCF_012432095.1 Onychostoma macrolepis | reverse complement strand
CAAATTCTTCCTTCCAGTCAACTTTGCATTTAATATGCTTTGATACAGCACTCTGTAAACAGCCACACCTTTCAGTAATGACCTTCTGTGACTTACCCTCTTGTGGAGGGTGTCAATGTTCGTCTTCTGGATCATTGCCAAGTCAGCAGTCTTCCCATTATTGTGGTTTCAAAGAACAAGAGATACCCAGAATTTATACTGTAGGGATGGTCATTTATTCAAACTCAAATGTAAATATTCTAATATTTTGAGATACTGATTTTTGACTTTCATGAGCTGTAAGCTCTAATCATCAAAATTAAAAGAAATAAACATTTGAAATATATCAGTCTGTGTGTAATGAATGAATATAATATACAAGTTTCACTTTTTGAATGGAATTAGTGAAATAAATCAACTTTTTGATGATATTCTAATTATATGACCAGCACCTATATATATATATCACCTATATATATATATATATATCAAGAGCAGTGAGAAATTTTCTAGCAATGTTTTATGATTAATATGAATGGCAGACAGCTTCCCCTTTAAAACCGAAGTCCGGATCCAGTATACTGTTACACATGCATTTTCTCTTTTAGCTGTTTCCTCTCTCTTAAGACCTAAATCGCTGTCTTTATGAGGATACTTCGGGGATTCTGATGCATATTAGTGTGTTTATGTAATCGTTCAAAGTCAATAAAGTGGCAAAAAAATAAAAATGCGCGGTCCTCTCACATAGAAATGGAGACGGCTTAAAATCGGTTGTTTTAAAACTGCAGTGTTTAAAAACGCGTGCCCATGCTACAGATGTAGTCCCTCGTTTAGGAAAGAGCTCCTCGTTTTGTTCTGGTCGTTCTCCACCTGGTTCTGTCTCTCCTTCATGCCCCGTGGTGGTGTGTAAAGATCGCACTCATCCAAATGATTAAAAAGTATTACTGTAAACAATGTATTTTGCGACACCACGAAATAAACGATAGAACATAATATGAAATGATACTCTTTATTTCGTCCATCCGATATATATCGTCATATCGCACAGCCCTAACTGCAACTTGCATTGAAATCATGGCCAAAATAGTACAATTTTTATTCCATCCAAAGTTCTTTTGGATTCTGTGAATGAGTCAGCACTACATTAGTGTTTCCCAGATGTTTTTCTTCAAATCATGGTCCAACATGTTTATTTAGAATACTTGTTTGGTGCACCAATTAAATCAAGAAGGTCTGGAATAAAAAAGACTTCTGGAATTTTTGTAATATTAAATGTATATTAAATTTTGCAACCAAGCATGAAGTATGTGCTCACTGTGGGTAGGATTGAGGAATAGATCACGTTACCATGTTGTGTTTCGGCCTGGAAAGTGGTGATGTTCACACTCCCCGGCTGTGTGTGCATGCTGCGTGTCGGAGAGCACTTTGTCTAGAATCTTGCAGTGTCAAGTGAAGTGTGGAGGTCACAGCTGAGACGCTCTGTTCTCCTTTGAGCAGCTAATTAGTCTGATGACAGCCCCTACAGTCCTGTTCTGTGGGACGCGCTATCGACCTCGCACAAGGAGAGTTTGTGTTTTTTCCTGGATGTTCTCACTGAGCTTTCAGCTGTGTTGTACATTGTATTGGAGATGCCAGGCTTTGATTCTTTACTCTAGCTTTCTGTGAGCATCTTTTTGACCTAAATTACAGGCCTGAGCTATAGAGATGACCTTTTTCTAATTGTTCTGTCCCAGCCATCACAGAAGGTGAACTTTTAAATTGTGTGACAGTGCTGTTATAAATGTGGCTGTCACCCTTTGGCGGATCAGTGCATTTGGTGCATTGCAGTTCAGGATAATTTACCTCAGCTTTCATTAACTTATGCATCCTAGATTACATCACTGTTGTGCATGGAGCATAACGTTTATCTGTTGACACCTATGCATTTTGATTTACCTGACTCTTGCTTTTTACAAATAAATCACCCGATTCTAGCATGCAGCATAATGGTAAAGTGCCAGTATTTTTTGCTGATGAAAGTTGAACTTTTGAATTCTCCCAAATGGCTTGAACAGAGACTCTTCATCTGCTTGAATTAATTTTTTATGCTGTCTTTGCATGTTCAACACGATTAGTTGGCAGGATTGAGCACCGGTCCTCTTTAGTACCTTTCAGGGACATTTATGGGTTTCATAATGTTGACACATGATCACCGGTTATTGCACTTCAGAGTAATCTTAAGGATTCTGGTTTGGAACCATTGGGATGTGTAGACTAGTTAAAAAGACAAGTGTACACACTCTAAAACAAAACAAAATGTACTCTTACTTGAAGTTCACACTGTAACTGTGGAGTTGTATATTAAAATGAATAATTATGTTTAGTTTAAGCTTTCTAAAAGCTTACATGGTACTACTAGATGTTTATAGAAATGTGCATGATAGAAACACTGTGTAGTGTGTATAATGAAGTGGTTAAGACTTATAAACCTTATCTAAGAGTTTGACTTTTCCTTTCGGTTCTGCTCCTAATTTGAAATGTTGTCCCTTGTTCATTAACAATTCCTGTGGCAGTGGTCTTGGCCTTTGAATCGATGTTAGCGCTGGCATCAGTGGCATGTAATTCTCACTCAGGTCGGCCTAATTCTAATGCAGAAGACGTTTGCCAGAGCCCTGCTAAATTAATTGCTTATAGTCTTTTGTAATGATAGATAACATAATCGAATTCTGCCACATTTTTCTGAGGTCTAAGTATCATCGTAGCCATCTCTGCCGTTTAACTCCAATGACATGTTAACGTGGGATGTGACTAACATCAAAATGGAAAAATAACCAAGGAAAATCTAAGCTTGTGGTTGGGAAATCATTTAAGGCGGGCTGTTATGGAAGGGCTCCATTTGGCAAATATCCTCATATATTATCATTTGGCAAATGTCTTCTTTGACAGATTCACCTGGGTTGTAATCAACTAAAGATGTCTAGCCAGCTCCTTTCACGTTCTTTTGGGCGACTGTGATTTATAATGTAATAATGGGCAGCAGTGCATTCAGGGTTTTTGTCTTGGCTAAAAAAAGATGTTTCTAAGAAACATAAGTATTTCATTCAAAAACAGAGTACACCTTTGTTTTTTATATTATAGTGTGGAAATTTGTTTTTGGTAAATGACAAGCCTGATGTCTGAAGTGATATAGGCGTCTTTGGACATGTACTTACTGACAAATTGATAGTTTCAGAGTTGTTCGAATGGAAAGTAGCCTACTCCGTCAGTATGTTAAAGCAATCATTCCACAGTATTTGATTTATTTGTACACTGGGTAAAAGTCAGCCTTTTGGTAATGGAAATGACAAGAAAAACAATTTATTTCATCTTTTTTTGTTGTTGCAAAGATCTAGATGTTGTTGTTGTTGTTGTTGTTGTTGTCTGACATCCAGTGTTTAATCATTTTTGTCACTTTTTCAGGAAAGGTTAGGTGGCAGGACTTTGACCAGGACCTGTACGTGGGAGCTACAGTGGTGAGGCCAGGGCAGGATCCCTACGCCCGCAACAAGTTCAACCAGGTTGAGAGTGACAAACTCAGAATGGACCGCAGTATCCCTGACACCAGACACGACCAGTAAGTCCCAGTCCAGTTTTTAGCTCAGCTCATTCAGTTAACACTCAAGAAACAGAGCTTTGCTTCTTGTTCACTTCATTGAAATGAGCTAATGCTCAACTCAGTTATTGAATTTGTTTCACAACTTATTTTCATTACATGCAATTAGTGTAATAGAAGTTTACTTCATTTGTTTGCATTGGGACAACATTGAATCATCTTTATTTGTTTGGGATTTTCAGGTCCTAGAATGCTTTGCATAGGTAAATGTTGAAATTAAGTAAGGAGTAATTGACAATAGGCTGTTGAATTATTAGGAAATAATGCACACCCAATGTGGTGAGAAAGCGGATTTAATGTGAGAATACAAGTAAAGATTGTTGTGTATGCTACAAACAACAATGTTCACATCTTGCATTTCAAACCAGTATAAAACACTATCTTTTTTTTTATTTTTTGAAAAGTCTCTTGAATTTTAAAACTGATGTCTAATTTTATAGGATTTTTCTCCATTCTCTTATATTTGAGTAGAGTTACAGTTTAGTTTAAGAAGCCCATTTCCAATGTGTTGTGACACTTTTCATAGTTGAATTAAGTTTATTAAAAGTATTATGTGAAGTTACTCGCATATCTGAACATTAGACTCATGCTACTTGGCACAAAATCTAATTAAACCCATTTCCTTTGGTTCTGTTGAGTATTAAAGCACCCTTTCCACTAATAATGGACTGTTCATGTTACACTGAGCATTTGCCTCACTATGTAAGGTTTTTCCATTGCCTAATTATTATGTAGCGTGCCTTACTTTACAACACACAGTGAATGTGAAGAACAGTGTCAGTGCTTCTTTGCGATTAAAGTCAGTCAAAATTAATGTGCTAAATTAATTTCGGATTCTCATAAAGAGAGACCTGTCATTTGATGAGAGATGCTTACACAGCACAATGATAGGGAAATGCATGAAAAGCACTTCCCCAGAGTCTTTCAAACCTTCATCCTCATCTGTCTGTCGGTCACAGTGTCCTTGAGGTGGCAAAGTAGCAGATTGTCTTCGAGGCTTAGATGGCTGTCAGAGATGTCAAGGCAGGATTGACAATATGAGTAAAGTGCTGAATTTATAAGTGGAAAATAACAGAGTAGCTTAAATGGAGAATGAGCTTGTCCTATTAGATGCAGTAAGTGGTCTTGGGTGTTATGAATCTCATTGGCTGTAACAATCATACTTGTGTTTAAGCTGAAAGGTCTCGCAGGGGAATATCATTTACTGCTGAGTGGGCATCTGAAGGAACGTCATATTTGCTGACGACACGAATGGGAATATCTGGGCACTCATTTTTTCCTCTGATAAATTGGCCACTCACTGCTCTCTGTATCAAATGATGTGTTGCATATGTTTAGCAAAACCATTCAGTTCTGACAGGTTTACTTTCCATCTTTGCATTTTAGGATTCATTTGTAAGAATTGTTTATAAGTTGTAAAATGCCCAGTAAGATGTCCACATTAAGTTTTCCATCACCAGTTTAATGTACTGTACTCTCTTCATAAAAGGACTGTAGAAGTAGTTCTGAATTCAGCAAAACAGTTTAGCTAACTTGGGCTACTTTTTGATTTTGGAAAAATGCTTGACCACCCACATTTGCAACAATGCCTCTTCAGTGTTCACCAACTTACCCGGTCTGAATTTTATTTATAACAAGTTTCATAATCATTTCAGTCCAGTCTTTTTACATGTTAAGAAGGCATTGCGCACAAGTTTTAAAGGTGCACTGCCAATCAAAAGTTTGGGGTCGTAAGGTTTTTATATAAAAGCTTTTTGCTCACCAAGGATGCAGTTATTTGAGCAAAAAAGTACAGTACAACAGTAATTTTGTGAAATATTACTGTTTTAAAATGTGATTTATTCCTTTATTACTGTGCAAAGCTGCATTTTCAGCAGTCATTACTCCAGTGTCACATGATCCTTCAGAAATCATTCTGATATGCTGATCAAGAAACATTTCTTATTATTGTCGATGTTAAAAACAGTTTTGACAATGTTAAGCAGCACAACTGTGAAACTTTGTTTTTCAGGATTCTTTGGTGAATAGAAATTTCAAAAGAACCGCATTTATATGAAGTAGAAAACTTTTGTGACAAATGTTTTTACTGTTGTTTTTGATCAAATCAAATGCATCCTGAATAAAAGTATTCACTTCTTTCTAACCAAAGTAATTTTACTGACCCCAAACTTTTGAAAGGTATTATAATTAGTAAAAGACAGGCTGTTTCATTTTCGGAGAGAGGGAAATATAGTCATGCAAAACAATTATTTTGTGCAAAATCTCATTAGAAGTGGACTTTAGTAATAATTATTAATCAAAAGTCCATTGAAACGCAACACACAGTGGTAGTGCCACTGATTTATTTATTGATTTATTTTTTTACACACACCTGCTTTTCTAGTGGAGTTCAAATATGGCTTAACTCTCGAGTTTCAAAAAGCTTCAGAATCCTTAGAAATATTATCTGGTCCCCTGAACGTACTGTAACATTATTAGAGCTGCACTTAGCTGAGACTGTATCGATTGCATGAGAAAATGAGGTTTCCATCAAACACTCATGTTACTGCTGTTTTATAATGACCAGATGTAACTGCCTTTTTGTTGTGATTCAGACTGCCTAGATATCTTCACACAAAACATCTTGTGCATTTTCACCAGAAATGTATTTCCCATATCTCAGAGGGCTGATGTAAAAGCTATGGGGGGCTTGGTTGTGCTTAAACGAACATAAATTGGTCCCACAGCCAGCGGTTGTCTCTGAATTAGCTGTCTTGAACGTTATGATGAATTAGTGCTCTTTTTTTTTAACTACCTGATGTTAGGCAGAAACAGATTGCTCTGGGTATTTCAAGCATGATATTTGTAGGATCACAGTGTGTTCTTAAAAAATGTTTTAGTTCAGTTTTATCAAATTTATGGTCATAAGTCTTTAATTATCATTTTAAGGGGTCTTATATTTGGGGATGAAAAAACAGGATTCGTGTCACAGCCAAATGTGATTTAAACTTCAAAAGATTTAAATAAATGTGAGCGCTGAACGTTCAAAGTCAAAACACTGTTCAATCTACAATCAATTAATAGCGTGCATTTATGCCAAGCGATTACTCATGATCTACTGTTGATGAATTATGACATTGTTTACGTTATAGTGTTTATATTGTAATGTTATAGATGGTTGAAAACGTGTACATTTTGTCTCCCTCATTTTTATCAGCAGCTGGAAGTAGTAGCCCATAGATTTTTCAAAATAAGAGTCCCAGTGTATTTCAGTTTGTAGATGAGTCATGACCTGCATTATGTATAGAATTTTTATCTTTGGTATTTTGGTCACACAATATAAACTCTCTGGCAGAAGACCAAGAACATTATTTAACACATTCAATATACATATTTTACCTGTATATCCACAACAATCCTTTATTGCCTTTTTAAAAACACATTACTACTTCAGAAAAGTATCAATCAACCTCCTTAGAGTATTGAGTATTTTTATATTTTAAAGATGTTTTCCAGTTGCATATGTGCCATACTGAAAATAAAAGAATCTAAATAATCTCAAAATAAATCATGCATATTAGAGTTTGTGTGTGGACACATGGTAATAATTTTATTTGTGCAAGTTTAAAAAAGAAAAGAAAAAAGATTGCTATATTGGGACACATCTGCAGAGTTTTGAAAACTCAAAGGCTTTAGTTCTGAAAAAAACAGTATGAATTTTTAATTTATGTTGCTTGGGGGTTTGCCATTTTTAATACTTTGGTTAAGTATGGTTTAATCATGTGTTTTAGTTATATAACACTTGTGGACATGGCATTCATTGGTCTATTAAAAGCTTTATGGAAAAAAACATTGAAAGCAAAGTGGGCAGGAAAACGCTCCTCAAACATTCACAGCCATCGCCTCTGTCTGTGGTCCTGCCACAGCCTGCATGTGGACTGACACATGCGTTTGAAGAGCCCAGCGTGTGGGGTGAAGGTACAGACTGTTAAGGTTGGCTGGCGAGTGCTGTCTTCCACCATCGTTTCCACTGAAGGCCTGCAGTGCAGGGCCGGGCTCCCAGGACTCACTGATTTACTGCTGACATGCAGGAAGACTTGTCAAGAATAGGGCAGCCCTCTTGTCACTTTTCCGCTCAACATAAACAGGCTGCTTGGGAGATGCTGCCCTCTTAGGAAATTACCCTCCCATTGCACAGGGATGAACTTCACCCTTAATTAAAAAAAAAAAAAAAAACATTTAAAAATAGTCCTATGCAATATATTGACCCCCCCCCCCAAAAAAAGCCACAGCACTAACTTGTAGTGATTTGTGGTTACAGGAAGGAATGTTCATTGTTGGCGTGACTGTGTTGTTTATTTGGTACTATGGCAGGTCACCTGAACACTTCCAAGTTCCTGACTTCAAGGCTTCCATTTCCCACCTTTAGATGTCCGTGTACAGTTTAAGAATTTGATGTTTGTTACTATTTAAAAATCCAGCTCATAATTCCAGGAATTCAAGTGTCCTTTTACCACTGGATTGTGGTTTAAATAAATGCGGTGACTCTTCACCGTTCACACAGGACACGTTCTTGCATCCGCCTTTGCTGTTTTTAGATTGTTTTTCTAAATTAATCTGTTAGACTGACATCTTTGACAGTTGTGGCATGTCGCACAGTTAATTTTTAATTATTTATTTTTTTCCCCCCACGGTGTCTCTCATTTAAAATGCAGAGGGATTCACAAAAGTTACAATTATGTCTAATATCATTAAGCAGAAGATCATTTTCATTTTATGGCCAATAAAGCAATAAATGGCAGATTATTAAAATTCTACTTTCAAAATTCTTATTATAAAACGGATGGTTCCGGTCCTTGATTCCGATTGGTTGAGCCAAGTTCGAAGCTGTTGTAAATTACTTTATAAACAACATACACCTTTTGTTTACATTTGTGTGTTGCTCGGCAACCACTTGTTGGAACCACAACCATTTCTGAGGAACTACATTGTTTGATGGAAGAATAATGTTTTTATCAATATCATTATTTGCTCTGTTTTATTTTGTGAAACCTTACTACATTATATGGAATAACAGTTTTATAAAAGCAATAAGCCCCGTGAAGCCGTGGTCTACAGTGTATTTATAACAGCTTTGTTAGGCATGATGTGAAAGCCATAGCCATAGTTCACCAAAAACAAAAAACAATTCATTATTCACCCTCATGATGTTAAAAACCTGTAAAACCTTTGTTCATCTTCGGAGCACAAATTAAGATATTTCTGATGAAATCCAAGAGCTTTCTGACCCTGTATAGTTAAAATAGTCCATGTGACATCAGTGGTTCAACCTTAACGTTATGAAGCTACGAAGATATTTTTTGTGCACAAAGAAAACTAAATGACTTTATTCAACAGTTTCTTCTCTTCTGTGTCAGTTTTTGATGCGAGTTCACAAGAGTACCACGACGCATGCGTGTGACGCATGCTCTCAGATTTCATCAAAAAAATCTTAATATCACTAAAAAGAAAAATATTTCTAAAAAGTGGGTATTATTTTTTGATTTATTATAAGTTAGTCTTTACTACTTATTCACAACACCATAAACCTTTGTCAATTTAGTTAATTGCTATGATTATCTATTATTATCATGTAAGTGTCTCTGCCAGAGCTTTTAGAAAGCTGAAACAGGAGTAAAATCAATTATAAAACCATATTAAAAAAATAATAAAACAAACATAAAGAACAGCAACAACAACAATCATTAGTATTAATGTTAAGTGATTGTTGGATGATGGAAAAGGCAGTCTGAATGTTAAAACAGGGAAAATGAGCAAGCATACTATCCAGTATCCTACAGTGAAAATATTATCTGTAAAGGGGCGATTATGTACCGTTTTGTCCAAATAAATTAATAATAAACACTAAAAACTAAAACCAATCATTTTGAGTTTAGGCATCACAACATTATAATGTATTGTATATTTATTTTCACTTTTGAGATTTGATAAAAATTACCTTTTTTATTTTATGATCTGAATGTAAAAATAAAGGAAATGAGTATGCATATTGTCCAATATCGTACAATACCGATACATAAAAAAAAATCTGGTAGCCGAGATATTACACATCCCTAAACCATGCATTTCAAGACACGCGTCATGTGCCTTCTAGCTGTTTTAGTTCATGACGACTCCTGAGTCAAGAGTATGGACGGAATTGAATATTCTGCTTTCTGGGAGCAGCGCTTTAATTTATGGTGCTTCACTAAGCCCAGCAGCCGATATTTGCATCAATAAGCCGGTAACAGATCTCTGAATGATGAGAACCCACTTTTTTTGTTGAGTTTCTGGAGATACATCAAGCAGCAAGGACATCTGTTCATCTTTTCTTTCCTCACTCTCTTGAGCATGACCTTTTTAAGCCTGCCTGACTTTCAAAATCCCTCTGAACCGTCTGAGCTCTGGCCCTTTCTTGCAGAAAAACTACTGTGTGCTTTGGCCGGTGTCTGCTTGGCTTTTGGGAATATCTTACAGTGCTGCCAACCGCTGCAACTGGCAGAGCAGTCGTGAAGTCATCAACCGAAGTCTCCATGAGCCACATAAGCAAACATTGACCCACTGTTGTATGACTGCCACACAGACGGTGTAATTAAGATGTGTTTCTCGCTCGCACTGCCCAGTACCATTTCCTCTCTTTGTGTCAGTATTTCATATCGATCTGATCCCTCCAGGTCCAAAGTTTTATTTGTCACATTTGTACAATTGCAGTGAAATGTTTTGTCTGCACGGCCTCCTCCCATGAGTGTGCTCTGGAGCTAAAAAGAAAGAGAATGCAACACTAGAAAGGGGAAAACACTGGATATATTTGCAAATAATGGACAAAGGTGCATTTTGATTCACTACAGGTTGTGTAAAACTTGACGAACAATCTGTGATCCAAAGAGCATCTTGAGCTTCAATGGAAGCAAGAACATATAACCGTCTGTATGGAAAGTCACATTATCAATGACATAAATTTAAGTTATTTGAATAGAGACCTAGAAAATCAGTATTGCATACTACTTTTTACTTGACCAAGTTTCTTTCACATTTTTCAAAATCCCAATTATGTCCAGATTCAAATGAGTTTCAATCCCTTATTTTCAAAGCGGCCTCAGTCATCTGGCCCCCGCTGTATGTGTGAAGTGTTAGGGGGGGAATTGTGTTGAGTGCATAATGGTTGATGCTTATTCTTGGGCATCGTAATCTCACGTCAGCTGGATGTCTGTTTTAGTCATTTGGCAGGGGATGTTACTGGCATGGCTCTCAAACGTTGTTGACTATGGTTCGGTTGGACAGAGTTCAAATCGCATTGTAAATGGATGTGTGTTGGAGACCGTCACGTGTGACCTGACCTGAACTGAGCAAGAGTAAGATGTTCAGATCATATTCTCTTCTCATCTCCTTCCGTGAAAGGTGGGCTATAATGTAAACATTAGCGACAGAGGAAATTTCTTCTTTCAGACACGAGGTCAAGAGTTCAGATATTTTATTGATGTGCATTACCATTATGTTTGGGTTGTTTTTTTCTCTTATGCTTACCAAGGCTGCATATGCAGGAAGATTTAACATGCAGGAACAACAGTAATATTTTCAAATATTACAATTTAAAATAATATTTCTATTGTAACAATAATAACAATGTAACAATATTTTCTGTAGTTTGTCTTATCACATATTACTTAATATTTGTGGAAACTGTGATTTGTTTCAGTATTCTTTGATGAATTGAAAGCATTTGTTTGAAATAGAAATATTTTCTAAAATTATGTTTACCATCACTTTTTTTAAAGAATTTATGGCATCCTTGCTGAATATTCATTTCCTTTAAAAAAAAAAAAAAAAAAAAAAAAACTTAACTCAAACTTTTAAACCGTAGGTGTGTACAGTATATACATATGAAATGTATTTATAAGTAAATATTTATTTAAGGCGGCGACTATTTTCACTTAGTGTAAATGGCAATAGAGGCTATTTATTTTCTTAGTGATATGCTATTTACAGTGCAAATAGCCATAAATTCTATTAACACTGTTAATAGCAGGATGTTCTGCTGTTTATCCCACTCATTGCAAATAATGGCAATTATCTGCACCTCACTATTGTAGTATATTATAAAACCGTATGCAATAACGTATTGAGTGTAAATTTTATCATTTTAATTCAAATTATTAAATGGATGCCACCTCATTGGGACAATAAAGCTCTCTCTACACCTACCCTAACCCTACCCGATACTTTTTTAACTTTTCAATTATTTCCTTCATTTTTATTGAAAATAAATGCCTTTCCAATGTGATTTATGAGATTTGAATAGGGAGAAAAAAGTTTTACTGTATACACCACTGGAGCTGTTCTATTACGATTGTCTTTTGTAGCATTGACCAGCCCAATCACACGTTGGTTGGTGGAGTGTAAATAGCTTCTGCCTTTATTTAAACTAGTTGTAATCTGAACTGCATTAGGTTCTTTCCTGGAATTATAGTGTGTTTGGTTGTATTTTATTTTGTGAATTTTTTTTAATGGATTTTTTTCTGGAACAGAGCGCAGTCGAATGATAAAAGAGTGTGCATCTAAATTGTGAGGGGGCAGTGTCACCTCTGGCCTAGACCTCAACTTACTAGATGGGTAGATAATATTTAATATTAGTATTAACTTGAAATGTTTTCACTGTTGGTAAGAGAAGAATTCAGAGAAATAACCTCAGATAGCTGCTGCAGCCTCTGCTTTCAGCAAATATACAGAGCCATCACAGATTTTTAAGTCTAAGGCTGAAGCTATTGATTAACATGGTTTTTATTTCTAACAAAAATTGATGTTAACAAATAAACCTTAATAATAATCAGTCCCAGAAAGCCTTGTATTGTATGACTAAATAGACCACCAAGATGAATTCAGTAAAATTCCAAGATGGAAACAAGAAAGAAAAGACGTTCTGTCATATTAGATCATTTGAATGGTATCTGCAGTGTTACAGCATTGCACAGAGAATTAAAATGGGATGTGCAAAAGCATATTCATCATGATACATATTCAGAAAGGAATGCTTTAATATCCAAGAATTTGGTTTGCCCTTCTTTGGTTAAAATGGTTGTTTATGCTACTATGTCTCCTTTTAAATGCATGTTGTGTGTTCGTTCTGATAAGCAGTGAAGTTGTCTCTGAGTTTGGCTTGAGCAGTGTTCCTCTGTGCAGTTGCATGTAAACGTCTTGTCACTATATGTCAGTCAGTTTCCCTCCTGGAGAGCTGCTGATGCTGCAGGTGACATTATCCTTGTTGCAAGTCGTCTTATCGCTGCCCTTTCACCATCCCTGCAGCGCGTGAGCTGCATTCCCAATGCAGTAGTCACGTTCAGCGCAGAAGACGCACAAACCTTGCGTTTAAAATGGCCGCAAGACCTTTTTAAAGGTCAGAGCGTTATAGTTTGTTTGCTGAATGCCAACCTTTTGTATTTTCTCCCAAAAGTAAGGAGAATTTGCCCTCCATGTTTTTGCACCATTACCTTCTAGTAAATTTACCCAGAACTGAAAGAATGAAGCGCACTAGTCTTAAATCCCTTTGTTAAACGCTTACCTAAGCTGGTAATGAGGAACACATGCTCTTTGTTTACTCCTGAGAGACTCTGCTTCTGTTGTGTTACCCCTGATGGCAGCAGGCCACGTGTCTTAGTGGAAATGTTTTTGGTGGGTGTAGCTGTGGTCTCGCTGAGCCTGTGTCTGGTGTTCGGACCACTGCTCTAATAAAAAAACAAAAAGGACCTGCTTGCCAATGTATTAATGAATGATGTCTTTCTGCACGTGGTGTGTTTCTCGTTTAGTCCATTGTTTTTTTTTTTTTTAAGTTAATTACTGCAGTGAAGTGTCTTCCTTCCTTCCTATATTTCTTGCTAATGTTATAGCATTATTTAAACACACGTCACAAACTATTTTTACAACAATGCTACAACATTAGCAAGAAATATAGTTGTAAAAATTGTAAAAATTTTATGCATTGCTAAATATTATATAAATATTTAATAAATATTAATTTAATGCTGCTTTTTTACTCTACCATGCCATATTGTTGTCTATTCAATGCTTTTGTCATGCCATGTATTTGAATTATCTTGATTTTACTGGAATCTTCATTTTTTTTTTCTCAAGCACAGCAATTAATTTAATGCTATTTAAAATGAGGGCTATTAGTTTACCACAGTGTGTTTGTATTGCCTTGGTGCGCAGCAACTGCACATTAATGTCATCTAAAATTAGAAATTAATGTGTTTCTCTATTCAAACATATTACGATAATTAACAAAATAGAATTTTATGTATGAAACTTATACTGTAAAATTAACATTTTAGATATAAAATATATAAAAATGAATTATGCATTTTCTAAAAAAAATATTAATTATAAATATTCATTTAAAATATATTTTTAAGTTGCCATGCCTTTTTGTTGTCTATTCAATGCTGTTGTCATTATGCAGTGTTTTTACATTTTATCTTTATTTTACTGGGGTCATCATTTTTCAAATATTGGTCTTTAATTACAGCTGCTTAAATTAATTACAAATATTGATTCGTTAATCAAAATCTTAAAACATAGAAGTATGCATTCAGCACACTGAGACCAGAACATTTATTCTATTAGCTATTGACTTGAGTTGCAACAGTGGAAGCATTTGAGAGTTTATTTGGTGCCATGCTGGGTGGTTGGAGGCCAGCGGAGGGAAGCATGCCAGTGGGATATGCTCTAAAAAGTGCTTGTCTTCTAGTCAAAGCCTCCATTCTATTAATGGCCTACTGCACAGTTATTCCTCGCGAGACCTCCAGCAAACAAGGCTAGAAATGTGTGCTGGCCCCTTAATGCATTCCCAAGAAGTCAAGGAGTGTAAAATAGTTTAAATGCCTATACACATTCAATGGAAAGACTGAAAAAAGTTGGGGTAAAATATAGATGTACCACCTTTATGAATGTGATTTCTCTGGCCGTAATGTTATTAAATGTGATGCAAAGTATGTAGAATTAGTGTCATGGATGACACTAATCTCATCCCTTTGATAAAGTCAGTTTGGAGTCTCTGATGGTGGGCTCTCAACCCTGACCTGTTGTTTAACAGCAGTGTAGGAGGAATTGACCCCGATTCCCCTGCCAGGCATCCAGTGGCCACAAAATCGATGGCGTCAGTGCAGAGGAAGCATTGTGCAATCTTATCCTCAATGAGAGGTGCTAGGAAACTGGAGGATTAGACCCATAGCTGTCAAATTAAAACCTCCGGGATATAAACCGTGTGGGTGTGTGTAGCTGAAACCTTTATAGTGTGCACGTGTGTGTGTGTGTGTGTGCATGTTTGGTGACGCGAGTCCAGAGAGTTTAAGCATGCATGACCTCCTGTCCATCTCAGCCTCAGAGAAGCATTAAATGAATGTGGGCTTTGAGTTCCACTGAGGGTTTGAGACTGTATTCAGGTGTAGCGGTGTGACAATGGGTTTTCACTGTGTAGCGCTTCTTCAATACAAATACCATCAGTCTCATTAGGTTTTCAATTGCTTTAACTAGTCAGTTGAACAACTGATCATTAAGTGAACTCCACTTGATTTCTGAAGAAAATATACTGGGGGTTGCCCATATATTAATGCATCTTCTTTTTCTCTCTCTCAGTTGTCGTCACAAACAGTGGAAGACAGATCTTCCTTCGTCCAGTGTGGTTATCACTTTCCACAATGAGGCCCGTTCAGCCCTGCTGCGCACTGTGGTCAGGTGGGGCGTCATGTCAAATAACAATTTTTAATGCATGTGCATGATGTGGGATTGTCACCATAGAAAAATCTTGATGCCATTACCAATAAAATTTCGCTTTTTGTTATTAATTTGAATACAGCAAAACTATTATTGAGCACACTTCTTTATTTAAAATGTGTATAAAAATTTAAACGGTGACGTGACAAATTGAACAGACATGGAGTATTTCTCAAGTAAACATCGGTTAAAGTTTTTTTTCAGTCAGTAATAAAGCACAAATTAAGAAGTTTGTTTTTGTTGCTAATTTTTGTACATTTTTGCCTACTAGGCTGTGTTTACATTATAGTGTTGAATAAAGAATATTAACTCACATATGAACTTAAGTACAGAAGTGCACTACTGTCCAAAGTTTGGGGTCGGTGTAGTTTTTTGAAGGAAAGCTCACCATGGCTGTATTTATTTGATCAGAAATACAGTAAACAGTAATATTGTGAAAATTTGTAAAAGAAATATTACATGTATTACATATTACAAATATTACAAAATCCTGATGTTGCGTATTATTTTTGTGGAATATTTTTCTTATCAGGATTTTTTGAATATAATGGTCAAAAGAAACTTTCTTCTTTTTTTTTTATAATAATTTTTAATGTCTTTTTAATGTGAATGCGTCCTCGCCTAATACAAGTATTAAATTCTTTCAAAAAAACTCAATTATCCTATAAACTTTTGAACAATAATGTACCTCTGCTTTTGACATATCTACTAAGATCGCTTTCTCTCTCATAAACATGCATTCAACTCGTCTTCTCTTCCTGTCTTCAGTGTGCTGAAGAAGAGTCCTCCTCATCTGGTCAAAGAGATCATCTTGGTGGACGACTACAGTGACAACCGTAAGTGTTTTGACCTTTAGCTACCAGTCAAACTAAATGGTACAGAACTTAATAAATCATCTCACAATCATATACAATCTGTTTCGTCATGTACAGGGTAAAACACTGACTGAAAAACTAGTTTTTATCATCACACACTCTTGTTTTCTCAACATAAATCATGCAGTACATCCGTATAGAAGGACACGGCAACAGTGCAACTGAGATTTGTATGACTGTAAAAAAGTGAATCATCATGGCACCAACCGTGTTGCCGAGTCCCAAACCCATTACACTTTTTGTTTTTTGGATGCTAAACCCCTAGTGTGACCCCTTCAGATGTCTGAACTCTGTATGAACCCTGTCCTGAAAGCAATGCTGCCCTCCCTGCTCTATGACGCTCTGCTGCAGGGAACCTGGCAGGCACTGGACTTATTAGTCCTCATCTTTCTTCTGTTATCGTGATTGTGATCCTACTTTTGCATTTTGGCATTCAGAACTGTCCATTCCATTTTTATTTCAAGCTTTTGTTTTCACAATATGTAGTGGAGAGTTTGGTATCTGTGCCCCCTTTTTAATCAAATTGTCATCTGTAGGCAAGGAGAATTCAGATGGAGGTAAAACTAGTGCACACGATTACATTTCAGTGTGTCTGCTATTCATTTTTATTAGTTGGTAACACATGACCAAAGAAATGTACACAGAAAAAAAGGGACACAGTCAATTATGGTTTCAAGAAAATATGAAATTATGCTCCTACCTTGTGGTTTCTTTTAACTTTGAGATGAAGTGGCTTCTTCATTATGTAACTTTGTGGAAAAAATTCCTTTTATCATTTTCTGGTGGGTTTCTGTTTGCCAGCACTCAAAGTTGACCCGTAGTTCCCTGCCCTAAAGTTTCTCGAGACCAAAAAGAAGTTTGTAGCAAGCCGTACATGATGTGCCCTTTCTAAATGTATGGTGACATTTACAAAATTGTGTAGACTTATTAACGAAGTGACACAAGTTGCCCGCTGGCACATCTTGCCACATTCCTCCTGTGTATATTAGCTACAGCATATATAATAGAAGAGATGTATTGCCCTGAACACTTGAGCTGACACAATGTTTTCTCTGGGCTTTCAGCTGAAGATGGTGCCTTACTTGGGAAAATCGAGAAAATCAGAGTCCTACGGAACGATCGTCGAGAGGGTGAGTGATTTATGACCCTCTGAATCACAGTAACATTGTTAATCAAAACTATACCCTAGTTAATATGTAAGGACCAGTGGCCCTTTACTAGCAGCTCTTGTTTGGTCATTAAAAATCTAGGCATCTATTAAAACTAGCTGGAGTTTTACTTTTGCGACTGATTGTGACCAGCCTCAGCATGAAGTCATTAAAAGCACTGCATACTTCATAGGTGCAAATATGGAGGAAATTAAAGAAGAGAAAAGCAAATGGTCTGTTACGAGCTGGAGTGTATTTTTGGAAGGTGTTTTATATATCTGTCAAGCTAAAAATGCTGTTCTGTAGCCAAAACTGCAGTTTGTTTATTCGTATCCAAAGCCTTTTGTTCAAATCCTATTCCAGTCCAACTAAACAAACTCTTTGTATTTGCTTTCAAAAATCTTTTTTTGAAACACAAATTGCTTGATGGTAAAGAAAAGAAAGAACTAACATGTACTCTCTCTGGTAAAGCTCGTAGTAAATTAATGTTAGATTAAATGTGAGAGTCAATAAATAAATAAATAATAAACCTGTACTCATGAAGATTATTTAGATTTTGTTATAAAGAACCAAACAGATTAATTAATATTTAATGTTTCTCAGTGCTTGAAAATTGATTTTTAGGTCTCCACATGAGCCACTAGATGAGCTTTCTCTTATTATATTTTAGAGAGAAGAAAGTGTTTTCTTTGCTTACTTCATCCCTTGCGGTATGGTGACAACCTTGTTGTTTTTTGATTGGATTTGGGGTTTTTTTGTTGTGTGTTTGTGCATTGTTTTAATTATTTAGTAATTACAAGTAAATAGATGATGATAAAATAATGCAAACAATACTGGCAATGAACAAATTAAAGTTTATTTTTAGGTACCTAACAACATTATAAAGTATTCAAAAAAAAAAAAAAAAATTAATTAAAAATGCAATGCATGATTAGATACGGTGCATTAACCCTGATACTGTCAGTGGTTCACCCTTTTTCCTTTTATGGCTTAATTTTATGTTCATGTTCAATAGGTGATTTTTGTCTACTTGTATACATTCCCTTCAGAGAGAACTAACCTAAAAATACACGGGCATCATACCATTATTTTTTCCAAAACCAATTTTATTTAATTTTTTTACCAATTTGTGAAGTACCCAAAATACCAGTACTTTTGACATCTGTATGTTGGACTTTCATTATGGTTCCCTGTGTGTAGCTCATTAGGTTAGAATACAGGGAGAACATCCTTCTGCGTAGTTCAGCGCTTTTGAGTCTCAATCTTGTGTTTGTGTGTTGTGTTTGTTCTCAGGCTTGATGCGATCCCGTGTCAGAGGGGCGGATGCGGCCACGGCCAGTGTACTAACCTTCCTTGACAGCCACTGCGAGTGTAATGAACACTGGTTGGAGCCCCTGCTAGAAAGGGTTGCTGAGGTCAGCCATGTTTTTCTTTCTCTGTCTTATTGTTTCTTTCTCTGACAAGCAGCAAAACATTGGGTCTTACGGTTCTCGGATTTGGCAAATTAGCGATTGCTTTTGGAGGCTATAATCACACATGCTCATTACAGCAGCGGACGTTTAGCAGATCACTGCAATTGCAAATGTCAGGCCAAGATGATAGAGTAGAGTAGATGAGAAGTTATTGTTTTCTTTGGCTGTGTCTTCATGCACAAACTTTACTTGCAGTGCCATATCATTATACCTGTTTGTATCCAATCCTGCTGTCAACTGCCAACAATTTTCAAACAAGCCATAAAGAATATTGTGAAGGGGAACTAGTACAGTATGTAGATAAGTCCTCAGTGTGTGTGCACAGGTGTGTTGAATGCAAGTAAACACACCCCAATTGCGGATGTGCAGGTCCGTTCTGGTTCAGGATCAGATTGACCTAAAAGAAATATTTGCTTCAGTTGCGTCCCTAGGCACACGTAATTACTCTGAAATTGCCTCGAGGCTTTTGAGTCAAAATAAATAACAGGGACTAGAAGTACAAGACACTGAAAGTGCAAATTACAGGCATAAATGTAGTAAGAGGTTTCATAACCCCATTTATATTGTTAGGTGTCTTCATTTTCAGCCGGATGACCCAGATAAGCACATAATCAAACTGTGGAGTTAGTGACCCTCAGAATTTATCCAAGCATTTTTTCATGATTATTATACAGAGCATGAATTAAGCGTTGTCCTGTTTCTGGAGAAGTACCTCTACACAGGACTTCAATTGAAGCAAAATAATTATGATTTAAAATATATGTGCATGTGTGCATGAGCAGAAATATTCTGCCTAAATTGAAGAGTAGATCTAGTCGAGAGCTGAACTCCTACTGAATTTGTTTTTAATGGTTTTTGACATTTTTCACTTTTCCACTTATTGCATCCACTCATCATTATTCGTAATTAGAGTTCTTCCAGCTTTATATCAGTATTTGCCTAAAAATGAACTACTAGCAGTCAGTACCATGACTTTCCTTATTCAATATTGCCAAAAGAATATCATCACTAGACACACAGAAAAAATTATATAAAAAAATTAGATGTCAGATATTTACTTTGTACAGTAAATACATAAATTTAACTAAGCAATTTTTGGCCACCCAAAAAATTGATGAATTTCAAAGTATCAGCTACTGTTTAGCCTAGTTTTTACCCATATTTAGAGAATGTTTAATATTATTGAATTGCTTTATACAAACATTGACATTCTGTTATGCTGAGAAAAGTTTCACAGGAACTATCATTTTAATCAAACAATGATTGGTTGTTTCAAAATGTTTAATTCAAGAAGTAAAATACAGTACAATAAAGTTTAAAATAATCAAGGCATGTTGTTTTTATTCAGCAAAACACTTTTAGTATTTCACTAAATGAACTGAAGACGGATATTTAATATGAATGTATTAATATAACAAATGATATTTCTTGTACCTACATGCATATGAAAATTGCCATGTGGAAACATTACAGCACGGTGACAAATGAATTTGTTAATTCAGAGGTGAAGCCACAGCTGAGATGATTTGATTCGTCAGGGTGTCCCAGAATTGTCATGATGAATATTGGAAGATGTCTGAGAAGCAATACATTTATATTTAGAGTTAAATTCTCCACGCTTATCACGTAGAGTTGATTGCCTGTCTTTTCTGGAGTGTTTAACTCATAGCACTCAACTCTAAATACTCCAGTCATGTGTCAGCGAAGCTCACAAGATTAATGGGATTTCCCTAGGTATTTCTGATGGATTTGCCGTGATTCGTAACGGCAGTGCAGTGCACATTTCTTAATGTCAGGACTTTCAGTGATTTTAAATTCAGGTTTAATTTTATTGTTTTTTTCAGATACATCTTAAGAATGCATAGTAGCAGAGATATGCTTGTACTGTAACTGTCAGTGTACTATCAGCCCAGCTTCACATCATTTGTTGTTTTCGGCAGGATAAGAGTCGGGTTGTGTCACCCATCATAGATGTCATTAACATGGACAATTTCCAGTATGTGGGGGCATCTGCAGATCTTAAAGGAGGTAAATCTCTTTCATCAGCTCCTATTTCATCACAACACTTCAATCACTATTCAGAGCCTATTGCTTTGGATTGTGTGTATGATATGATTGCATCCATTCATGGATGTGTTTGCGTGTGTTTATGGGTAGTACAGCAGATGGCGTTTATTATTTCATGTGCAGGGCTTTACTGTATGTTTAGATGCATGTTTTGAGTGAAAGCAATACAGATAGAATTTGTGGAGGCAGCGCAATGTGCAGAAGAGTGAGAGAGCATGATGAATCTCCAAAAGAGAAAATGTCCTTTTGGAATGGAAACCATTTGATTGATTTTTGTCTGGGGGTTTTAGGCATAATAGCTCCATCTCTGAGTGGAATAGCTTTTCCTCTATGAGCTTTGGGGTTTCTGGATGCAGTGGGAAATATGGAAATGGATCTATCCATGTTAGTATCACTGTATTTTATAAAGCAGCGTGTTATAAATATCATTTTATTTATATGAGCTTTTTTCAGCACATTTTGGTTGCGGGCGTGCTAGTTAACCAGCATTCAGATTTTATCTAGCATTTTCTTCTTTTCTTTTTCTTTTTTAGAATATGTTCAGAATGGAATACTATGGAATACACAGTATTTACTGTATGCTACTTAAAAATAGTAGTATGTAAAGCAGTACCAAAATATTTTAAACAGTAGGATGCTACATTGTCACTTTGGTATGCTGCTTCTTGAATTTAGGGAATAAAATGGTAATTTACAGTTCCCCAGTTTTTTTTTTTTTTTTAGTTTTTTTTTTTTTATCTCTTACTTCTCCACAAATATCTGCTATCAATTCAGCAAACAGTTAAAATACATACTTCATTTAAACTTATTGTAGATTTTGTTTCTGAATATTTAAGAAAATTGAAATGTGAGGTGGTCATTTTTCAAATTTTTTATTATATTCTTAATATTTAAGTATTTATTTATTCTTAATTATATTTATTGTTATTTATTTTTTAGTACTTTATTAATTTTAGTAATTGATATATTTATTAGATTTCAAGTACTTCTATTTAGCTTTGTTTGTATAGTTTAGTTTGTAAGGCATTTTTAGTACTTCCGCTTATTTCACTTAATTGGCAAGTCAGCATTTCTAAGTTTTTTTTAATGTAATATTTACATTTAGACATTTTATCCAAAGTGACTTACAAATGAGGACATTAGAAGCAATCAAAACCAACAAAAGAGCAACAACATGAAAGTGCTATGACAAGTCTTGGTTAGCAGTACACATAGCAAGGTTTTTTTTGTTTTTTTAAGAAAACGAGTAGATAGAAAAGAAACCTAGTGGGGTTTTTTTTGTTTGTTTGTTTTTTTTTATATAAGAAACAAGATAGAATGGAAAAAAGAAAGCTAGTGTTAGTTTTTCAAGAAAAGCTAGCAGTTAGAGAATAAATATGCAATTGATAGTGGGTCAAATGTGTTGTTGTTTGTTTTAAGAGAGATAGATAAAATAGAATTAGAATAGAGAGTGCTAGAGTTAGAGGGTCAAATAAAGATGGAAGAGATGTGTTTTTAGCCGTTTCTTGAAGACGGGTAAGGATTCAGCTATTCAGATTGAGTTGGGCAGGTCATTCCACCAGGTGGGAACAGTTAATGAAAAAGTCTGTGAAAGTGATTTTGTGCCTCTTTGGGATGGCACAATAATGCTTCGTTCACTTGCAGAACGCAAGCTTCTAGAGGGCACATAAGTCTGAAATATTTATAATAATATTTATAATTTAATTTAATTTATATCAGCTTTATTTCAGTTACCGAAATTTTTTTTTTAATTTTGTGTCTGTATACACAAGAAATTCTCCCTTTCCATTTTATGAAATGTTCAACGCACCAAATGTAACCACCTTATTTATTTGCATACTGTATTGTGATCATTTTCTTTTTTCTTGCATTTATTTCACCATCTAAAGCTACCAAGTGTCACATTTTATGTTGATTCTTGTGTACAGCCGACAGAAAACAAGAGGCATTCGTAAAATAAGACATGCCAACAGCAAGGTTTTAAGGATACCGCATTTACACAGAGCCAAAGCCTAAACCCCACGATTACTTAAAACTTTAAGACTATTCTTTTGCTGTTTGGCAAGCTATGGTTTATCCTACTGGTAATGCAGATGTGGTTTTAATCCAGTTTTGTGTAAAACGTCTTTTCATGAAAAGAAATGTCACATGAAAACATTTGAATGCTGTGCACAGAATAGATGCTGCATACTGTCAAATTAGCATGATAGTATGCTGTTCTGAACAAAGCCTCAAGTCTTTTCATCAGTGAAGTTCATCAGAATCAGTAATATGCTCCCTTATTCCCTTACCTGACACATGGCTGACCAGGGCATTGAACCTACATTAAAAATCAGACTTCATCCCTAATGTAATGTGTCTAATCTTTATCCAGGTTTTGATTGGAATCTAGTTTTTAAATGGGACTACATGACCCTGGAACAAAGACGAGCACGGCAGGGAAACCCCATTGCTCCTATCAAGTAAGAATAAGTCTCTTCTTAAATATCCACATTACAAATCTTTTGGATCATGAACCGGTGAGTCGGTGATGGACTATTGACAGATGTCTACTTTTTATTCTTCTCACACTGTTCTCTTATTAATTCAGTGTCAGCTGTTTAATGTATAGACTCTCTTGAAACAGAACTCCAGCTATAGAAGTGCGGTCTGTTTTTGATTTTATTAAGACTGCGTTCTTGAAGATTTAGGCTTTCAGTTTTCATTTTGTTTATAATAATTTAGTGCTTTTGGTATTTTTATTAAGGTTAATGTTTTAGTTTTTGCATTTATACTTCAGCTTAACCTTATTTCACTTAGTTGACATTTTCTAATTTTAGTTTTTAATTTAATATTCATAATGTAATTTATTTGAGCTTTATTTCAATAATAACAAGACTTAATGGCTGCAGTGCTAGAGTTATTTTTTGAAGATTTCCTTGTCCAACTTCTATGCTCTCAAACGCTGCATTATTATTGGTAAAATAATGTGCACAGGCCTCTGCCTCCAAATGTTAATTCTGCTGTCAACATGGGAAAAGAATCCCCTAAAATTCTTGTATTAACAAAACAAGTTTGTCCAAGGAGCCCATGTGCTTGCTTGCTTGCTTGCTTGCTTGTAAAAGGTCTGTTCTCCAGGGAGGGAATGACTTGAATCATTAACAGCTAAAGGCGAGCGGAAAAGAGAAAGTAAGGCGTGAAGCAACCGAAATGGAGGATTGTATGGAGGGTGCATTGCTGCGATGTGAAATCTCAATCACCGTGCAGCGACTACATTAAAAGTACATTAAGATAATAAACAGTGTGGTGCCTTTATGGGATGTGCTATGCAAAAGTCTTCATGACACAGCACTCTTCATTCTTGTTTAATGATTCCAGTGTTGTTTAATGACTTTTTTTATGAGGCTGTGATCAGATTGCTCTATCACAGCATTGGAGAGTGAAATGAGCACAAAGTTTTAAATCACAAATGGCCACTGAAACAAAACACATCGCCAGTGTATCAGATAGCTACTTGGTATATATTTAATAGAAAGTTAGTTCTATGAAATCCGAGGTTTGATGTTGTTGCTTGTGTTGTCCAGGACTCCCATGATTGCTGGTGGCCTCTTTGTAATGGACAAGAACTACTTTGAGGAGCTGGGCAAGTACGACATGATGATGGACGTGTGGGGCGGTGAGAATCTTGGTGAGTGGATGCTTTTTCTCTAAATGCCCTGCATTTCTTCTGTTGTGCTGGGACGAGCTGACTGGAGCTGACTGACAGAAGACATAGTGGATCTTCTCAGTCTTCCAGTCTGTCCTTTATTGTTTATATTGAAGATTTGCTTATTCAAAAAGTGGCCCCAAAAAGTGTCTGGACTCATATTGCATTAAATAAATATACAGTGGGTACGGAAAGTATTCAGACCCCCTTAAATTTTTCACTCTTTGTTATATTGCAGCCATTTGCTAAAATCATTTGTTCATTTTTTTTCCTCATTAATGTACACACAGCACCCCATATTGACAGAAAAACACAGAATTGTTGACATTTTTGCAGATTTATTAAAGAAAAACTGAAATATCACATGGTCCTAAGTATTCAGACCCTTTGCTCAGTATTTAGTAGAAGCACCCTTTTGATCTAATACAGCCATGAGTCTTTTTGGGAAAGATGCAACAAGTTTTTCACACCTGGATTTGGGGATCCTCTGCCATTCCTCCTTGCAGATCCTCTCCAGTTCTGTCAGGTTGGATGGTAAACGTTGGTGGACAGCCATTTTTAGGTCTCTCCAGAGATGCTCAATTGGGTTTAAGTCAGGGCTCTGGCTGGGCCATTCAAGAACAGTCACGGAGTTGTTGTGAAGCCACTCCTTCGTTATTTTAGCTGTGTGCTTAGGGTCATTGTCTTGTTGGAAGGTAAACCTTCGGCCCAGTCTGAGGTCCTGAGCACTCTGGAGAAGGTTTTCGTCCAGGATATCCCTGTACTTGGCCGCATTCATCTTTCCCTCGACTTCAACCAGTCGTCCTGTCCCTGCAGCTGAAAAACACCCCCACAGCATGATGCTGCCACCACCATGCTTCACTGTTGGGACTGTATTGGACAGGTGATGAGCAGTGCCTGGTTTTCTCCACACATACCGCTTAGAATTAAGGCCAAAGTTCTATCTTGGTCTCATCAGACCAGAGAATCTTATTTCTCACCATCTTGGAGTCCTTCAGGTGTTTTTTAGCAAACTCCATGCGGGCTTTCATGTGTCTTGCACTGAGGAGAGGCTTCCGTCGGACCACTCTGCCATAAAGCCCCGACTGGTGGAGGGCTGCAGTGATAGTTGACTTTCTACAACTTTCTCCCATCTCTCGACTGCATCTCTGGAGCTCAGCCACAGTGATCTTTGGGTTCTTCTTTACCTCTCTCACCAAGGCTCTTCTCCCCCGATAGCTCAGTTTGGCCGGACGGCCAGCTCTAGGACGGGTTCTGGTCGTCCCAAACGTCTTCCATTTAAGGATTATGGAGGCCACTGTGCTCTTAGGAACCTTAAGTTCAGCAGAAATTTTTTTGTAACCTTGGCCAGATCTGTGCCTTGCCACAATTCTGTCTCTGAGCTCTTCAGGCAGTTCCTTTGACCTCATGATTCTCATTTGCTCTGACATGCACTGTGAGCTGTAAGCTCTTATATAGACAGGTGTGTGGCTTTCCTAATCAAGTCCAATCAGTATAATCAAACACAGCTGGACTCAAATGAAGGTGTAGAACCATCTCAAGGATGATCAGAAGAAATGGACAGCACCTGAGTTAAATATGAGTGTCACAGCAAAGGGTCTGAATACTTAGGACCATGTGATATATCAGTTTTTCTTTTTTAATAAATCTGCAAAAATGTCAACAATTCTGTGTTTTTCTGTCAATATGGGGTGCTGTGTGTACATTGAGGAAAAAAAATGAACTTAAATGATTTTAGCAAATGGCTGCAATATAACAAAGAGTGAAAATTTAAGGGGGTCTGAATACTTTCCGTACCCACTGTATATAAGGGAAAGGGAAATTATCTAATGCATATATTTTTATTTCTACTAAAGTAATTTGAATGCACATTACATTGTAATTGCTATTTATGAACTCTTAAGTAGGTTCTATTTATGAGGGCTTGAATGCAATGTGAATTTATACATCCACTAAAATTATTTTAGGACCAGTTCCTCACATGCAAAAATGGCTCAGCATTGTTTGCAAAAGCCACATGGTTTAATTTAACTTAATGCAATGAAATTCCTAGATTTGTGTCTCATTAATGTGACACAAGTGTTCAAATACTATGTGGCGTCTCTGTATATTATGAATACTGAAAATGAAATCATGGTACTTCTGTATCATTAGATTATATGAGAGAATTCCTTACTCAGCCAGAAATGTAAGGGGCAATTTAGGTCACCACTGAAGAACTATTGCTTGTTTATATTATTAGCAACGAGACTCGAATAGAAAACTGCAGCGTAAGACTCAATGAGGTAGAGTTTTTCAGGTTTTGTCATAATGTCTGTGGCATGATGGATTCTGAAAGAAAATCCTGACTCATTCCACAAACACAGCACTTTTCTCAGCTGGGCTGCTTCTGGAAAAGTCTACAACAGCTC
This sequence comes from Onychostoma macrolepis, assembly GCF_012432095.1. Taxonomy (NCBI): domain Eukaryota; kingdom Metazoa; phylum Chordata; class Actinopteri; order Cypriniformes; family Cyprinidae; genus Onychostoma; species Onychostoma macrolepis. Next base: position 15,840,657 of record NC_081167.1, on the reverse strand, counting down.
CAGAAATGATCCATCAGCATGGAATAAAGTTGCATTTTGCATGTGTGTGTCTGAAGAAGTTTGCAAAGACCAAGAAGTTTCACAAAGTAGTGCTTTTTTTGTTTGTTTGTTTGTTTGTTTGTTTGATTTATAAAAGGGGTGCAATTATGAGTTTTGACCCTTTGCCTTATTTTCCCATTTGGAAATGTACATATATGAACTGGCTGTTTGTGTGTCTTATTAATCTTCAGAGATCTCATTCCGGGTCTGGCAGTGCGGAGGCAGTCTGGAGATTATTCCCTGCAGTCGAGTGGGTCACGTCTTCAGGAAACAGCATCCATACACTTTCCCAGGGGGCAGCGGCACTGTCTTTGCCAGGTATACATCGATTTATCTTGTTGTCATTTGAAAGTTTGGGATTAGTAATTTAAAAATAAAAAATTATCAAAATTGACAGTAAACACTTTTTAACACTCTTACGTTGTTACAAAAGATTTTGATTTCAAATCAATGCTGTTCTTTTGAACTTTCTATTCTCACGTTTGGCACAAAAATTTTATGTAGCACAACTGTTTTCAACATTGATTATAATAAACTGTTTCTTGAGCAGAATCAGCATATTAGAATAATTTCTCCAGAATCATGTGACACTGAAGACAGAAATAATTGCTGCTAAATTGTATTTTATTGTTGTTTTATTACATGTATAGTATGCTACATTATATTATATTATATTATATTTTGAGTGTGTTAGACTTTGAGCTATCTATTTTTGTCACCATTTCAGGGTACTTAACTGTAGTCAGGATTGTTGTAATCTTGCTAGATATTACGTATATTCCTGGGTTCCCAGAGCGAGCAACGTTACAGTAGCTAAAAAACACAATTCTTATTTAGCTTTGGTTTTGTGATTGCTCAAACCACATGAGCCCTTTATTATTCTGGTTCGTGTGCTCCACCCAGTGGGTGAATGCAGCACTGCAGTCGGTGGTCAGTGAGCTGTTGTGAGGTAGTGCAGTTGAAATTTAAAGTGACATTCTGTCATGATTATGAAGCACCCAGTTAACATGCTGCAGAAGGTCCATTAGTGTTGAACACTAATGATTCAGGAATAATGTAGTGGATATGTTATGGTCATTAGCAGAGCATCAGTATTTCTATATAAAATGTATAATTTACTCTCATGTGCTTGTCTTTGTAGGAACACAAGGCGAGCGGCAGAGGTTTGGATGGATGATTTTAAGAACTTCTACTATGCTGCTGTGCCCTCGGCCCGTAATGTGCCCTATGGCAAGTAAGTGTGTATCTGTCTTGATTTACAATTATTATTGCCAAGGAAAAGTTTGGAATAGAGTAAGACATTTGTTTTCTTTAACGTGAAGATTGCTCACTGCCAAGGTCACAAGAGGCCACTAATTTCAGACTCGGCTAGTTGAAGTTCTCTGTTTTGAAACATTTAGACTTCCAAATGAACTCCACATGACTGGCTTTCCCTCTTTATTTGCAGCATTCAGAGCCGGCTGGAAATGAAGAAGAGGTTGGGCTGCAAACCTTTTAAGTGGTACCTGGAGAACGTCTATCCTGAGCTCCGGTGAGTGTCTGAGCTGAGTGTAATAAAAATAGCTGTTGGGATTACTTTGACCGTATTTACACCTGCTATTCTGTGCTCTGTGAAGTTTTGTGCATAAGTATGTATGAGCTTTTTGACCAGATGGTTTTCTGTGCATAAACCTTTGATTTGGCACAATAATTGATAGTGTAAACGGAGCCTTAAATGTTTTCACGTAATGTTTAAATGTTCTGGCAGTTTTAATTAAAGTCTAGACAAACCAGTTGACAACCAGTGAATGCAGTTCAAAAGGTTGAGTACCGGTAATTGGTACCTAACTCGTTTCCTGTTTCTGTCTTGTTTAGGGTCCCTGATCATCAGGACATAGCCTTTGGAGCACTACAGCAGGGTCAGAACTGTCTGGACACACTGGGACACTTTGCTGACGGCGTGGTGGGGGTGTATGAGTGCCACAATGCAGGGGGCAATCAGGTACCAATCCGATTTCAGGTACTGAACAGTCTTATGTCAGGTGTGGCAGCAGAGCACTGGGTGATGGACTCAGCAGTGAGTTTGGGTTAGTTTAAATGAGCGATGCACTTGTGGAGGGTGAGTGACGAATAAATTAGGGCCACATGGTTGTTTCTGAATGATAGGTGTTTATCATCACAGTGTGCAAGTCTGATGGATTTAAATGGTTAATCACACTTCTAAATGTACAGTCAAACCAAAAAGTATTCAGACACCAGATCATTTTTTATATATATATATATATTTTACTAGTGGGTGCAGGACACTATAGTTCATGTATGTAAGTGAGGATAGCAAAATAAAGTAAACTGTGACACATTATACCCTAAATTCTTCATACAGTGGACTACTAGTAAAATTGATAACTTGGGACCAAAAATTATTCAGACACTTTAACCTGACCATGTTTTTCTTTAATTGCTAATGCAACCTTTTTACACCACAGACTGAACAAAATGAAGCATTGCTTGGTAATTGATTGACCTAAATTTGTATCATCTAATTGTGTACTTAAATTTAGCAGCTGACAGCTATTCAACCTAATTCATTACGTACTTTTCTATCAAAGTTATCTGACATTATCAAGATGAATTTGTTCTGACACAGTTTAACTCTGAGTTCTAGTCATATTTTATTACAATTTACTAAACTATAGCGAATAAACTCTGATAATGTGAGAAATGTTGAAGGTGTCTGAATAAGTTTTGGTTTGACTGTATATACTTCTCTATTTGAATATGAAAAATAAATATATAATATAATATAATGTAACGTAATATAATGACTAGTTAATGACAAGTATTAAAGTATAATGACAAGAATAATAATGTGACTAGTTCCCTAATGGTAATAATGTGAAACTTGTGGTAGTATAGAAAAATAAATACATTTTAATACAATATAAAGATTGCATGTAGGTGTAGATTTATTAAGGTGCATGCAAACTAATTGTGAAAGATTTATCAACATGCTTTTGTTCCTTTTTTTTTTTTTTGCTTTTTATTTTATTTTAATATATATTACCTAATTTATATATACATTTATTTGATCAAAAAAAGTACAACAGTAATATTGTGCAATGTTATTGCATTTTAAAATAATTGTAATATACTTTGAAATGTAATTTATTGCTATGATGGCAAAGCTGAATCTTCAGCAGCCGTTACTTCAGTCTTCAGTGTCACATGATCTTTCAAAAATCATGCATTGTAATATTCAAATTTATTGTGTGTTATAAGTAATTTGTATTTTTTTTAAATTAATTTAGATGAATATAAAATGATATATTAATGTTATTTTCACTATTTTAAACACCTTTTTTTACTTTGAGCTCACAAAAACGGCATTATTACAAAAGAATTAGCAGCATGCTTTTTGGGTGGATTACAGCAGCATACAGTATCACGTCACATAACATCTCAAAACTTCTTAAACTTACTCGTGTACATTTCAGAAAATAGCAGCTTCTCACCAAGCTGTTTTTTTCCCCTTTTTAAAGGGGTGGTTTATTGCAATTTCACTTTTTTAACGTTAGTTAGTGTGTAATGTTGCTGTTTGAGCGTAAACAATATCTGCAAAGTTGCAGTGCTGAAAGTTCAATGCAAACAGAGATATCTTTTAAAATTCTGGAAGTTTAATGCCTACAAAAACGGCTGGTAAGGGACTACAACGAACTACTTCCCGGGTCTGATACGTCACGGACCCAGATAAACCCCGCCCTTGGGAACATGTAAGGAAGGGGGCGGGGCCATGCTGTGCTGCTTTAGAGAAGAGGAAGAGAAAACTAGGGGTGCACCTAAAAATCTATTCATATATGAATCGCGATTCTGTCTTCTGACGATTCTAATGGATTCACAAGTTTCAAAATTAATGTTCTAAAACAGCCGTTCTTAATACTGTTCCTCGCGTCGCCCTGCTCTGCATCTCTCTCTCTCTCTCTCTCTCATTCAGATCGTCAGATCAGCTCCAACAAACTGTTCCAATTATACATTGGACGCGTGTGCGGTTGCGGTACTGTATTAAAGCTTTAATCAGAATAAAACCGTATATTAAACGCTAACATAAGCAGTAGCATAATAACAGCATATCTAAAAGTATGAGACAACAAACAAACAAACATACCATTAAGAGCTGTGCTTGCACAGGTTCTGCGCGATCCCCTTCACTAATATCCTCTGCATCTCAATCGGGCTCAAATTGATAAGCAATATAGACGAAGCCATTGTTTACAATATAACAGCAGCACATGCCGCTGAGCTGAGGCTGCGGGACATTTAGACGCACGCTCGGCGGTTTAGTGAATCATAACACACTGAGCCAGCTAACCAATCAGAGCCCATCATGTATTTCTGAGGGAGGGGCTTCATAAAACCAGGACATAATCGTGGCGTTTGTCAGAAAAGGGACAGAGCGGTGTGGAATAAAGGTAAATTATATGAAAAATAATGCGTTTTTAAAAAAACGAAGCATGAACACGTTAGACTGCACCCCATAAACACAATCAAGCCTAGAAAAAAAAAAAACAGTAAACCACCCCTTTAAGTTCCTGTGTAGATTTATGTGGGTGTATTTTCGGCAAATGCTCCCTGCTTACCATGTTTCTCATGAACAGGAATGGGCTCTGACTAAAGACAAATCGGTCAAGCACATGGACCTTTGCCTGACGGTGGTGGATCGCACCGCTGCCTCACAGATCAAACTGCAGGGCTGCAGGGAGAACGACAGCAGACAGGTGAGCATGCTGTGCTCAAAGCAGGGGTTTGGAGGAGGCGCCGCTGCTCCCATTTTCAACATCACCATCATTATGTTTCCATTGCAGAAATGGGAGCAGATCGACAACAACTCCAAACTGCGGCATGTGGGCAGCAATCTATGCCTGGACAGCCGGAGCGCGCGGAATGGCGGCCTGACGGTGGAAGTGTGCAGCCCGTCGCTCACCCAGCAGTGGAAGTTCACTCTCAATCTGCAGCCGTAGCTTGACACGCCGATCCCAGCCCTCCCCTTCTCGCCCTCGGACAGCCCGTGCTGGGCACGCACTCGCCCCTCAGAGATAATCGCTGCCCGGATACAGACTCAGGGCCGCCACGGTGCGGTCTGGTGGTCCTCGAGGGCCATGGGGCAATGAAAACACAAACAAGATGATGACTATTTCCATCTAACTATATACCTCACTGTTTCATCTGTTGTCCAGCTCTTGGAAAGTGAATCTTAAGTGTCTAAACTGTATCGAAACCATGTTTGGGATTTTATTTTCTTCTTGTTTTCCAATGCAGAGGATCCATTTTTCGTCTGTTCTTAATTTTTGCCTTTTCGTGTCTCGTTTTCTTGAATTCCAGCTCCTTTTTTTTACAATGGACATCCATTGTTCTTTTATTTTTCTAGTCACGTTACCAATATTGTTGAATGTAAATGACATTTCATGGAGGCTCCCTTCCTGCGCTGTGATTGGACTGGATTTTAGTTTGGGTTTGGTTTAATTTGTGGGATCGAGGGGAGGACTCGTTTGGTGTGCGCACCGTCACAGACACATTTTGTGGAGGACAGCGGCAGCCTTGTGTTTTTCAGCTCACGGTGCGCACTCAAAAAGAGTGGAAAAAAAATCAAGAGACTCTTTTTCGTTTTGTTTTCTTGTTTCTATTAAATTGTCAATCTGTCGTTTTCTGTTAAAGGTGCAATGTGTAAAGTTTCCCGCAAGGGCCCCTGGTGTGTTCTGAAGGAGAACCGAGACATTGTACAGAACGTGACTGCTGGATTCACATACTGTAGCACTGGCTGCTAACAAATCAGTATCTAAAACAAGTCTTCAAACACAAACAAATGTTTCTCAGCCACATATTTCACACTAATCATTTATTTCTTAATTCTATGTAGCCTTTTTTCTTCGCCAAGTGTATTATGTAAAATAATCATGTTAATAACCTGGTAACTCCAAGCAGAGGGTGATCTGAAGCTTTGCTCCTGCTTTCTTGGGATTTGAGCAAAGATGGATGTGTATTACTCCTCCTCTTCCATGATTTCTTCTGACTTTAGCATCATAACATGGCTGTTGGAAAAGCTTCTTTCCTGCCTCCTTAAAGTCCTGAATCTTGATCCTCAGCAGCTCTGGCCAAACATGGCACATTATATCACTACTTGAGCATCCTCCTTTTCGTTCTTAAAAGTTACTGCCTTTTGTTATCCATGATACTGTAAGGAAAATGTGAGTTGTTGTTTTTTTGTGTGTGTGTGTGAGAGACTGTTTCTAAGCAGCTTTCAAAGAAGTGTGCATTAGAGAAGCGTCTGAAATCACAGAGAAACGCAACACGGTTTGTGTTTGTCCTTTTTAATGAGCAATTTATTCATGCCCCTGAAATATTTTTCACACCCAAACCTTGTGAATTATTGCGGTACTTCAGTTGATTTGAACAGAACTAGTGTTGCTGTAAATCCAACAGACAAATAAGCCTGTGATATGTGAAACAAATCATTTAACCCACCTGCATTTCATGTATAACGCCGTAGCAGTTCTGACTAACTTATTGTAGGGTAGGGAATCCAGACTAAATGAGTCCCTGACTGGCTTTCGGTCAGCTCTCCTCATGTATCAGCAGTAAGTGTTATGTTAATCTTAGACTTGTATATGTTGGATTCATCTGCACCACCCTGTATTGTCCCATAAATAACAGTTCTCCATCAGTAAGTATGAAGACTGAAACAGAAACATGCGGACGACTCTCTGTCTGAGTCTGGGCAGAGATTGTGTGGCCTTTGTTGTTTGCGTTCTGTAGCGTCAACAGGTTCCTGTAGTCAGATGAATCTGCTGGATGGGAAAGCAGAGGTAGTTGTGGACTGCACTTTCTCCAGTTTAAAAGGAGAAGCCAATGAAATGATGTAAAGTTTGGGCTTTGAAAGATGGGCTTTTTAAAGAACTCACCCAAATTCAGAGCAATACATGATGGCTAATCTTTGAATTGGATGAATGTTTACATAGCACAGTGTGCCAAAGTCATTTGCTGTTTGACTGAAACATGGAAACACACTTCTACTCCAGACTAGGGCAGTTTCATTTTTAGTAAATGAAGGACATGTGACCCCCACCTTTTTTTGTCTCTCTGGTTTCCTTGAAAGCCAGTTTTAGGAAGATCTTGATGTTGCATTAAATGGCAAAGGAAACAGCATGGGGTCAACAGTTGTAATAGTGTATATGTGTGTATATACAGTATGTATGTCCATGCATGTACATTTACACATTCAGTTGCAGTTATAGTGATTTGGTCAACTGTACAGCGCTTGTAATTGTTCATTGTTTTATAGATATTGCAAAGGTTTGAATGACGGAAAATAATTAACTTAAATAAAAAAATTATATACATCTAGTGTCCGAAGTGTTTTCACATATGGTGCATTAATATAATCTACTAGAACCCGTGGTGACTTATATTTATTTTATTACACTAAAAAGAAATCGTTTATTTCAATAATGAAAATTATTTGATCCCCTGCTGATTTTGTACATTTGCCCACTGAGAAAGAAATGATCAGTCTATAATTTTAATGGTAGGTTTATGTGAACAGTGAGAGACAGACTAACAACAAAAATGTCCAGAAAAACGCATTTCAAAGAAGTTATAAATTGATTTGCATTTTAATGAGTCAAATAAGTATTTGATCCCCTATCAGTCAGCAAGATTTCTGGCTCCCAGGTGTCTTTTATACAGGTAACGAGCTGAGATTAGGAGCACTCTCTTAAAGGGAATCAATCAGTCGATCAGATTCCAAACTCTCCACCATGTCCAAGACCAAAGAGTTGTCCAAGGATGTCAGGGACAAGATTGTAGACCTACACAAGGCTGGAATGGGCTACAAGACCATCGCCAAGCAGCTTGGTGAGAAGGTGACAACAACTGGGTGAAAGTGTTGCGGTCAGATGAGACTAAAATCCAGCTCTTTGGCATCAACTCAACTCGCCGTGTTTGGAGGAGGAGGAATGCTGCCTATGACCCCAAGAACACCATCCCCACCGTCAAACATGGAGGTGGAAACATTACCCAATGACCCAAAACACATGGCCAAGGCAACAAAAGAGTGGCTCAAGAAGAAGCACATTAAGGTCCTGGAGTGGCCTAGCCAGTCTCCAGACCTTAATCCCATAGAAAATCTGTGGAGGGAGCTGAAGGTTCAAGTTGCCAAACGTCAGCCTCGAAACCTTAACGACTTGGAGAGGATCTGCAAAGAGGAGTGGGACAAAATCCCTCCTGAGATGTGTGCAAACCGGGTGGCCAACTACAAGAAACGTCTGACCTCTGTGATTGCAAATAAGGGTTTTGCCACCAAGTACTAAGTCATGTTTTGCGAAGAGGTCAAATACTTATTTGACTCATTAAAATGCAAATCAATTTATAACTTTTTTGAAATGCATTTTCCTGGATTTTTTTGTTGTTATTCTGTCTCTCACTGTTAAAATAAACCTACCATTAAAATTATAGACTGATCATTTCTTTGTCAGTGGGCAAACGTACAAAATCAGCAGGGGATCAAATAATTTTTTTCCCCCACTGTACATGTATTATGTAAACGACTTTTTATTTTGGATGAGATTACTCTCGATTAATCGTTTGACAGCACTTATAAATATACATACATACATACATACAGTGGGTACAGAAAGTATTCAGACCCCCTTAAATTTTTCACTCTGTTATATTGCAGCCATTTGCTAAAATCATTTGTTCATTGTTTTCCCTCAATGTACACAGCACCCCATATTGACAGAAAAACAGAATTGTTGACATTTTTGCAGATTTATTAAAAAAGAAAAAAAGTGAAATATCACATGGTCCTAAGTATTCAGACCCTTTGCTCAGTATTTAGTAGAAGCACCCTTTTGATCTAATACAGCCATGAGTCTTTTTGGGAAAGATGCAACAAGTTTTTCACACCTGGATTTGGGGATCCTCTGCCATTCCTCCTTGCAGATCCTCTCCAGTTCTGTCAGGTTGGATGGTAAACGTTGGTGGACAGCCATTTTTAGGTCTCTCCAGAGATGCTCAATTGGGTTTAAGTCAGGGCTCTGGCTGGGCCATTCAAGAACAGTCACGGAGTTGTTGTGAAGCCACTCCTTCGTTATTTTAGCTGTGTGCTTAGGGTCATTGTCTTGTTGGAAGGTAAACCTTCGCCCAGTCTGAGGTCCTGAGCACTCTGGAGAAGGTTTTCGTCCAGGATATCCCTGTACTTGGCCGCATTCATCTTTCCCTCGATTGCAACCAGTCGTCCTGTCCCTGCAGCTGAAAAACACCCCACAGCATGATGCTGCCACCACCATGCTTCACTGTTGGGACTGTATTGGACAGGTGATGAGCAGTGCCTGGTTTTCCACACATACCGCTTAGAATTAAGGCCAAAAAGTTCTATCTTGGTCTCATCAGACCAGAGAATCTTATTTCTCATTATCTTGGAGTAATTCATGCGGGCTTTCATGTGTCTTGCACTGAGGAGAGGCTTCCGTCGGGTCACTCTGCCATAAAGCCTCGACTGGTGGAGGGCTGCAGTGATGGTTGACTTTCTACAACTTTCTCCCATCTCCCGACTGCATCTCTGGAGCTCAGCCACAGTGATCTTTGGGTTCTTCTTTACCTCTCTCACCAAGGCTCTTCTCCCCCGATAGCTCAGTTTGGCCGGACGGCCAGCTCTAGGAAGGGTTCTGGTCGTCCCAAACGTCTTCCATTTAAGGATTATGGAGGCCACTGTGCTCTTAGGAACCTTAAGTGCAGCAGAAATTTTTTTGTAACCTTGGCCAGATCTGTGCCTTGCCACAATTCTGCCTCTGAGCTCTTCAGGCAGTTCCTTTGACCTCATGATTCTCATTTGCTCTGACATGCACTGTGAGCTGTAAGGTCTTATATAGACAGGTGTGTGGCTTTCCTAATCAAGTCCAATCAGTATAATCAAACACAGCTGGACTCAAATGAAGGTGTAGAACCATCTCAAGGATGATCAGAAGAAATGGACAGCACCTAAGTTAAATATATGAGTGTCACAGCAAAGGGTCTGAATACTTAGGACCATGTGATATTTAAGTTTTTCTTTTTAATAAATCTGCAAAATGTCAACAATTCTGTGTTTTTCTGTCAATATGGGGTGCTGTGTGTACATTGAGGAAAAAAAATGAACTTAAATGATTTTAGCAAATGGCTGCAATATAACAAAGAGTGAAAAATTTAAGGTGGTCTGAATACTTTCCATACCCACTGTGTGTGTGTATATGTGTATATATGTATGTATATATATGTGTGTGTGTATGTATATGTGTGTGTGTGTATATATATATATATATATATATATATAATGCATTGTTAATCCTTTTGATCTTTTATTTTAAAAATTCACAAAAATCTAACCTTTCATTGGATAAGAATTTAAAATGGGGGGAAATATCATTATGAAATAAATGTTTTTCTCAAATACACAATCTTGTTTAGACACAATTATTGGCACCCTAGAAATTCTTACGAGTAAAATATCTCTGAAGTATATTTCCATTCATATTCACAATTTTGAGCACCCCAGGATGATTATGAACATGAAATTATCCAGCCATGGCTTCCTGTTTCACAGAAATATAAATAGGGAGGGAAACGAAGCCCAAATTCCCTTAATCATCCATCACAATGAGAAAAACCAAAGAATATATTTCGGGAGAGGTTAAGAATTTCCAATCAACATAAAATGTTACGAAACTGCCTGGAAGAGGACGTGTGTCTATATTGTCCTAATGCACGGTGAGAAGGAGAGTTTGAGTGGCTAAAGACTCTCCAAGGACCACAGCTGGAGAATTTCAGAAAATAGTTGAGTCTCGGGGTCAGAAAACCTAAAAAAAAAAAATTGTCGAACAGCACCTACATCACCACATGTTGTTTGGGAGGGTTTCAAGAAAAATTTTCCTAGCTCATGCAAAAACAAACTCCAGCATATTCAGTTATCAGACACGACTGGAACTTCAAATGGGACTGGCTTCTATGGTCAGATGAAACTAAAAAATGAGGTTTTTAGCAGCAAACACTCAAGATGGGTTTGGTGAACACAGGGATAAAAAGTACCCCATGTGTACAATGAAATATACTGCTGTATTTTTGATGTTGTGGGCCTATATTTGTGCTGGAGGTCCTGGACATCTTGTTTAGACACATGGCATCATGGATTCTATCAAATACAACAAACAGAAAACAGATAAAAAATCAATAAGTGACTGACTCTGTTAGAAATCTTATAATGGGCCATGTTTGGATCTTCCATCCGTACAATAATCCAAACACAAACCTCAAAAACAACACAAAAATGGGTCACTGAGCACAAAACCAAGCTTCTGCTGGCCATTCCAGTCCTCTGACCTGAACCCTATAGAAAATGAGTGGGGTGAACTGAAGAGAAGAAGCACCAACATGGAGCTGGGAATCTAAAGGGTCTGGAGTGATTCTGGATGAAGGAATCGTCTCTGATCTCTTGTCAGGTGTTCTCTAACCTCATCAGGCATTATAGGAGAAAATTTAGAGCTCTTAAACTGGCAAATGGAGGTTTCAAAAAGTATTGAATAAAATGGTGCCGTTAATTGTGGCCAATGTGTATTAGAGAAAAACAATTACTTCATAATGATATTTGCTCCCATTTTAAATTCTTACTATCCAATGAAAAGTTAGATTTTTGTGAATTTTTTTAATAAAAGATCAAAAGGATTAACAATGCAGATTAATTTTCACAGCCGCCTTTGATCATATTTACCAAGGGTGCCGATATTTTTGGCCATGACTGTATATATATATATATATATATATATATATATATGTCTTAATTTTACTGTAATGAGAATTTGGGGACAGAATGTGCATACATATCCTGAAAATGTCAATGCAAAGAAAAAAGTAATAAGGTAATAATATTCTAATAGTACTTAATCTCTGTAATTAATTTTTTTATTTAGTATTTATTTGCATAATATATTCATGAATTAATAATAATTAATATTACATTTATTTATTAATACTATAACATTATTAATTTATTTCTATATTTATATTTAATGGAAAATGTGACCTGGAAAAGTCTGTGAGATTCTAGGAGTAGTGCAATGAAGGTTGCAACCAATTACTGTAGGGAAAAAAAGTATGTATAAACAACATTTATTAGTGTGCAAATTGGTGTAAACTCACATAGAGGCAGGGAGGTGAAGCACAGGTCAGTTTGATAACTGGACATACAGTGAGGGTGAACATTACACATAACACAGATACTCTCACATACAGCTGAATCATTTCCTACATTCACAGTGAGAAGACAAGTTGAAGGAACACCAAGCATTATTACAGCAAGACACGGCACATTCACAACATTCATACATGAAATAGATACATGTCCAACACTGGGTTCTTGTTAAATTGACCAGATATTGAGGAATTTGGTCCAGTAAATGAGATTATATAGTTGTCGTAGCTGTGTTGTTATTAAAAGGACAGTTTGTTTTTACCTGCTATCATGCCACATGAAGCTGGCCCTGAAGTATATCCTACAATGTTAGCGGCCAGTGCAAAAGCAGAAACTTTGCTTATTGGAACGGTTTTATTCTAATGTTCTGCACCAGCAAGAGCTTTAATTAAAAGTCTTGGTCATGCCGACCATTTTCTGGCTTACAGATTATGTTCTTGGCAGAGATGTTCATAGCACCCGGTCCGATCTCCAACGTTATATTGCACTACAGGTGTTGTAGTTACAAAACCCTGAGGTCACCCTAGATAAGGTCAAACACCTCTCTAACGCCATTACAGTTCATTGTCTGCCTGATCAAAATAATTAAATAATTCCCACTGAAGTGCAGATTTAACTCAAAGGATGTTCTGAAAAACACAGATATACAATCTCAAAATCATCTTTTGCCATTTATATTAGATAAGCATAGGTGGCAGATATCGCCTGAAGTGTATTTTTAGTATACTGAATATGTAGATAAGGTTAGTAGTACAAAAATATTACAATGAAGTGAAATCAAATGTTTGCAACATTCATGACAAAAAAAACAAAAAAAACAATCATGTTTATGAGCACACCTATATAATACAACATTGCTTTTGTCTTGATTTAAAAGAGATGCAGGTATAAAATATGGCGTATATATATTGTGAATAACTACAGCTGACATTACCAAGTAGACTTTTTGTATAGACTGAATAAGAAGCCTGTTTTAAGTGATGTTCAGTGGTAAACATCCTAATTGGTTTGTTAGTATGCAGCGTTTCACTCAGTACAAAGAAAAACAGCAGGTGATGGCACAGTAAATAAGAAGCATGTCTGGTAAATCTGAGACAAATTCACTCAATAGTACATCTGTCCCTTGCAGTGGTCATGAATATAACACAGTGATACAGTGGGAGATGTTTGACTAAATATATTACCTGAGGGAAATGAATCTGCTTCGGTTCTTTGAAGGGACGAATTATGCCACGGGCTGCGATTGTACCGTCATTACTATGGTTACAATATAGCAACATGGAGAACTGATCTTTTGATAGGATTCTGGAACAGTGAACGACCACATAAATCCACCCACTTACAGGTAGATAGACATTCTAGTTAAAGTCTTTTGTAATTTCATTCATTTTTTTTTTTTTTGATTCATTTGCAAATACATCAGTGCCCCTAGGTAATCAGTTTAAATTACACATAATAAAAATATAGAAATAAATTATTAGAAATAATATTTACATTATTTTTGGTATACTACTGTATATTGGGCCTTTTTCCTACTGTATATTCATTATAATAATTTAATTGACAAAACGATATGGATATTAATGAAAGGCAGACAAAGGAGTTAGTTATGTTAAAATCTAATTTGGGATCATTAGACTTTTGCGAATCCTGACCGCTACTTCCGAGTGCAAAAAAGATTGGGAAAGCATAGTAGTTTTGCCACATTTCACCTCCTGTGTGGCATTATACATAATCTGCGTCACTAATGTTGCTGCCTTTTTAAAAAAAGAGTCGTAAAGATCATAAATATTAAGTGATATAAAATAGAAAAAAGCCCAGGTATTTGGGACAACATCTACGATGTTCTGTGATCTAACGTGTGAATTGCATTACATTCTGGTTTTGCTGATAAAACACCTCAATCACAGAGTATATACAGTATATTTATCAGTGCTGAATGTTGGATATGCTGCTCACAAACAGAGAATTTACAAAACATGTACCTCAGGGTTCAAAACTACGTCAACACTATTACTGGAACTCTATGGATAAAAATCATTGCACATCTACAAAGGGCACGTTTTCGTGTTTCTCATGCAGCAAGTGTTACAGTGACGTATGTACATCAGTCCTGTAGTATCAAATGGCCAAATGGGATGTTAAATGTGAGTTTAGATGGAAAACGTCCCTTTTCAGCCGAACTTGGCACACATTTTGCGTTATTTATAGGGTTTGTTTGTTCAAAATGACCCTGAAGTGCAGAATGCTAGTGTATTTGAGTATGTTAGTATGAATGGGTTGTCACGGGGGGTTTAGAGACAGCATGCGGTTTCTTTCACTGAGTGGGTGAGCAGTCGTCCATATCCAGAAGCTCCTTGACCAGCCTCTCGCCGAACTGCGCCCGGCTGTAGCGTTTGACGTGGTAGGCGTCTGACATCTTGTAAAGAATATAGGCATTGTTGATGGCGATGCTGATGGTCAGCCAAAACACCTGCTGCCAGGTCTTATTAGGCTTGTGGAAAATGAAGTACCTAGTTGGAAACACATGAGTTGAGTGAACTATAAAATGCATGCATATATCCTAAAGTTTCATTGTAAAACAGACTTAATTAGACAAACTCACTTGCTGTACTTGTCATCGTATTTGCAGATGTAACTCAGGTGTGCAGCAAAGGCCTCCACAGCAAGGGGACATGGGATTTCTCCACTCTTCCTCTTAATGATCACCCCTAGGACAATCCGGGCAGAAATGTCAATCACAGTCAGCAGACAAGAGGATTTAATATCTGACAGTAAGGAAGGACTGTTCAGTTTTCTGCTGCACCTTAAGCAATGAGATCTTCTTGTTTGTTAGTAGCATAAATCATGCTTTTACCGATCATAAGCATAAATATAGATTTTAAAGTGCCCCTATTATGCTATTTTTAAGGTTCATAATATTGTTTTGGGAGTCTCCTACAATACGTCTATATGCATGCAAAATACGCTTTTGTTTTCTCAAATATCACCTCATTTTCCAAGAATTCTCAAACAAGTCGTTCGAAGCAGTTCTAAGATTCAGTCTCTCTAAACCCCTCCTTTCCATGAGCCTACTCTGCTCTGATTGGTCTGATGGCCCAGTCTGTTGTGATTGGTCTACCGAGTACAGTGCGTGTTGGTGACGATGCACCTATTGCAATAGTTCTGTATTTTAAACGCTCTATAGAAAATATAAACATCTATTATATATCATATTTACAGGTTATGATTCAGTGGAGCCAGCTAGTTCAAATAAACTGGGTACTGAATCCCGTGTTGAACTGTCTGAGATTAGAGAAGCAGTCGTCAGTAAAATGACGGAATTTAAAAAGATTGGGGTTGTACTGCTGTTGTACAATAGAAAAATTTATTTTAACCACTGATTCTTTGCAGCGAACGAATTTACTTTCACAATGTCTTCTCGACATGATGTTTTCCACACGAACTAGATACAATGTTTGAGGGCGAGTCAAGTTGTTCGCGGACCGCCAACGTAGAACATAGGTGGGCATTATGCAAATGTGTTACCCCGTGAGTGGGATTCTAATTATTCATGACTTATTTAGGCTGTTCAGAGTTTATCATTTCTTTTGGGAGACAATAACTTTATTTATCGTGCAGTTTCGGCTTTACAAACCAAGTTTTGTTAAAATTCCAAACAAGGTTTTATCAAGTCAACATTTTATGCATTCTATGTGCAACCTCAGTTCAAATTCTGGAACTGGATTAGAAAATAAAAGGCATTCTCTGTTCAATTTTGAATGGCACACAACCTTGGTAGCTGTCCTTTCTGTGTAACTACTGATCATATAACCCATGCATCATCTTCTAAAATTTTAATCTGAGTCACATGAGTCTAAATTAGAATCAAAAACATGATGTCACTGAAACATAATCAGTAAGTAGTTCCAGTCATTAGATCTGTACCATTATGAACCCTCTGATATTGTCAGCGTACAATTAATTGCCATCTGTTGCATTCAGTAGTAATCTACTGCTCATTAGAGCACAATCTACTGCCTTCCTCATGAGTGCTTGTGGCATGTAAATTACAATGCTGGCACTTTTGGAAAATTAAAATGGGTTATTTTGAGTCCTAAAGACTATGGGGAAAGTATGGGGAAGTATTTTTATAGACTGTGGACTTACAAAATGTCTAAAAGTTGAGGCTGAATACCGGTGGGATGATATATTTCAAGTTATGTATAGAAAACTTGGCAGAGCTTTAGCACTGAGTTTTCAATGAAACGGTTTAGCCCCATTAATCAAAAGCAACACCTGCTCTCAAAGAGGAGCAGAAAAAGCTTTTACCATATAAACAGATTATTTTAGATTCCAGAGAATGAAATATACATCGTAATTTAATCTCCCTTTTGCCTGACCTCATAAACCAGGAGCAATGCTATTTGTTTACTATATAGATATAGCTAGATATACCTTTTGAGAATGTGAAGTGCTTTGAACACTTCATGCAAATATTTGCTTTTTGATAGGATTGTAATAGAAAGAAAAAAAAGAATAAGATGATTGAAGTGATAAAATATATATTGAGGCAGCTCAATGCTTTATATCTCTCTCTAATGAAAATGCCTTGTATCAGTGCTAACATTTCTCATGTGAAGCTGCTGTCAGAATGGATCAAAGCTTATCAAAGAAAAGTGAAGACCAATGCAATTCGACGAGGCTTTGCCTTTTATAATCCTATGATGTGCACAATATCCATTTAATCCACAAACATCAGCGTAAAACCAATCTAAGCTTGCACTGCTATAGTGAAAACGTTCTCTGGGAGGTGCTTTGATGCAGCTTGGGAGTGTCATTTGTAGTTTGCAAGTTTCCATTTATTTTATTTCTTACCTTCTTTAGTGGGAGAGTAGGCGTTAGTGAGGAACCTGAAGTTGCCTTTGTTGTACCAGTTGATTACGGACATATTGCCTCTCATCTTAATGTGAGACTGGCCACGTTGCTGTGGAGCCTCGGTATTGATCAGCATAGACTGAGGAAGACCTGTACAATCACTCTTCCTGGTGCTCAGCAACCCGCAGCAGTAGATGCCTGCAGGAGAAGGAACATAGTACAGAAAATAATTAATAATCCATCTCTGGAGCTGGCTGAGAATGAATATTTAGCCTGAACATTCATTCTCAGCAAAACAAGTGTTCACATTTGAATGCTGATAGGATGAATAGAGGTCACATGAATAGACCCCTGCGTGTGTGCTCTATAAAGCTGTGAGCAGATGTCTTGTCCACAGCACTGCCAGATGCTGCAACCTATCTGAACTTGGCCTAGAAATCTGATATGAGATCTGAGATATAACGATTATTCATCCTCCCCGCATGGGAAATGGGAAAATGGTGTGACTAATCTTTCCTTTAAGATTTTCAAATGCTGGGTTAAATACAACCCAGCGCTGGGTAAAATAAGGACAGACCCAGCATTGGGTTACTGCCTAGAAGGTTGGGTTAAACATTTAACCCAACTATTGGTTGAAAACAACCCAATTGCTGGGTTTGTCCTTATTTTACCCAATGTATTTAATGTTGTATTTAACCCAGCATTTTTTAGAGTGTATATACTTATGCAATGAACAAAGTTCTGTCAATATGTCCTTAAAACTTGAAATAAATAAATAAGATAAAAATGAATAGAAACTATATAGACACAAAAAACTAATGAAATGAAGAAAACTTTAAAATAAAAAAACAAAAGCTAATTTAAAATATATGTGACCCTGGACCACAAAATCAGTCTCATGTCGCTGTGGTATATTTGGAGCAATAGCCAAAAATACATTGTATGGGTCAAAATTATAGATTTTTCATTTTATGCCAAAAATCATTAGGACATCAAGTAAAGATCATGTTCCATGAAGATATTTTGTTAATTTCCTACCGTAAATATACCAAAACTTAATTTTTGATTAATAATATGCATTGCTAAGAACTTCATTTGGACAGATTTAAAGATGATTTTCTCAATATTTAGATTTTTTTGCACCCTCAGATTCCAGATATTCAAGTAGTTGAATCTCGGCCAAATATTGTCCTATACATTAATAAAAAGCTTATTTGTTCAGCTTTCAGATGATGTATAAATTTCAATTTCGAAAAAATTTACCCTTATGACTGATTTTGTGGTCCGGGGTTCACATATATAAACTTACATTAGTATTTCAGTGATACTAAAATAACGCTGCGGGAGATTCTTCATCAATAAAATTGCATCACACAACACCTTCAACTTGTAAATCTGTGGAACCTGATGCTGACTGAATTGAATGGAACAGCTGGGGCAAAAATGCCAGAACAGCAGTTTTGGGGAAGCGGCTCTAAAACTGTCAAGATAAAAGATCCTTCTTAATTAAAAGCAGTTAAAGTAGGCCTAGTTAAATACTCTTTTAAATTAGTTTCCTTCACTACAACTACTAGTGAAAAGTAGCTAACTACATTGAAGCTATTTAGAAGGGCAATATCTTTTTTAAATATTGTATATATTTATATGAAATAAAAAGTATTTGTACAGAGAAGAATTAGTTATGATTAAAATAGATTATGCTAAATAACAATGATCAAATTAGAAAACCAGCTATAAAGAGTGATAAGGTCTAAGTAACCTAAAGAAAAACTATGCAAAAACCATCAAAAGTCACTGCTTTACATGAACTCTCTGAGTCTGAACAAACCAATTCTGGACATATGTTGTTCAGCCGAGTGATATATCCTGTTTGCTCTTGATATGAATAATAGACCATTTGTCAGCAATTTGTTGTGCTGTTTTGCTCAAGCATTCGAGCTCGTTTGTTCTTCAGCATTTGTGTTTGTAATGGTGACCTGCTCTCCTGGATTCAGCTCAGCGAAGGATTCCTTGGACTTATTCAAATCAAACAACTTGTCTCTTATAATATTCATCAAAAGAACTGACTCATAATAGTATTTTTTTCCCCCTTATATAGTAATTTGTTTATTAATCACACATATTGTATGATGTGTTTGCTTGCAGCCCACTATGACAATTCTACAGAAAGACATTTTTTCCCTAAAATAAATGATTTACTTTGCTGTGGCACTTAATCGTGAAGTTGTAATCGTGATATAAAAAGAAAAAGCATTTTACACTTACATAGCGTTTTGCAATGTTAAGTTTGAAAAAAAAAGCTACACAGCTTTTAAAACAGCTGAGCAACCATCACGCTATTAAAAAGTCGCTCCTTTTAGTTAATTACTCCTAAATACTACAGAACAGTACTGTATGAGGCTGAATGAGGCTGAATGAGGCTATGTATGAAGCTGATATATAAATTTTACATGACATTCAAGACCCAGTTGTTTAATAATGTAAAAGGTTTTGATTGAAATGTAGAGAGAAAAAATAAGCTGGCCACCGGCCTAATCCACTCTAGCTGTGTTAACATTCACTCCTTGCTGCCCAGCTGGAGGCTTTCAAATAATCTTTGAGTATGAAACACGCGTTTGCTGTGAGAACTCAAGGTCAACTTCTTCTCACTCTCTCCATTTATTCCTTGCCACAGGATGCTGTCACCGTGTAATTAAAAACTGCAGGGGATGAGGAACATCAGATGGAGAGAAGATTAAAGAGAAGGAAAAAGAAGCAAAGCAAAGCCAAGGCAGAATTCACTGAGAAAAGTAGAGCAGATAAGGATGCAAGGAACTGACAGATGCAGCACTGTTGCACATGAGTTACAGCACCTACCCTGTTTCTCAAATTCCTGAAACAAGTTTAGACTTGTGATGCTTGGACCAGTGAAGATGATTGCATTACGGCCAGCCAGATTCTGACAGAGCTGCTTGGCCACCAGACTGTGAAGCTGGGGTTTATTTTTCAGCGTGTCCAAACCATCTGGACCTGGACCCTCCTTTAGATGCACATAGATCTGGTGAGGAAGAAACACAGTGTTTAATGCTGCTTAAACATTAACATTATTTACTTTCCATTCAGAAATCAATTATTTACATTATCATGATATTATGCGAGAACGATTTGGCATTCTGATATGTGATGCCCTCTTTTCATGATCTAATAATCAATCTAATCTTTTTTTCTTAAATATACTTCAAAATTCACTATAGATTTTGAGGTGACGAGTATGTTTTTTTTAAAGAAATGAATGCTTTTATTCAGCAAAGGTGCATTAAATTAAACAAAAGTGTCAGTAAAAACATTTATAATGTTAGAAAAGATTTCTGTTTCAAATAAATGCTGTTCTTTTGATTTTTTTTAATTCACCAAAGTATCCTGAAACATTTGATCAGTTTCCAAGAAATGTTTCTTGAGCAACAAATAAGCATATTAGAATAATTTCTGAAGGATCATTTGATACTGAAGACTGGAGTAATGTCTATAAAATTGAAATATTTTTTCACAATATTACTGTTTTACTGTATTTTGATCACATAACTCTAGCCTTGGTGAGCATAAGAGATTTATTTCAAAAACATAAAAAATCTTACAGACCCTAGACTTTTGAATGGTATTGTACATCAAAAATACGATAAATTCTGTTGTCTGTTTGGCTCACTCCCTAGGCGCAAAGCAGTTATTTTCTCTAATAGGCACAGACCAAGAGAAGAGTGCAATTATGTTAAGTGGTCTGGGCTTTCTTTTTCTTTGTAATGTGCTTCTCTGTAGTTTAATTTATTTGCGTTCACAAATATCAGAGAATTGTGTAAAATTGCTTTGTTTGTGGCAACAGAGTAACAAAACATTTTCGATAAATGAATATACTTTCTCATTAGAAACAATGTGATGTAACATTTTGGGGCAGTTGATACATTTTTGGGTGATATCCTCCAGCGCTGTGCACTCACCTGACAGATGAAACCAGTGGAGCTGCACTGTCGCACCCACAGGCTGAACTTTCTCTTCTTCCTCTTGCGCAGCTCCCTCTCTGTACATGTGGTAATGAACACGGGGTCCTCATCAATCAAGGGCTCATGGAGGACCTGAGGGATAGCAGCAAGTCTCATTTGAAAAATCAACAAGCTTTTTATGTTCCCTGCAGGAAATGCACACTGAAATCTTGATGAAGCTCCTGTGAAAAGATGTTGGCTTGTCGAGTCAGGTGTGATAGATCTGTTAAAGCTAACCAGCTACGTTCACTATAGATATCATAGTAGTGTTTGACTCAGTGAACCCTCTGTCAGAGCTGAAGCAGTTAAACCGGGCATGTGTGGCTGTGCTGAATGCCTTATTGTTTGCCAATAGGGGATAAGAACCAAACCCACACTGTGGCAGTCAAAGTGGGCTGGATATGGCACACATTGTCAAAGTGATATAACCATGGCACTGGGAGAGCTGAGAGATGCAGATGGTGTTTAGTTTACTCATGGCAGGCGAATAATTGAGGGGTGTCTCTGAAATGGGTCACACAAGGCCTCATCAAATGCAAATCTCTGATTTAGGAGCTGAAGCTGATTCTATTGGTAGAAATTCCAAGCTAAAATGAAGGTTAATGACAAGTATAAAAGGATAGTTCACCAAAAGGGTTTGCTAACCCTGATGATTTTTTTTGAGTGAATTATCCTTTTAATATGAATAACTAAGCCTTTTAATATGACAACCTACAATTTCCACCATGGCAGATTATTAATTTTACTTGAAGTACAAAAAAGGACCTAAAAATATCTCAAAAGCACTTCAGTACGAACAGTAATTAATGGGGATTTCAAAGGGCAGGAGTTCAAAGGACCTTAATTAGCATCAAATCGTCAGCACAAAAGAATTACTTTTCTCAAAGGAAATTTTCATTTAATTTAATTTGCCTAGCTAAGTGTATGCGTCACAATTTTCCTCATACTAAAATTACACAATACAGTAGAACATACATATATCGATTGATTGATTGATTGATTCTCACATTCTAAGGGGGAAATATACCAAAAGCTAGTAACTAAAAGAAATCCCTGATGGCTGTTTAAAAGATGAATATGCTGAGATGCATTATACCCTGTGAATTATTCATGCTGTTTGAGAAACAATGTCTTGAGTCAGGAAGCGCAAATCATTTATTCTAATTTTATATCAGGCCTTTAATTTGACCGAATGTAATAAATGTGTTTCACTTTTGCTGAATAATGGACTGCTCCGATTCTAGCCCATATTTCAAGATTACTTCTCACAGCTCAGTTCCAATTTTATGTTCCCTATCTGAAAGCAGAAGCCCAGATCAGTGAATCCAAACTCATTTTCCAAATGAAGAGGGAGAGAGAAACTGAATAAGTGTAGGAGGGTGTTGAAATGGCTTACTTGGCACAGCTGTGCTCATTTAGAAGTCTTCTTGTCATTTAACAGTAAACTCCCCGATGTTAGCCTGACATTTGAATGTCTGACTCAATGAGTGCATGATTATTGTTATTTTATCTAACAGAAGACTACATTTAAAGTGAGATTTAGGGGTATTAGATTAACAGAATTGGCAATTGCTGTCTATAGAACTTTGAATCAGATATCTGACTTCATTGCTTATCATATTTATTTACAGCCATTTTGATTTAAAATAGGATTGTTAATTTGATATGTTAACGTAGTACAATTATTTTTTTAAACGTATGCATTTAATGTGTCACAAGAATGTAATGTCAGTTTGTCTTCATTTAGAAGCTTTTCTCTAAATTAATTGCAATTAGTTTGATTAAGTAATCAGTATATGTATACTGTTTAAAAGTTTGGGACCAGTCAGATTTTTAAATGTTTTTGAAATAAGTCTGTTATGCCAACCAAGGCTGAATTTATTTGATCAATTTTTAGCAGCTTTTGCTCCAGTCTGAAGTGTCACATGATCCTTCAGAAATCATTCTAATATACTGAGTTTCTGTTCAGAAAACATTTCTCATTATTACCAATGCTGAAAACAGTTGTGCTGCTTAATATTTTTGTTGAAACCATGATAATAAAAAAAACATGATTCTACAGCATTTATTTGAAACAGAAATCTTTTGTAACATTATAAATGTCTTTACTGTCACTTTTACAATTGAATGCATCCTTGCTGAGTAAAAGCATTAATTTCTTTCAAAAGAAAATATTACTGACCCCAAACTTTTGAACAGTAGTGTAATTCATTTTAATTCATGTCCCTTATTAAAATATGAATTTAATAATAAATATCAATAATTTAATTAAACATTTATTAATAATTTAATTTAAATTGTTTCATGAAATCATAAGTTCCAATCCAGACACATAATAAAACTAAGCTGGATACATGAAGAACTGAAACCTGGGGGACTTACAAAAGAGTACACAGAATAAAGGTCAAAATGTTGACTTCTGAGCTTATGAATAACTCAAAATGTCTTTAAGGGCCTGATGCCTTTAACTGTAGTGTTTCAGAACAGACGTTACTAGTTCATTTCTATGTATGTTACTAATTAGGATTCAAAATACAATTTTGAGTATTGCATTCAGCAGATCTGAAAAGTTGCAGACATAAAAAATCCTTCAGATCTCTCAATGGCACCATGAAGCTCACAGCCTGGGGACATGTGACGGGACTCCAGGCTCTCCCAATTACAGCAGAACGCGCTCTGATTTCAGTCCCAAACCCACTTTTTACTGGCACAGAAATTTAATATGTTTGCTAGTCCTAGTTTCCAAAAAGTTAATGTGAAGATTTAGTTTGTGCAGTTTCTTTTTGTACCTTCAATATATTGGTTATTGATTGATTTCTACACTGAATTGAAGTCCGATCTTTACCTGTGTCTGTGAGGGCCTGAAGGACGAGGCGAAGCTCTGCTGGAGAGAGTCCAGGAAGGGTTGGATCTTATAGAGGCCCTGATTACCACCTTGGCTGGAGCGGAAGGCTACCACGTGGAAGTACTTGAGGATCTTCTCGAACCGTGCCTGGCTCATCTTGAGCGCGATGCTGCGGTTACTGAAGAATCCGCTGCTCCAGATACTCAGCACTGACTCGCAACGGTTCACGCCAGTAGAAGTAACGTAGCCCAGAAAGGCCTTCATCTCAGCCAGCGTCACATTGGTCCATCCTTCATCGCTGCCAAAGCGCTCCTGGTACTTCTTGGCATACATGTTAGTCTGGGTCACCATGTTCTGAATGACGTTGTCAGGGACAAACATCTGGAAGAAGTCCATGGCCGTGGAAGTGGCCGGCATTTTCTGTGTCGGACCTGCAAAATAAAAGGAAGGTTTAACAGAATAGTATTTTAATTCTTTAATATCTTATTTAGCCAGGGATGATTTTACCAGGCTGTTGCTCTGATGATTGCAGAGAATAATGCAAGAGCTATTGCATCATTTTATGATTCACAAAGCCAGTTATTTTGAATAAAAAGAGGTTGGAAATCTCTAAAATAAATCCAATGGAAATGCATAATATGTGATTTTAATTATACATGTTTAAATATGTAAAACAACGAGCAGCTGATTTACAGAAGAGCTAAGAATCTTTTAATAAAAACAATTTTAGGTCAGTATTTCTTCCAAATAATAATGTTACATTCCAGTGCTTATAATTATGGATGTTTACGAAAGCTTGTTTTAGGATTACAAAAAATATCAAAAATAGTAATGTCACTTTTTATATCTCACAATTCAGACTTTTTCTGGCAATTCTGAGATTATATCTCACAATAATGAGAAAAAAAAAGTCAGAATTTCGAGATATTCAGTAAGGTCAGAATTGAGATAAACTCAGATTTGCGATTTTATTATTTAAATTCTTAGAAGAAAAGTCTGAATTGTGAGATATGAACTCGCAATTGCAAAAGAAAAAGTCAGAATTGTGGGATATAACCTTAGAATGGCAAGATGTAAACTCTGAATTGCATGCATTTATAACTTGCAGTTCTGACTTTCTTCTCAGAATTGAGAGTTTATATATTTATGAGAAAAAAAGTTGCAATTACTTTTCAATTATTATTTTTTTTAATCCTATGGCAGAAATGGGTTTCCACAAATAATAGCTAAAAAAAAAGTCAGAAAATGTACAGTAACTTATCTTGACTGAAGGGATTTTAGTTATTTTTGTCCATAGAATGAAAAACTTTTGTGTTCAACAGAAGTCATACAGGTTTGGAACAACATGAAAATGATTACATAATGTTCATTTTTGAGTGAACTATCCCTTTAACTTAATAGGCTGGGTGCTAGATGCACAGTTGAACATCTAATGACTTTTATCAGGACCCTTATCACCATCTACCTAATAGGGAGCATTCAGTAACAACTAATGAGCTGCAGAGGCTGAGCTTATCAGCTAATGACAAAAAGTTGTAGAAAGTGGCTCACAAAAAGCTTAATTTGTTCCCTTATTATCTTTTACTCCACTTCCACTAATGGACATTTCATCAATCCAAGCAGCCCACACATAAATGGAGCAAACAGCTAAGAAGGAAAATGTAAGAGTCTTAGTCTAACTTCAGCTCATTATAGCAGATGGGTTCCATGGGACATTAACTTACACTGTGAAATAAGTACATTTACAGTGTTGCTTAGTGTGAATATTGGAAGGTGTATTGATCTTAAATAATCTAAACTCACACTTGTATACTGCATTTCATGCTGGGATATCTGATATGTTGCAAACACCCATAAACAACAGACGAAATAAAAGTATGCTGCCCTTATGTGTTTATTTATTTATTTTTTTGTAGTGACATGACAGAAACCCCAAAGCACAGCACTGGCCAGCAACTGCACATGCCACATTTACTCAGTGCCACAGTGGCCTAATGACCCCAAAGCAAGGGAGTGTGTAATTGATTTGAGTGCAATATACAACTGTGAGTAAACAACTGTACAGGATTCTGATTTAAGGAAATCTGTTGTAAAAAATTGTCTTGAGAGGAAAACAGAACAAAAACACATTTTTCATATCTTTTTGTTATTTACATGAACAAATGGTTCTGTCATGCTTTCCAAAGCCTCACGTGTTCATTCAGTCATTTGTACATATACATATACATATATATCTAACAGCAGCAATTCAACCAGTAACTCATCTCCCATTACGGCTCTGAAGACGCTTGTAACGCAAATGCAAACATTCCCCCCGGGATAAAGCCCATTGTACAGTGTATTATGTTCATTTATCTGTGCCTTTTTGTATAAACTACTTACCAAACACAAAAGAAGATCAGTGTGTGAGAGAGAGAGAGAGAGCGCTCAAGGAAACATCTCAAGGAAAATCTCACAAAGTTGCTGATTATATAAACATTTTGCCCAGTATGCTAAAAATAGGTAGCTTACACACAATGCATTCATGGACTTATCATTTCTATGAATGTATAAGCTAAACTGTGTATCTTAGGTATTGTAACTGGTCATTATTATTCTTTTACAATTTTTAAAATATTGCAAATTGAATTTGAAAAATAAAAATAAAATTATGTCAAGGTCTACACAATATGTACACAGTAAATTCCCCAGTGTTAAATCAACACTGCTTGGTGTACATATGGGAACAGAACATGTGTGTGTATTTTAATATTTTTAATATTTTTCAAATATTTCATTCATTATTATTCAAGATTCATTATTTTCATGCTGGTCTTACTAGTTAAAAAATAGTGTATAACATTAACTTGATAGAGCAAACAGTTATATGTTCATATCTGGCTTAAAATCTGTTATGATATTAAATCAAAGTGTTATGTAATAGAGTATGACTCTGCAGCTTAATCCAGATAATGGCTATATCACTTGTAAAATGCATGAAGTGGAAATACCAATGTACAGTATACTGCTGTATTTTATTTTAAAGAAAACTATGCTTACATTAAAGTATAAAATAAATATGGTTTAAAAAAAACTTTTCCTCTCTTAAGATTAATGTTTAAAGTGCTTCAGTGGTATTTTATATATTAGCTGTGTTCAAAAAGGTTTTCTTTCCACACCCAGTAGTTCTGTAGAACATCAAAATGTATTTATTTATCTCTGTGACTACAGTCAGTATTCCAGGAGGTGTGCTGGTGTGCCACATATTAATTATTGAGAAGAAGAACCAGCAGTCCCTGTACCTTCTCTACAACTCCTTTATACAAGTAAGCAAGCTGATATAAATCGATCTTGTTATTTTAGATCTCACAGCAGGTACAGAATCACACCATATGGCACTCAAACAGTCCAAGCTTTGTGTCTCTGTTTAACTATCATGTCACAAAACTGTTGGGTTTGACAAAGATCTGTTGTAGGCAAAATGAAGGATAGCTCATAGCTGCATTGTGCCTTGGTTTATCTTTCTATAATTCTACATATTATGATATGTTAGAAAACATGCTTTAACACAAAGTCTGAAGGATGTAAGCAAGAGCCCAAAGTGTGTTATGTTGAACTAAATAATATAGACCTTATATAAGAATCACAGTCAGGCTAGAGTGTTGTGCCAGACATTTGCCTTATACGAACAGTACTGACAGCTTGCTCTGATGAAGCATTGTTTGTCAGTATCCAAAGGTGTTACATATTATAAAATGACCCATGACATGAAATGCAAAATATCTGTTGTGTGACTTTGTGTATCTTTCATGCATCACTTTGCAGCTTGTGCCAAAGCAAAGGCAGCAACCAGATGGCCCATTTTCCCCCCATGGTGCCAGACAGAAGTTTCTGAGCAACCACGACAGAACGATGTGTCATTTATCAACAGCACGGCATCTACTCAATTTGGAAAACGTTCAAACCAAAACAAGGAAATATTACATGCAGATTAGGATACTTTCTTCTAATACATTATCATGGCATTCTAAGGTATTTCTCAGTATGTTTTGGTTCATTAAACATCATTCTTTCATTTCCCATATTTGAGCAATAAAAGCTCTTTATATGACATTTAAAAACAGACTCAAACATGCATCATTTAAAGATGCTCTTGGGTCACTTTGACTTGAGTGAAATGAAGCATGAAATTAGTATCAGTCTATTGATCCACATGTCAAGCGGCCAGGGTCTGTGCAGTAAGTGATGCCAAGGAGTCTCTTCACTCCTGTTTATGACAATATTTAGACTGCCATTGGCAATTAGAGAAGATATTATAAAATAGCATAAAACTCTCAACCATCCTTGCTAGAAAAAAAAACATTTTGTTATTAAGGCAGAAATGATTCCCTGCACATTATGTAAACCACAGCATTTGCAAGTCTGTCTGGCATTAGCACATTATCATCTCGATCTAGGATTTAGAGAGAAATATAGACCTTCAATATTGTGTGTGGCTGAAATCGAAAAAGAGCCTTTCTTTCTCTACAATTCATTCATTTTTATATATTTTGTACAACTGAACAGTCAAACTCCAGTCATGAGTCATTTCATTTCATAGTAAGAGAATAGAAAACTGTTCACTTAATACTTTGTGAGACAAAGTACCCCCCATTATAATGCTACATTTCTCCAAATCTGTTCCGACATATGCACAGTATCTTTAACTGTTAAATGAATAAACCATTAACAACATACCCTATTTGTTTTGTATTTCATTGCATTTGTTTTAGATTGCTGGGTAGGCAATGGAACCACAAGCATTTGACTGGCAAGCATCTTTATACTTATAAATCATGCAAAATTTACCAGGGAAACTGAATTCATAAAAATGAATAAATGAGTGTTTGTCTATGGCATAAAAGTCTAGACAGTCAGTCAGTCGTGAGCTTTGATAAAATGTGGTGACACTTTGCATGAAAGGCATTATTAAAATCCTTAAAAATGAGATTAAGCCACCTACACTGACAGTGAACTGAATACTAATTCAAACTGGTGACTGCATGACATGAATGTTAAGGATTTTATCCTACAATAAACTACTGGGTCTGAACTTGTGCATGGTTTTAGTTGACTTTTTTTGTCCTTATTCTCATAAGTCTTTACTTATTTGTTCTCTCTAATGGCCACTTGCTGAATATGTGCATAGTACATCACTTGATAAGAAAGCATTTCTTCTTAAAGCTGCCATCTTGCATTTTAAAGTGTGAATTTCTCAGAAATGAGAGCCTCGTCTCATCTGCCTATGCAAATGACCCTCCTGCCCTGACACAGAGCTAATCATAATCATAATCACAGCTGCTCTGAGTCTGGCAGTGATTAGACACTGGAAGCATCCTCAACTGGACTGAAATCCTAAAATTTGGCCTGCTATCTCAGTTCCCCCGGCTATGTGCAGGATTTCAAAGAGCCAGTTAATAAAAATCACCCCTGATTCCCATATTTCCATAGGAATTGTGTCATCTGTTGGAGCCATCTGATGAGAGAGATCAAAGTAAACCAATGTAGTCATCAAAGAGTCCCATCTGTGAGCTTAATTACTCGTTGAGCATGCAGGCCTCTCAAGGATGATGAAGCTGCATTGCATTTACACGAGGATCGCTCTTCATTAGACCAACTTACCATGCGTGTCCTGATAGTGGGGCACGTTGAGGTCCTGTAGCGAGTCGCTCCAGCCCTCCTCCTGCGCCTGGCCGTTGGAGACGGATCCGGGGGGACCGCAGCTCTGACTCCTCGCTTCACCTGCTCTGGCATCGTCCGCATTCGTCTCCGTGTAGTTATCCGAATTGGAGTCTCCCGTCGTACTGTAAAAGGGGTTTTCGCTGCTGTCGTCTCCCGACTCCCCAAATACATCGTCGGAAATCTGCAGGCTCTCGTAGCGAGATCGCGCTTCCTCGAGGAGCGACAGTCCCCTCCTTCCACACTCCGCCATCGTTTCTCAGTCCCGACGTAGAGCTGCTGCACCCGGCGAGATTCCGCATGCAAATGACCTCCTTAAAAGCGTCGAATCCAGCATGCAGTCTGCTCCACCGAGCCCCTCTGCGTCGCGGTCCTCTGCGCGAGATGCAGCGGGCGCGGGTCTCAGAAGCGGCGTGGAAACAAAGCTGAACGCCGCGGGAGCTGTCCGTCCTTTCTGGTGCTGAAATACCCCCGATCCTGCGAGCTAAACCCGGCTGAACCCCACAGCTGACCGCCCTACAGACGCTCTGTGCATCCGGGTTGGGCGGGCTCCCCTCTCTGTGGAGGATGACTGAATGAATCGCTTCCTTGGAAATCACCTGACTCGGTCTCCCAGCGCCGTCCAATGGCATTAACCTCTGAATGAATCATGGATGTTAGAGATGCGAATTATATTTGTTCTGCCACAGTGCTAGAATGCCTTGTGGGCAGTGTTGGGGAGTAACTAGTGGGCTACATGTAACGGAATTACGTAAGTTAATTACAAAGTAAATGTAACTGTAATTTGTTACAGTTATTGAGAAAAAACGTGTAGCCTAATTAAATTACAGTTACTTATGAAAATGTTAAGGGTTACAAAAGGGGTTACATCTGAATATTATCATTCACATACAGATTTGCTTGATTTCTTTCCCAAATTGCACTGACTGCTCCAAAATACGAGGCATGTGTTTCATGAATTTAGGACACATGCATCTTCAAAAACTGTTTTATTTCAAATTTGAGTTTATGTATAGCAATGCATTATTATTATTATTATTATTATTTTTAAAGATTAACTGTTATTTCCAAAGCATTGTTAGCATGTGTTTCCTGTCATAACTTTGCAAAGATTTGATTTCAAAAACAGTATCATAGCTATTAAACTATTTCTTGCTATGATTTTAAATCTGTATTTAGCCTCCGAGCGATCTCAAAGTTTAAAAAAAAGTGCTAAAGTCTAATTTTGTGGTGTCTGTGGTTTAAAATAATTTTTTTATAATCTTAATTCAAATAATGAAGAATTTTGAATGTCATACAGTAGTGAGTTTTGAGGACTACTGTAAGGTTAACACTGCCTGCTTTAAATGTTTCAAAATGATTAACAGTTGAAAACATATGTTGGAAATTTAGAAAAGTAATCAAATGTAATCAGATACATTACTTTAATGATGCTACACTACTTATTACATTTTAAATAGGGTAACTTGTAATCTGTAACCTATTACATTTCCAAATTAACCTTCCCAACACTGCTTGTGGCAACAGCATCAAACAAGATCCAGTTAGACGTTTTTCAGATTCACATTTGTATCATAAAATTTTAAATGTCTTTTTTTTTTTTTTTAGAAAAACGAAGCAAAGATAATATAAGATTGAAGTATTGACGGTAAAAACATTAAATTGCGTTACTTTAGTGCTTGCAGCTTTCTAGTCTAACCACTAGTAATTTTTCAATGTGTAGTTTCCCACTGGTTTTTATTGTATCATAACACCAGTTTCATAAGAGGAATACAACACTATGTGTTATTCTCAGCATGAAATACTTGTTTTCACTTAGCTGGGAATAATTAGTCATTGAATTAGTTGTCATCACTGTTTGTGTAGTATAGTTGCTGCAGTACCGCTGGTAGCCAATTGGGGCGCTATTCCCAGATATTCTCTCTTTCGGATCCTGTAGGGTTTTGTATTTTCCACCCACTCGTTAGCGTGTGCCATGTTTGCGGAAGTTGAATCGATTACTCTGTCATTTGAACGAAATGTAGCAAATAATCTTCACGTTTAAACAAATACATTTGCAAATTATTTTGTTTGTGGCCCGTCCTAAAAGAATGATGACCTTACCAAAGGGACCCGATTCTTTGTGTTTCGACAAAGACGAATTTATGAAGGTGAGTGAGCTGTTAGTAATATAATCAACTGGAAGGAGCTGTGCAGTAGCTAACTTCATTAACCAGTTGTTTATATTTAGTTTGTGTGTTTTAATTATATTTTAAGTATTGCCTGAGCGAGTGTTTTTAACGGTGTTTAGATCAACTCTATTGACGTTATTATGTACACTTAACGTACAAATGAAAATAGTAATTAGAAAATCAATCTATGGTTCCTTTAATGTGCTTTTAATATGTTAATTTGATTAAGGCAAAACCTATTGGACATGAACTATTAAAGTTTACCATCACAAATGCATGCTCTAAAAATGTGACCGTGACTTCAATGTAATTTTTTTTGAACCGATCAAATCATACTGTAGATAAATAAATAATAATTAAAAAAATTAAAAAATTAAAAAAACGCAATTGACAAAATGAGTGAACTTTCTCAACCAGTAAACCGTATCATTTAGGGTCTCAAAGACCATCAGAAATACACAATATAAAATTTTACATGGAAGACAATTGGAGAATGCAATCAAATTGAAATGATGTTCATAATCAGTTATCATGTGATTATGAAATGTCAGCTTGATACCTTTAAAATTTATTTTAAATGGCTGTGGGGTCTCTCAGCCCCAAAACAGGACAGTGTGTTAATGGAAGCTCAGACTGTTTGTAAGGATGTTTTTAATATTCTCTTTACAAGCATCCCTTGAATGTTTTCCAGTTTCTTAGTGTGCTTGACATTGTTTGACACCTATCTGTCTCGGGGTATTTTGATATGAAATATTTGTACATTTCCATGCAGGATGACTTCGACGTGGACAAATTTGTGGCTGATTGCAGAAAGCGTGTCCAGCTGGAGGAGATGCGTGAAGATCTGGAGCAATATTACAGACTTCTCAAAACAGCCATGGTCGAGCTTATCAATAAAGACTATGCAGATTTTGTTAACCTTTCCACAAATCTTGTGAGTCTTTGCATTTTTAGAACATCATGCAGCATTTTCAGTAGAATTTTTGTGCTGTGAGCTTATGTTTTATTCTAGAGCATCATGATTTTTGTCACTTGCTTTGTAGGCTTATTGTTTGTATCTATGTTTTAGGTTGGAATGGATAAAGCCCTTAATCAGCTCTCTGTCCCTCTTGGCCAGTTACGCGAAGAGGTGCTGGTAAGTGCTTAACACATCAGTGAATACGTTTGGATTGGCCATATTTTAGTCATTATCTAAGTATCTTCCTCTCATGTACAGAGTTTGAGATCCTCTGTAAATGAAGTTATTGAAGCGATAGACACCCAGCTATCCAAGCAAGATGATATTCAAAAAAAGAAGGTAAGCTATAATGCTAAAAATTAAAATACTGTGTTAAAACTATGCACATATTGTCCAACATTGTGTCTTTTGTAGCTCTGTGTGTTAAGACTTATCCAAGTTGTGAGATCAGTGGAGAAGATTGAGAAAATTCTTCACCAAAACACCAAAGATACAACATCACTTGAGACCAGCAGGTATGCGAAGTAGTGAAAGAGACAAGAAGTAAATGAGACAAATACACTACTGTTCAAAAGTTAGGAGTTGTCAATATGTTGTTTTGGGTTTTTTTTATAAATAAATAAGTCTCTTATGCTCACCAAGGCTAAATTTATTTGATACAGTAAAAGCAGTACTATTGTGAAAAATTATTACAATTTAAAATAATTGTTTTCTGTTCAAATATTTTAAAATGTAATTTATTAGCAGTCATTACTCCAGTATTCAGTGTCACATGATCCTTTCTCAATAAAAGTATTAATCACTATTTAAAAAAAAAAATACAAATCTTACTGACTCCAAATAGTACAGTAGTGTATATTGCAGCTAAACAACTTCTTTTGAAATATGACTCATGGCTTGCGGAAAGGATTTTAAATGATGTATTATTTGCATTTTACTTTGCACTTGAATGAACAGCTTGTTCTTTGTTTTTAAGTCCTCTTCTGGCAGGTCAGATTCTAGAGCGGATTGCCACCGAGTTCAACCAGTTACAGTTTCATGCAGTCCAGAGCAAAGGAATGCCATTGCTTGATAAAGTCCGACCGGTGAGCTCCCAGTCTTAAAATAACCCATTCTGTATCTTGTCAATTTTAGCTGGGGTAGGAGAATGTATTTACACTATATGGACAAACGTATTGGGACACAAGGCTTAATTATGGAATTCAGGTGTTTTGATCAGACCCTTTGCCACATTTGTCTAATGCCACATTCCGGATGAGTGGGAACGTCCGAGTTGAAATGTCCCACTTCAAACCTCAGTGAGTTTGAGTCAATCAAAACTTTGAATTTGAATTTAGATTTGTCTGGAACACAGCATAAAATAAAGCACCAAGCCACGCAGTCTGCATTTTCTATGGCTGAGCAGCTGCATTCAAGCCTCACATCACCAAGTACAATACCAAATGTTGGATACAGTGGTGTAAACGCCGCCACTGAGTTTGGTGTGGAAGAACTTGACTGACTTGCACAGATCTCTGACCTCAACCCCATCGAACACCTTTGGGATGAACTGGAATGGAGATTGCGAGCCAGGCCTTCTTGTCCAGCATCAGTGCCTGAGCTCACAAGTGCTCTATTGGATAAATGGGCAAAAATTCCCACAAAAACACTGCAAAATCTTATTGAAAGCCTTCCCAGAAGAGCTGTTATAGCTGCAAAGGAGTGCCAACTCCATATCAATGTCTATGTATTTAGAATGCAGTGTCATTAATGTCCCTGTTGGTGTGATGGTCAGGTGTCCCAATACTTTTGTCCATATAGCGTACATCTACTTACTGATTTTGTGTGGGCTTTTTTCTGTGTTCCAGAGAATAGCAGGTATCACAGCTATGCTTCAGCAGTCTCTTGAAGGCTTATTGATCCAAGGCTTGCAGACATCAAATATAGATATCGTGCGACATTGCCTCAGGACATATGCTACCATTGATAAGACCAGGGATGCAGAGGCACTGGTTGGACAGGTCTTAGTCAAACCATACATGGATGAGGTAATTTGTAATTTGCATATCTGTCATTATGGACAGTGTTGTGAGTTTTGCAAATGAGATACATGTTATCTGTCTTCTCCATCTGAATGTAGATTTCCCTTTCTTTTTTTTTTTTTTTTTGTCAGGTTATAGTTGAACAGTTTGTCAAGTCCAACCCTAACGGTCTTAAGATGATGTACTCAAAGCTGTTGGAGTTTGTGCCTCACCATTGTCGACTGCTGCGAGAGGTGACTGGTGGAGCAATCTCTAGGTATGTCTGCCACTAAAAGTGAATGTTTACTACATTGTGCCATTGCTGTCATATTACACACAATACATTTTAACGAGGTTACCCTTTTGTATGCCCAGCGGTAAAGCCGACATTGTTCCAGGATATGACTTCCTGGTGAACTCCGTTTGGCCTGAGATCATTAGAGGTGTTGAGGAAAGAGTCCCTTCCCTTTTCAATCCTGGAAACCCAGATACATTTTATGAGGTAAGCAAAGTGAAAACATGCAGTAGCATTTTTGTTTTTTAAATGAAGTCACTTTTTACAATGGGAGTGTACATTTCATTAAGTGGTTTTTCTTGTTTCTGTGTTCTGTTATGCAGAGATACACTGTCAGCATGGATTTTGTGCGTAAGTTTGAGAGGCAGTGTGGTTCCCAGGCAAGCGTGAAGAGGCTGCGAGCACATCCGTGCTACCAGAGTTTCCACAACAAATGG
Organism: Onychostoma macrolepis; assembly: GCF_012432095.1. Lineage (NCBI taxonomy): Eukaryota > Metazoa > Chordata > Actinopteri > Cypriniformes > Cyprinidae > Onychostoma > Onychostoma macrolepis. The sequence continues at coordinate 15,805,092 of NC_081167.1, read as the reverse complement.
AACCTGCCAGTGTACTTCCAGCTGCGGTGAGTATGAAGACTTAGAAATCCAGTCACAGCTGTACCATTCCAGTGCTTTATCTGTTCATGAGCTATTTTTTAGGTCAATACAACCTGGAAATTCTGTGTGACCCATTTGTTTCCTACACTGTGATATAGTATATTGACATCAAACAGTCAACTCTCCACCAAAAAGTGCAGAGAAAGATTCTTTTAAGGGGTTGTTTGTAACCTGCTTCCTGTAAACATACCCTGTGTCTGTTGGAAGTGATTAAAATAGTTTTTTTCAGTTTTTTTGCAGCTTGGATTCTGTTCTTTGTGCAATATATTTAAAGAGAGATAATCACCCTGGATATGAATCGATCTGTGTTTTAGTCTGGACTGTCTTTGCTCTGTGATGTTTGATCACTATTCGCTGGTTATAAAGTCCACTGCTATCTTAGTTTGTTTAAGCCAGTTAAGCCTGTAAGATTTGTTTGCTTTTTCTTGGAATTGAGGTCTTGTGGTGAACTTCAGTAGCTCTTGTTATATTTGTTTAATGGTTTAGCATACTGGATATGAAACTATGTTTGCTATTTTCTGTAGTTATTGAACACTTTAAGACATTAAAGGGGTCATACGATGATGCTAAAAATAACATTATTTTGTGTATTTGGTGTAATGCAATTTTTTTACGTGGTTTAAGGTTCAAAAAACATTATTTTCCACATACTGTACATTATTGTTGTTCCTCTCTGCACCACCTTTCTGAAATGCTTCCATTTTTACAAAGCTCATCGTTCTGAAAAGCGTGGTGTGCTCTGATTGGCCAGCTATCCAGTGCGTTGTGATTGGCCGAATACCTCAAGCGTGTGACAGAAATGTTACGTCCCTTACCATATTTGGAAACACACAGCATGGCGGTGGCGGCAACAATAATACAGCGAGAATAAAAGTTCCGCCTTCTTTCTTCGCGTAAACATTTGGGCGGTGTTATGCAAATCTTCCAACACTGTGATGTTGATATGTGGGGGCATGTTTAAATGAGGTGTTTTAGGAAGGCATGGACAAGTATTACATTTTATAAAGAATATTTCTTTGGGTTTGAGACTTTGGTCTTTGCAACTTTACGAATCTTATACATGCACAAACAGCTTGTGGGGGGGCGGCTAAGTTGGCAACACTCTGCATCTCCATTTCTCCAACTATGGGCGAGGCCACGGCTGAAACAGAAAATGCGTGCTGCGTTAATTGCGCTTTAATAAAATTAGTGCCGTTAGCACTAGCTTCTGCTTAATACAGAATTAGTATTTACCAAAAAAAAGTCCAACATCTTTGCATATCCTGTGCTGTATATTATATAATTATGTATTATATAATAAGTTTGAAGTCATTGAGAACTTCATTAAGAATCATGTAGCAAATGTAGCAGAGGCCACTTTGAAGTCTTTGTGTCTACAGCTGTCTCTTGACTTTCTGGCTTGGACATGTTTTTAAGGTTCAAGGAGATTGCTGGAAGTCTAGAAAATGCAATTTCCGATGGACTAGAGGCAGCTCCAGGTCAGTGAGTTTATTTGGGTTCATGTAAAAATGAATGTGCATGAACATAAAACGTGTGGTATGGTTATGGTATTGCCTTCTCTGTGCATCTGTTGACCTGTTGTTGTTTGCTTTTTATGTTAAATATAGCTTTTACTTGTCACTTTTACAAGAGCATGAGTAACTGATCACCACTGACATCCAGTCTGCTTTTTGAATTTGTGAACTCAGCGGGCAGCAGCTACCACCTGCAGGTGACGGAGGTGTTGTGGAGCTGTGTTTGCAGGTGCTGGGCTGACCAGGTGTACCTGCCACCACTTGCTCATCGATTTTGGAAATTAACGCTGCAGCTGAATTCCAGATACGCCACCTTTCTTACAGAGGTAAAGCATTCCTGGAAGAAATCACATGAATTACAATAGGATTGTTATTCATGTCTTTCTTTTTCGTCTCACAGGTCCTAACAAAATCACCTCCTCCAGAGACTAGCAAAGATTCGGTAAGACCACTCCCAAGCTCCGCCTCCTCCACATCCAGCCGCACATCACAGGATGCAGACAGTGAAACTGGCAGCCCCACTGTTTTGTCTACCAAGAAGCTCGTCTTCATTGCAGCTGATGTTGATAAGTTACAAGGACAGGTAATTCAGATTTTTATTTCACACAGTCTAATTTTGTTCTCATTTGGATCGAGTGAGAAATGCTTTTACTCTTTTCCCAGATTCCAGATATCGCTGAGATGATCAAGGCCAAATTGGAGAGTATTGGGTTCAAAAACTTTGCTGTTGTTTCAGGTTTGTTCTGGAGTTTGAACCCATTTCTGATGTTGTAAGATTCTGTTGCCATTTCTAATGTTCCCAAGTAATAAGTTTGATTCTTGTTTGGTGCTCCAGAAGCCTTGCAAGATTCCAGCGCGTCCCTGTCCAGCTGCATCCCTACATTGAACAGAAGAATGACTCAGCATCTATCAGAAAGGAGCGTTCGTTTCCTGAAAAATGCTTCGGAAGTCCCACGACTTTATCGAAGGACTAACAAGGTCGAGTTATATGCCCATGTAATATTTAAAAGTCATGCAGAAAGAATCTGTGAGTCAAGATCTGAGACAGGCTGGGAAGAAAATGAAAACACATTTGGATTGATTTGTTTTGAAATGTTTATAAATTATTTGGTTGACTTCCCATACAATATTTACTTAGTTAAGTATTTGATGACTCTATGCATTTTAAACAGAATTTATTAACAGTAGGAAGGAATAACCGATCAACAACTGCTGGATAGAACCAACTCCCCGTCCTACTTTTTTCTTTTTTTTCTTTTTTGATAATCTGTTTCACTTGGATGTATGTCATAATGTGAAAGAGTCCTACTTCTGTTACATACTTCCAAAAACCTAAAAGTGCCAGTTTGCAAACTTTGCAAGTTAACATTTTCCTCTATAAGATGATGCTCAGTGCTTTGGCCTGAACTTTAGTTGCTCTCTCATTAATAGGAAGTGCCCACCAGAGCCTCAGCCTATATGGACAATGCACTTCAGCCACTTCATCAGCTGGTCACCGACTCCAAAAATGTGGTGAAAGACTCCATCATCCACGAGTGGCTCCGGGTCACACTCTCAGACTGCACCCATAGGTACAGCAGCAAGGAACTTTTATGATTCAGAAATGTCTAGGTAAACTAGTTTATTAATTCTAGATTGAAGAACATTTTGTTAAAAATGACCTCTGTGTTCAATAGATATTTTGAGACTCTATCGGATGTGCTGAGCTCAGTGAGGAAGATGGAGGAAAGTCTAAAAAGGTTGAAACAGGCTAGGAAAACAACCACCACCAGCACCATAGGCATCAATGCAGGGCCATCAGACGACAGTAAGATCCGCCTGCAGCTGGCACTGGATGTGGAGTATCTTGGAGAACAGGTATGAACATGGTTCTTGATGAACGATTAGCTTTTCTCTCCTATTTGTGCATATCAGGTTTGCTTAATTATACTTATCTTTTTTTTTTTTTTTACTCAAGATTCAGAAGATGGGTCTTCAGCCAAGCGACATCACCATGTTCTCTTCTCTACTGGAACTGGTACAGGAGGCAAGAGATCTCGCTTCAGCGGAGCATACAGGGTCCTAAACCAGAATGGCCCTGAGGGTCCAGATCAAAAGTAGGGTCCAAAATGGTTACTGATCCGAATGATGCCACATGGCTCAGTATCTGCTCCAGGAGTGGTTTTATGAAGTTCTGCCATCCTTCAACTGTTCTAATAGCAGCTATCTCGACCTGTCTGGAAGAGCAGCACACTAAAAGAATGTGATTTACTCTCTGATAAGTTATTTATTGTTGAACTATATGGGATTATATGGCTAAAAAAGTCATATAATTTGTGGTTCAAACTTATTGGAGAAATGAATAGAGTTTTTTATTTGTATGAACCAATCAGCACTCAACATATAAAGTGCTATAAGCTCTCATGTCCTGTCATATGTGGTTACAGCAAAAAAAATTGCACTCAATACAGGTGTTTGACTGGAGTTGTATCTGTCAGAAATTGTTTTTCTCAGACATTAGCTCTGGTGAACCCTGCCAAATAGCATCAACAGTGCAAACGTTTAACGTTTAGAGGTTTAATACTCAAATTACCTCTTCTTTTTTAACATATCAAAATTGGTGTTTCACTGGGTAAGAATGGGACTACTAAGATTTAACAATAAAAAATGAGGATAGTATGAAATGTTTGTGAGTGCGGTGTGTGTAGAGTTAATTTGTTACTAAAATGGCCTTGTTGAACTTTTAGGAAAAGTGACCCCTCAAGTGTGTTTTAGGGGTCTTTTCATAGCAGTTTCCTCAATAATTGTTTATTCTTCATTTGCCTTAAAGATGCACCTCGTGCTGGATAAAGTAAATGTGTGTTGTTTAATGATTATGATATTTCATACAGTATGGTTGCTTTTATTTACAGGATTTTTGGTTTCTTACATTTTTGTAGAATCATTTTACCATTTTAGTTAAAAATGAGCATCCCTCAGAGTCATATTTATTCATAAATATTCAAATTTAATTTGTTTTAACAGTACATAAATGGAGTTTGTACATATTTCTTATTATGAATACATCATTAAAATAATTGCAGTTAATTCAAGTAACCATGTTATACATAGAAACAAACTCTATATTAAACATTTTGAATTAGCAGATACTAAAATATAAAACATCCAAGTCCTGAAAATCACTAAAAAATCTGCCTGAGCAAAGATATAACAGGTTGACTTGATGCTGTCCATTGTTTTAACAAATGCTTATTAGTTGAATGGAAACATTAAAACACCGTTTATATTGTAATATAATGTAAAGTCGCCACCAGAACAGAGATTTTTAGGTTGTTGGATTGATGATTTTGCCGAGCATGAGTATGGCATTAGAGTTGCCCTCGACAATAGCAAAGAAGAACGGCCGGTTGACCGTGACTTTATGGGGAACCATTTCATCTTCAGTTCTGTTCTGAACCTCAGAACCTCCTTCTGTCATCTCAAACACAACCTTGTTGAGGACCTGTAAGATATATGGAGGTTAACGTTGTCATTTGGTTTACAGGAATGAAAAGAACTGTGTGGACCATGTTGGTTATAAAGGTAGTTATTTATAATTGTTACAGCTGGTCAGAACTGGTTATAGTCAGATTTGACTGGTCCTAATTAATTTTATAAACAGAATTTTACCTTATCAACGGTGAAGTTCTCCTTGCTGCTCAGTCTTCTGAAGTTGGCATCGGAGCCCATGAGGTATTTTTCCACTGCCATTTCAGATAGAACTGATCTCAGGTCTGTCACAGCCGTCAAGGAGAATTTGGGCAAAGATAGTTCCAGATTTCTGGCAACACAAACAAGTAAATCTGTGATTGGTCTTTGAGATCATTTTATTTACCATTTTCAGTGTGCACTTTCTCAGAACAAACATGTACTCACGTTTCTTTTAGATTTCGATGCCATGTAGGTATGACTGTTAAGAGCTGCTTCTCAATGTCCTGCAGACTAGCTCCCTCATGAGGCAGCACTAGTAGCATATAGGTTCTCTTACTGAGACCAAGCTTGACTATAGAGCACTTCCTGCCAACATCATTGTAGTACATGTTGTTTCCAGTATGCATCATGAAGGGGACTTCGACACTTGAGTTCTCATGAGTCCAGAACTTCTGATCACTGGTTGCTTCAGGTCGGAAAGCAGTTTTCCAGTTACCTGGGAAAGGTTACAGATTTTAAAAGGTTTATTCTATTTCATTTTATTTCATTATTTCATTTCATTTTTGAAGTGCTTCAATGAGTCTATTTCTTACATTATGTTTTCTGTTGTGTGTAACAACAAAAATGGGCAATTATTTCATTTTATTTTATTTTTTGGAGTGCCCCCATGAGTCTAATTTCTAAATGTTTTTCTGTTTCGCATAACAATAAAAATAGGATAGGATTTTTTTTTTACTCCCTCTAAATGCTTGATAGGATTCGAGCATTTAGAGGGAGTAAATGCTACATTTGTGCACCAAAAATGACTAAATATTACTATTAGGCCTACTATACTTAGTAATGTCACTAAGTCTTTCAAGATTCTTCATGAAGTTTATATATTTAGAATATACTTAAGGTTTACTTAAATGAGGCTAAGAATGACACCGTTTACATTGTTGAATCATTATTGAATCACTCACCTTTAAAATGCACTGAACTAGCAAACAACAGGTCTGTTTTTTGAGTAACACCCTTAAACAGGTCCTTAACCTTGCTGTCTGATGTTTTCTGAATAAAGTTGTTCACCTGCACCTCAACTTCCTTTGCCTTTGAGAAGTCCACTGCTCGGACAAAAGAGTCATCTGAGAAATCTTGTGTTCCACGTAAAAAGTCTTTGGAAAGGTCAGCGTCGCTGTTAATGAAAGTCCACACGAGGGTCCTGAGCTCATTTCGTGATTGGTCTACCTGCGCGCTGATGGCCTGCAGCGTACGCAACACTGTGTGTCCATCAATGAAGTATGCACAGTCCGCCTGTTCAGACTCCAGGTTGAGTCCTAACAGCTGTTGGTAGGAAATAGCAGTCTTTTTGGATGCTCCCAGGTAGAGGGTCACCAAAGCCCCAAAGGCATTTAGGGGAGACAGCAGTGTGTTGGTATGCTTCTGTGTACGACTAAGTGCCTGGTACATGCGTAGCCCGAGTGAATTCTGCAGTTCTGCTAACACAGCAGTCCGTTGGGTGAGGTTTTTCAGGTTCTCTGTGGTGCTGCTGGATCGTGAGTCTGGCTCAGTGCTGTCCTGAAGAGGAGTCAGTGGATGGACAGTCTCGATGGGCTTGTGTTCCTCATTCCGGATAACCTCACAGCTGATGTTTTCAGAGCTAAAGAGGTTGAAGGGGTGGACATACACTCGATTGGTTGTTCCCATTGCAAAGCAGGAAACTATTAAGAGAGCGAGGAACATCTTGTTCATCTAAATGGGAAATCCTTCCGGTGTGCCTATTGGATATTAAACTGATTTGATTATGACATGGACTTGCTATTACATGAGAATATTAACAAAGCTTACCACATATTACATGGAATTATAATAGACATATCAACACTTTTTTGCACTTCAGAACCAACAGGAGGTCGTTTGCTTTGGCTGATTGATCTCTGCTCTTCCACCCCCGTTTTTCACAGAATAAATTGACAAGTTTCTGCTTTACAGCAGGTCTCTGTACTGAGCTGTATTTGAGGGCAATAACCCTAATGAACCAGAGCAGAGAACACATGACTCAGATAAAGGAGCAAAAAGTCAAATAATTACATTCCAGTTCAGCTTCATCGTATTTCAAAACGCTCTTAGATAATATGATGCAGTGTATAATATAAAAAAATAATAATACAAGATTTTTTTCTTTTTTAAAGAAATTAATGCTTTTGTCACAGAAAAGAAATTTAGAATTTTACAAAAGATTGCTGTCAAATAAATGCTGTTATTTTAAACTTCCTTTTCATTAAAACAAAAAACTAAATCTGTATAAAAATGTATTAAGGTCTCCAAAAAATATTAAGCAGGACATAATTTTTTTCTGTTGTGTGTAACAATATTATGGGAAGTTATTGGATTTTATTTTATTATTTTATTTATTTTCCTTATGAAAACACGTGAAAAAAAATTGCATGTAGTTTCAGTTTTGTCTATTTGGGGAATTTCAGCAATTGTTTTCACGATTAAAAAAAATCAGACATTTTTTACAGTTACACTTACTACCGGATTCAAATTGAAAATGTAGTCTCCACAAAAATATTAAACAGGACAAGTGTTTTCAGCATTGATATAAAATACAAATATTTCTTGAGCACCAAATTAGCAGATTCCAATGATTTTTAAGGATTGTGTGACTTTAAAAATACAGTTAAACACACACACATATATATATATATATATATTAGTTGTTTATGTAATAGTGCCAAAAAGTTACAGTGCAAAGTCCCAGAGCAAAACTGAGATGCAGTAATATGTCTGGATCAGTTATCAATGTAAAGCGTAATTCAACTAAGCCAAACGTTTTATCAGGATCATTTAATGATAACTGTTTAATTACAGGCATAGATAATCAGTCATAAAGGTGTGAAAAAAGATAAAAAGACAGATCTCCTGTTTACCTTCAGATGCTTTGCTGATTCTAGAGCTGGACTATGGTGGACTGAGGCTCTAGCCAGTGTTTAAATAACATATATTGCATGATGACCAGTCCACTTAGTTACACATTAACACAGTATTGAGACACTCAGATTTCCCCAATGTTCAGCTTCAAACCGGCTTCTGTGTGTTGATAAACAACTTCGTAACAGGAAACCACACACTACCATATTTACCTTTTACACATGATGTCAGACTGGCCTGTGGGGAGAGAACACAAAGATATGGACTTGACTTTCATAAGATGAAAAACAGGAAACTGAGTGAGTCATTTAACCCCTTTTGAAATTGCCTAAAGACATTCTTCAATTTCCACCCTAAATGAAAAGTATCCTATTCCAAAAGTCTTAAGTAGGCCTATTCAGTATTTTAATATTTTTTTAGGAAATCATACAGGTAAGTTACATCTGCAATACTGTTTTCTAATTGTTACTTTAGTACAATCCCAAACCAAACATTCTTGTCCTGAGTATAGAACGGGGTCATCTTACCCTAAGAAGTATATGTTAAATATATTTTTAATATTATGATTTTGGCAAAGTATTATATAGCTACATAAATGCAGAATAATAAAAAACAAACAAACAAACAAAATCTCCGTATTAGAAGTCCGTGTCGTATCGCCCCCCACAGGGATAATGTGGTACTGCCTGCAGCTGTTAAGAGCGTGACTTTAGTCTTCCTCCGGATAAAAGTCTTTGTAGATGATTATCGTTTTGATGGAGGTGTTTCCGTTTCTGTCTCATTTGCTAATGTAATGCAGAGGAAAGACAAGCACAACTTCTGATGAGACTTGGGAGACGTAGCTAGTCGACTTCGTGTTTTTGAAAGTTGATTTATCCTAAACAGGTGAATAGAGTTCCTCTTTGCAACCGATAAACCGACGAGTAAAACTTTGCTGACACAGTTTAGCATCAGATTTTATCAGCGTTACCTTGACAACAAGATTACAGGATACTGAGACGAATCTATATTTTTTCTAGGAATAAAAATACAAGCAGAACATCGGAATGGCGGAGGAAGACAGTTTTTCATACCTAAAGACATTTCCCCAGGTGTTTCCTGTATTTCGAGTTCGTTCTTTAAGTGACACTTCGGCTTTTAGATCCAGAATATTGACCAGACTCCGTTCAGCCTGCTCAGGTAGGATGATGCTTATTTATTTAGTTTGCATTTTATTTTTAATCAAGTTCTTTTGATATCGGGCTGTGCTGGTGCAGTGATGCCTTTATCAGTAATGTTTGGTTAACTCCAATGACTAACCTTTTTACAGAAAGGATATTTTTAAGACATGATACATGCTTCTTTTACATGAATGTTCTTCAATTTACATTTTTTGTTTGTTTGTTTATTTTTTAAATGTATAAAAGGTTCATGATGTGCATTAGGTGTGACCCTAAATGTCAAATATGTTGTTCCATTGACTGAATCTGATGACAATATGTTGGTATTTATGTGTAATGTAAGACTAGGTGTGAAAATTTCACCTGGTGAGCCTAAATGCAACATATTGTCCTGGCATTGGTTCCAATTCAAAACCTCAAATTCAAACTTAAACCCAAACAGGATCTGACAAATATATGCGGGCTGTTTGGTTTTCCTCTTGTAAAAGATAAAATGATAAAACACTTCGTTGTCCTTTGCTGCCACTTGCGCTCTTAAAAAACCCTTTTTGTGTAATTGCAAAAAATAACTAAGTATGTTGTCTCTTAAATTCAAGGTTAAGATTAGCTAGTTTAGTCAAATAACAAGGGCTTAAATAAATAACATGAATTGCAATCTTAATATCATTTATGTTTCTTTTGTTTATTTTGCTTGATCCAGCACATGACTGAAGTCCGTTCTTCCATATTTTATGGCTGCTGAACACTGTAATTCTTATACAGTTTTGTACACACTTATACTAAAGGTTTTGCTCTGTGGTTTCTTGTCCTACCACGTAGGAGAGATATAATTTCTAAACCAACCGTAATTAGTAAACACTTTCAGAGAAAGTCTGGTTTAAATGTTATCGCCCACATTGTTCTGTAACCTTTAAACCTTGCTAAACTCAGCTGCCTAGTTGTCTGACACTTTTTTTTTTTAAACCACAATCTCTGTAGATTCCACACAAGATCACCTCTCATTTTGATAAGTTTTTAGATGTACTGACAGTGGAAAAGCTTATAATATTGTTGAGCTCAGTAGTTCTGTTTTCATATGACCATTTTATTAGTCAGATGTCCAGGGCAAATAAAGGATGGTTACATGCACGTCTATTTTCAAATGGCCTCTATGCACAATCCTCATCTTGCAGCCAATTGTCTTGTTAATGATATAAAACATCATGTCTTTGTATCACTTGATGCACATCTTTGGTAGCGTTGAGCTGAGTGAGGTATCTTTAGAAATGACAGTTTAAAACCACTTCCTGACAGCTCACCTTTCAGTTAACCAAGCTCGAGCTTTTTTTGTTCTTTTGATGGTCTAGATTTAAATTGAGTCCTTTATTATTTTTGTAGCGAGTTCTTTATGTAGGCCGCATATTCACAGAAATACAGTTAATGTTGTATGAATTCAGTTAAAGTGCATCATGTGCCTGTGAACAGTTAAAGATTTCATTTTTGTTTCAGACATTGGCCTTCATGCTCACAGTTCAATACAGTTTAAACTTGTGGTGTGATTTCAAGTACAGAAAATTTTAAGTTTTAAAAAAGGAAAAGTAAATTTTGATCATTAAGATTTAAAATTCATTCTGTTTTAAAATTACAGGAAGACTGTGAAGACTTTGAATTTTTATTAAATTCAGTTTATTAATAATATTTTGAATTAGTTTTTACATTTTCCATATCCGTTTTAATTTTTTATTTTAGTTATAGTAATTTTGCTGTTTTTGTCATTTCTAGTCATTTTTTAAAATACATGTTTATATAGTTTTTGTTATTGTTATTTTAGTAAATCTAGTTAAACTTAAATTAGTTAAACTATATTAAAATATGAAATGTTGCCTTGGCAACTAGTTTTAACTAGTAATTTTTCATTTCAGTTACCAATTTGTTTTTTGTTTCAGTTTCAAATTTAGTTTTAGTTGACTAAAATAACCCTGGACTCATGATGACTTAGAACTAGTGTGACTAGTTATAATGGTATTGAAAACCCCAGTAAGCAACATTCTTAAAAAATATGCAGTGGTACCATAAATAACTGTGACCTACTGTAATCTGTAGATCACTGTTTACATTAGCAAACTCCATCCACTTCACTAACACACAACAAGAGGTTCCTACACAACCTAGCGAAGTATTCCCAACGGTAATGAGCAATTTAGAAAACTTATTGATTAAACTTAAATTATAAGCAGCATTACTGAAGAATTAATGTGAGTGCTTCTTGAAAAATACAAGTATTCGATTTCTTCTTTTGTTTACTTCCATTGCAGTAACCATGTAATATTTTGCAGAGTACTGTAAAACTGCATTTTTTATAAAAAAAAATTGAATGTTGTAATCAACCTTATGCCTGTGACATGCTGTCGATAAAACACTTATTTTGAACCTAGAAAATGTTTTTAAATATACCACATTGTCAGCAGTTAACTTGTTTTTTGTGCTGCATGACTGAATAATACTACTGTATATTTCAGTGCATTTTTGCACTGCAGCTTTGCTGCATGTCCACCAGGGGGTGGTTTCTTTCAGATTTTTCCAATGCAATGCATCAGTTGTTGTCAGCATTGCTCTGAACCCTGTCTGATGTCTAAGAATGATTCTGTGCTGCAATGTTTTAAGTCTAACCCCATGGCTGTTTTTCACAAAGCCTCACATTAATAATTCATAATGTCTTGTTTGTGTTCCTGCAACCACTTAATGCTACTTAGTGTACATCTATTTCCTCTCTGCCAGCATCACTTCATGATCTATATGCAGTCTTTGCAAAGATTCCGTCATTGTGTTTCGAGAGAAATGGACACATTTAAATGTACATCCAACGGTAGTTTGCATTCAACGCAACCCGCACTTTAGCCTTCACACTGTGCGACATGGTAAAAAGTCACTGAGAGAAAGCCTCCTCGCTCTCTGTTTGTTTGGATTAATTTGTAGGTTTTGCCTCCTTTGATGCTGGTGTGAGGATGTGTGTCGTCCCTCTCTGCACACAATTAGTCACGTAATGACACGGAGACGGAGGCCGGCTGAGCGGAGCTGCCGAGAGGCTGCCTTTTTCTAACAAAGCGCTGGAGACAGAACTCATTAAAAAACCTTTTCTGTTTTTTACCCTCTTAAAAGCTTGTTCCTCTCACCTCTGGATGAATTTTAAACAGTCTTTGAATAGAGTTTCATGGCAGATAGAGTGCAGAGACTTGGCATATTGAGTTCATTCTGTCTGTGATACAGATGATATAGAAACATTTATGACAGTTGCTTTTATGGAAACAAACTGTTTTTACATACACATGATTTTTTTTATATTTGATCAACTTTTATTTGAGTTCTTCTTATAGGAGTGTAGAAATAAAGAAATGGAAAAATTACATGTATAACATATAACTTGTAAATGGTTTAGTAGGTACAACCCACCTACTAAAGGTAAACAGATTCAAACAGAAGCTAAAGAACATAGTGATAACTTTGTTTTTGATTGAAGTAGATGCAAATGAGTGTAAATCAATGCTTTTAATGACTTGTAATGATGTAATTTAGATCAGTAAGGGGCCGAATATTATGAATTATGCAATATTCAGCAAGGATGCTTTAAAATAATCAAAAGTGTCAGCAAATACATTTAGAATGTTACAACAAAAAAAAAAAGTCAATTTCAAAAATGCTGTTATTTTGAACTTCCTATTTATTAAATAATCCTGAAAAATCACTGTTGACACAAAAATAGCAGCAGCATAACTGTTTTCAACAGTGATAATAATAAGAAATGTTTCTTGAGCAGCAAATCACCATAATACAATGATTTCTGAAGGATTATCTGACACTGAAGACTGGAGTAATAGATTTGTTATCACAGGAATAAATTACATTTTCAAAAATTCAAATAGAAAAGAGATTTAAAATTCTAATAATATTTCAAAATATTATTTTGGTATATTATTGATTTTAATCAAATAAATACAGCCTTGGTGAGCATAAGAGGCTTCTTTTAAAAATAGTAGTGCATCTTCTTTGCTCTTTTAAATATATTTTTTAAAATATCTATTTAAAAAGAAAATTCTAAATAATATTAGCATATGTGTAAATAAATAGCATATTTATTATGCTATTTAATAGAATAAATGGCTAAAGACAATTTAACTAATGGGCTATGCCAGCATTTGTAACAAGAAAATATGAGAAGAATGTGCTTGTTTTAGATTATTTGAAATATGCTGATTATCGTGTGTGTATATATGTGTGTATATATATATATCATATTTTAATAGCTATAGAGCAAGTAAACATCTTTAAATAAGGCTTAACCAAAATTTTGGCATTAATCTGACAATGCTGTGCATACAAGGCTGTCATTACTGTTGACTTTGTAGAGTAGATCACTGTTTAGGTATATGTAGTTCTTTCTCATAGGGGCGTGAATGCTCTTGCCAGGCAGCTATTCCTAGCATATCAGTGGTTCCTGACAAGAGCCCTTTATGTCCACCGGTCTGATTGTCTCCTTCTCCCGTCGTCCTTTTCTTCTTCTTCATGTTCAGCTTGCTCTTTGGTAGGAGCGTGAAGCAGCTCTATGCGTCAGACAGTGTGGGCGTTCTCGGCAGACACACAAAGAGCACATGTGAAGATGGGACATCATGCCTTTTATCTGTAATTGCTATGCTCCGTTGTATTTTTAGAGCTGAGAGGATGGCATCTGCATTTATTCAACATTTTGTCAAAAGGGTGTTTATTTACCGATTTATGAGCATTTTGAGACATACCACATTATCCATGAGTCAACCAGTAGGACAGTATCTCGGTATGGCTAGTCTCGGTATGGTTACGGTTAAAAAAGCAATTATGCAATGTATTGGTTGCGTGTTAGTGTACCTGACGTTCGTTATTTACTGCTTTTATAGAGTGTAAATCAGTGACAGCACTGTTACTTGAAAGATTTGGATGTTTCCATCACACCATGTGTTTTTCTCTCAGCACTGGTTAACTTAAATAGCAAAAGGTAACCTGACTGGGTTAAAATATCACAGTCTAGTTTCACAATATCCCAAAAGCACACAAGACTATCTCTGTGTGTTGCTATGATCTTGTAACAGCAATAGTGCTATTTCAACAACACAGGGAGCACTAATTAATTGCTCTCGGAAGTGCTGATTGGACTTTGACACCACTTTTTTTTATTTTTTTTAAACAAATATCCCCATTGAGATTACAAGCATTAACTGCTACTTAAGACCTCTAAACTATGGACTAAACATTCAGTTTTAGGATAAGGTTCCTGTGATTCAAATGTTTGTGTTTTTTATTAAAAAGTAGATCTTTGCTTTTATGGTTCTATTTTCTTTTTTATGGTTCAAGCAGGCTTGACTGATTGTAAATGTAAGAGAAATAGGACAGCCATGACAATACTAGAATCAAGTTCCTGCAACTTCCTGTGCTACATTACTAGACCTAAACATTTTATGTGTTAACATGAGACTAGTGACATGAAACTGTGCAGAATTTTACGCACCAGTAAACCCTTTTGCCGGTAACTTTTGCATGATGTTTACAATACCCCAAAGCCTGCTGAAAGTGCATTGTAAATGTAAATGCAGTCTGTACTGATTGATTTTCTAGTTAAATGACAGCATGTCACAGTTGCTGTTGAATAGATCTTAAAGGTGAAATAAGGTGTAATTTCTGCACATTTACTGTCAGCAAATGGATTTATAAAAAGTTCAGTTATATACTAGTCAGAATGCTCACAAACAGAGCACTGTTCCAACAGCTTTTCGGGGGAATCTAGCCACAAATGTCTTGCGTATAGTTGTCTTTGCTATACTGGGATAAAAGAAAACTTTATCTGAAAAAATGGCATGCATCATCTTAAACTTGAATAGAATCCTGGGCTGCGTTTCCCAAAAGCATCCTAAGCCTAAGTTGATAGCTCTGTTGGTTTCAACGCAGCCTGGAACATTCTGTTAAACTAATCCATTTGGAATTCTTACTATGTTTTTAACTGCAAAAAAAGTGGAAAGATAGCACTAGAATGCCTCTTTAGGCATTATACACAGCCGAGTTAAGGCTGCTCTTTGCCTACTCAAAATGAACGACAATGCTGTATAAAAGCCAGACTACAATATGCTGCTCTGATCCACCTCAGCCCCTAGTATCAAAGTATACACCTGTAAATGCTGTGTAAATGCTTTTATGCCATCTCTGAGCATTATTAAACTATGTAACACCTAATGCCACTTAGGGATGCAACGATTATTGATTTTGTTGGTACGATTATAGTCTGAGGAATAATCACGGTTACACGATTATTACGATTATTATGCATGTATTCATTTCACAACATAAAATCACATAAACACTCTTTAGATATTAAAGTGTTATTGATTGCTGCCTTTTGAAACAGAAATAACACAGTAACCAATAATACAGCACAAAAAAAAATACATCTCTCCTATTGGAATTAAAAAACGTGACCTCTGCTCTGTAAACATCCATGTCAGTATTTCCCTTTTGAAAATAACGAATGGAAATTGATCACAAACGTATTTGGTGTTTTCATTTCTTTTGGACCTGAGGTACAGAACTTGGAAAGATGGTGAAAAATAAATTGACTTATGAATAATACTATAACAGGGATGATAAATATAAATATAAAATGATGATAAAATATGAGACTAATATTAACTTTATCCCACAGAGGGCACTGTTACTAACGAGGGGAATAATCTAAACTATTATTGTAATCAATTGTCATCCATACTTATTAATTTTAATAATCTTTATTCATCTGATTTTACATATGGCCTGAGAAAATATCTATTATTTTGGTTTGTGAGATCGAGATCGAGCTGCCCACTCAAACATTTAGGAGGACAGAAACGTGTTGTCAACGCTGCCCAGCGACTTTCATTAATAAAATAGTTTATAGAGACTATATAATAGTTTATTATATTAATCAGCAAAGAGGGGGTAAAATGACTGTTTAAATAACTAAACTCAAATCTTCATTGCTTAAAGTGACGTGCAGATGCAGGTAGGCTAATTCACACACTCTCTCTCACCGCACCATTTCATCTCTGAAGCGGGCAGAATGTTAGAGCTCAAGAACTTCGCATCAGGTGGTCCTTGCCTTCACGTCGTGCATTAAAATCGCTTGTTGCACAGCGAGAACAGGTACCCGAAATGGTCCCACACTATCGACTTCAGTCATTTCTCTGGTGGAAATAAAGGATCGCTGTTTGGTTCCTCTGTCATAGTTAATCTAATAGCCTCCATGTCTCTGATAAGCACGGCATTTTAAGATGGTGCACCGCTAGTGTAACTTTGTTTTCGTTTTGCGCAAGTTTCAACAGTTCCATTCCGTGCAACAGAAACACTCGGTGTAGCGGAGCCTTTACGATTAATTAACCGTGACGTTTTAAAGCGCGGTTAATTGTAAAACCGGTTAATCGCTGCATCCCTAATGCCACTTCAGAACTGCTTTTGTACCACCTTTGCAGTGTAAATTTGACAGCATCTCAGTGTTCACTTAAGGTGTCTTTACACAGCCAACTTAATCCTGCTTTGTTCCTTCCAAGGGGGTTAATAAAGGCGTTCTGAAATGAAGTGATGCTTTTGTGCAAGAAAAACATCCATATTCAAAACTTTATAAACCGTAATCTCTAGCTTCTGCTATCTGATATGGTTTATAAAGTTTTAAATATGGATATTTTTCTTACACAAACGCATCGCTTCACATCAGAAAGCATTTATTTACCCCCTGGAGCCATGTGGAGTACTTTTTATGATGGATGCATTTTTTTGAGCTTTAAAATCTCAACAACAATTCACTGCCTTTATAAAGCTTGAGTAAATCATTGGGAAATTTTCATTTTTGGGTGAACTGTCCCTTTAAATAAAGAGTAAAGGCATAATGCTACATAAAAGCCAGACTAGATTACGCCTGCTCTGACCCACCTCAAACCTACTATCAAAGTATACAGTTGTAATTGCTGCGTAAATGCATTCATGCCACCTCTAAGCAGCATTAAACAATCTGTAAAGACACTGAAACACTTCAGAAGCACTTCTGTGCCACCTTTGCAGTGTAAATTTGGAATTATACAATATCATCCAGTGAACTCATGTGTCCTGAGAATAGTGCTTCTGTAGTTGCTTTGACCAATGCTAAGAAAATGTTTAGGTTCATGTGAGCACTCAGCCTACAGGGGTGAGCTTTAAAAACCTACTCTCAAGCAGTGATTCATCCTTTCTGAACTGCTGCCAATTCTTGACGTCAGGTTGCAACACGAAAATAGATTTGGAAGAAATTGTTACAGATTCGCACCCATCAATCCCACTTGTGCGAGGCCTTGCCCGACTCTGACCCACAACACGGCTTACTTTCCTTTGCAATGTAGCACATCACACACACCGGCAAGCACTTCACTTTTGTGCCTCAGCACGCAGCGTGTAAAACAACTTAATGCTGGCGATAAGGCTAGAGTCATCTGTTTCAGCGGGACACGAGTAATTTAATGAAGGCTACAGAGCTGTCTCACGCTACATCAACTCACCCCTCCTCCTCAACCCCATTCCCCGTAGCCAAAGGCGATAGCTGAAAGCCCCAGTGGACTGGGAGGTTCCACTTGATGGGCTCAGACTGGCTCAGTCAGCTCACTTTAATGGAGGTAATGGCTGTTTGTCATCCTCAAGCCTTCGCCGCTCTTCCTGCCGCGCACCACTGCAGAGAAGAAGGCTGCGAGAGCACCACAGGAAGTGAGGAGAGAGAGTGAGTGAGTGAGTGAGAGTCAGAGAGAGAGAGAGAGAGAGAGGGAATCAGAGAAAGAGTGAGAAAGGAAACTGAGGACCATCTCACTGGAGCAGTTGATTTTTTTTTTTTTTATATCCTTCCAGTCATGGAACATGCCTGTAAGTCTTCAACTTTTTGACACAAGTGTGTTTGTGTGTGCATGTAGATAGATATAGTACTCTGCTTAAATGAATTCAGAAAGTTTCTAACATTTTTATTAGGCTTCATTCTGATTAGGTTATTTGGTTAAAATAGCATATTATGCGTGATTTAGTTTGTCATGTCATGGTGTGATATTGATGGTTTGTTGACACGTGCACTCTTGCACGCTCTTTTATGTGCTTCACATTGTATTGATGTTTTCATTATCGGCTCACATTCTGGGAAGCCAGCTAGCGTGATGTTTAATCATTGAATAAACACACACAGGCTAAGCACTGGTGCTGTATTACTGTCCTATTTTTGGTCTGTGTCATGAGATGTTCGATTGGATTTGCAATGCTTTTTGTGTGTCATAGCATAGAAACGCTGCTAGTAGGTTCGGTCCCTCGTTCTGTCATTTATTTTTTGCCAGCAAAGAGGAAATCTGTCACCGATATCATTTGTCTTGTGACTCTGTGTATAGTGAAGTGAAAATCTGACAGGAACTACGGTATTACTTTGATTGTAACATCACAGGTGCCACGTATACCGAAAGAGAGCAGAAGTTTGTCAGTTGCCAGTCAAGATCTAACAGCTTTTATATCATGTCTTCCCACCTGAAATACATTCTGAAGTCTTATGTGCGTGATTGTGGCTTACACAAACTAGACAGGGGATCCTCCCTCTGGATATTTTGCAAAGCAAATTCGTATTTGTTTGGGAGTGGTTTGCAAAACCTTTCCGATTTGGGGTTCACATACGAGCAGGGTTATTCTTTCATGGCAGGAATCGAAATGTGGGTCATTCATGCTGTGAAAAAGTTAGTCACAGAGTTACTGAATGGATTTGCTGTATCAGTGGAAATGCACAGGAAATGAGGTGTAAGCTGTTGTTGAAATAAAAGAGGCATGTGACTGCCTGTTAGTGATCTGTTGGAGGTGAGGTTCATAATATATGTAAGAATTTTTAAATAAAACACCTAAATGTGTATCTTCTTGTTTGCACTCCACATGCAACCCAACAATTCAGAAATGCTGTGAAAATGGCTGTTAAAGAAAAAATGAACTAGTTTTTATCACACGAGATGTCAACAGTCTAATAAAAGGTGTTTTATTTTACATGGAGTGGGTCTGCTTATGGGGGCAGCCATATTGAGATCACATGAATACTACTCCTATTCCCTCAGTAATGCCTGACACTTTTTACTCACTTTTACACACTGTAAAAATTATATAATCTATTAAGTCATGGCAACATGTTTTTCCATTACTTAAACCAATTTCTTCTTCATTTTTTTAAAGTTATACAAAAATAACGTAGACAAGACTTATACAGCCAATTTGATTCCACTTAAAAATTTAAAACAGAAACTAAACTTTTTATACTGTATGTTGCTACATTCTTGTTGCTAGTTGTTAGTAAAAGTCCAAGATGATTTCTATATCAGCCAGCGACACATATTCTAATTGGCACAGTATAAAATAACACGAAACAGTAGTTAGTAGCTTTGAAAATGAGTTAGTTGTACTTCAGTATGCATTGATATTTACAATATTTCTTCATGTCTACTTTACAAAGTGCAAAAAGGAATAAAAACTTAATTTACTAATGTGCATGTGCTATGTATGCCCTTTATCTTTGTAAAGTGTACACTTACCTCTGTATACAGTACCTGTATCCTGTCACATAATTCTGAAGTAATTATGTGTTTAACTGAATGATATAGGACTGCAGCCCTTCATTAAACCTAATGAGTTTTTCCTTATGTTTTACTGTCCTGGTAATACCTCTTATCATTGTGCAAGTCTTCCCTCAGCAGGTGAACAGTGTTAGTCCTCCCAATGTTGGGAGCATCAACAGTGTCTGTTTCCCTGCTTAGTGAAACTTAATGCTCTCCACTCCCCCTGCGATGTACTATTATTAAATGTCCCAGATTTCCAAATAAGAGCCATCCGTGCTGGGGAAAAACACTTACAGGCAGGATGTCAAGTATTGATCGACAAGGTTTGCCATACCTTGTTGTGCTCCATCATTGGGTAAACGGCCCAACAGGAGCCAGTTGTCTACAAAAACATTTCCAGCAATACATCATCTGGTGGTTTGTACAGGCCATATCTGAAATTGTATATTTAGGTGATGCTTGGTTAACAAAACTGCTTATGTCTCATGCATCATAATTAAAGAAACATGCAAGAGACTATTATCTTTAGATCTCGTTTAAATTTGCAGAGTTGATTCTGTGGTTTAGATATTTGCATATCATGATGAGGTGCATGAATCTTGACACACTATAACTTTTCTCTGGGTTTAAAGTTAATAAATAAATCATCTGAGCAGAGGAAAGAACTAAATGGCATCACTTAAACAATAATTAGCTGCTATTTTGTGCTGAGATTGGCAGTTAATAATTAATTAGCTTTTCCTACATTGTTTCCAGTGATGTTGCATTTAAGTTTCGGTCCTTGCACCCATTTAGGGGACTTGAAGTGATCATTTTGATCAGCACCCATTACCTTTAACAATATAAGGGGGCAGAGATAGTGGTAGGTGAGCTGATGAACAGTGTATTAAAGACATAGACATTGTATCAACATTTGAGGGTTGTGTTTGTTTTGATGGGTTGCAAAGAGATCCGCTTTGCCGTTATTAGCTGTATGCCATTACTGTCTTCCCATATGCACTTAGGCTGCACTCTAGAGCAAATGGACAGATTTTTCTCTCTACACAAAGTCCAGACGTCTGTCTCTTGGGATATCGGACTACATTGGAATTCAGATTAAGCTTCTCAAATGTTCTCAAAAGAGTTCAGGTAGGGCATGTGGACAAACAAACGTGCCAGTAAGTGAATTCTCTTCATTTGATTGAACAGATTTACGTATTGTGATGCAAGTTCCTGACATTCTGAGCGTCGCTGGCAGTGATTCAGAGTTTAAATGATCAAATAGCATCACAATACATGCAAAAACCTTCACAAGCCATATACCACTCCTGAGCTGTAAGTAGAAATGTTTGTGTTTTAAGCAAATGAGACATTTGCATTCAGACTGCATGCACTTGGTCAATAGATGGCAGCGTTTTCCGGGAATAGTGTCAGGATATGAGGAGGTGTGTTGTGATTTGGTGACTCACCATACGCCCCTTCTGTTTTTAAACCTGGGCCGAGGCCATAATCGATGCATGTCAGGAACTCATTATAGAATACCGTGATTCACTTCTTTTGTATGCATACTAATGTAGCTGTCTTGATATTCTTTAGCATGGAGATATTCTTCACATTATTTCCAAGGCTATTAAGCTAAAAATAAACAGGTTGTTTGGCACAATCACAAATTGTGTCTCTATATTAAGGTGTATAAGAATACATGGAAAGTCAAAGATGATCTTAAAATGAATGTGCCCTTACAGCTGTATTGTTTTGGCTGTGTGTCAATCATTTGTGTTTAATATGTGATGTGCATGCAAGTGGGTTATCAGAGTACACAAGGTTTTCTGTCAGTGTTAACTGAACAGATGCAGACAGACCATGATATCAGACTGACATGCCACTCTGACCACACAGGCTACAGGCCATTCAGGGCTTCTGCTAACCCCAGCAAAAGAAGAAAAAAAAAAAAAAAAAAAAATATATATATATATATATATATATATATATATATATATATATATATATATATATATATATATATATATATATATATATATATATATATATATATATAAATGTATATAGCAAGTCTTAGTACATAATAAGTTTAGTTATATATACATTATAAATAATGTAAATTACTAGCATTTTAATTTAGACTAAAGTTAGATTGTTAATATTTTAATAATAATTTATTCATTTAAATACTTTTAGGTCATCCTGCAAGTTTGCTCAGGCTCCCTAATGGGCCCCGACCCCCTGGTTGATAAGCACTGCTTTTGATTAGAACTAGCTGTGTATGTCTAGTTGTAGGAAACAGTTGACAGCTATTTGGGTTTGTGACCTATACTACTTGGTCACTCCTCTTGAATAAAAAAATAATAATTCCACACGTTCAATAACAAAACCATTACTATAAAATAAGAAAGATTGCATGAACAAAGATTACACCAACAAATCACACTATTTCCAGCTGCTTGTACTCAGGGTTGTGGTGTTATGATGGGAAGGAGGACCTTCAGGAAGAGGGGAAGGGGTGGAGAGCTCATACTTGATGAGAACATTCAGCTTTGCTGTGTGCAAAACAATAGCTCACATCTCTAGAGTAGACTTGTTTTCATAAGGCTTCCTGCTTTGAATCCCACCCACCACTTCTGCTTTGGAAGAGGGGGTTGGGGGCAAGTCTGTGGGGCTTTTGGCCTCTTTTGACGAAATCAAAGCATTAGCCGCAAACAAACTTAAAGAATGTTATTATTTGGAGGTATAGCACCTCTTTTGTTACTGAAAGTGCTCATTCTCATGGGATGTAAAGGAGAAATGGAACCAGAGGTTCAAAATGAGTCCTTTTGGCTTCCCTTTTTATGCAAAATAAATAAAGTGCTACCCTTTCATAGAACATTGACATTCAAAAGACTATGTATAATATCATACAAGTGAGACTGGTGTTAGTTGTTAGATGTCATAAGGGATGTGTCTCAGTATAAGGTTTTAACCCTCTGGTGCTCTTCGGTCACCTTTGACCGAAAATGTTCTGTTTTAAATTGGAATGGTACGAAACTTGGTGACTTTTATGGCATTTGGAATGTGAACACACAAAAAAACTAAGGGCTTGTTTCGAGCAGGCTAAGTGGTCGTAAAAAAAATAGTCACACTTGTGCTCTTCAGTCAAAAATGACCGACCATAGGAAATTAATAGGAAATTGACAAAAACACAAAAATTCAGCAAATTTTTGTGTGGACAATCTACAAATCTGCCACAATGCAGAAAAAAAGTACACTGCAATGACGGGGTGAAACTCTAAAACATCAAGAGTGCAAAACCAACACATCCACTCACACACACACGCGTACACACACACTTATATACACACACACACACACCTATGAACTGGTGTGACTGTAACGCATCAAATATATAAATTAAAAGCAATAATTTAACTACAATGCAGTAAAAAAAAGTGGACAGCAAGGAAGGGGTTACACTCTGAAACATCAAGAGTGCAAAACAGGCACATCCACTCACACACACACACACACACACACACACACACATACACGCATACATTCACAGACACAAACATACACATTCAAATTAATTGGTATGGTTATAACCATATAGCCATAACAACTCAGAAAACTGAAATAAGAGGTTGAAATCAGATCAGACACAGAAGGATTAAGCTCTGATAAAACATTCCTGTTCATTTTTGTTACTTTTTATAGAATTTTAATATTTTGTGTAACAAAATGCTTTCTCTGTGTTCAGGTTTGACTGTAGTAATAATAATTTAAAAACTGATGCTTTAAATCAACATTATAAAAAAAAAAAAATTAAAAAAAAACTCTAAACCTTTACAAAAAGTTGTTAAATTTTAGGTGTCGGTCACTTTTGACCGTGAAGATCACAAGTGTGACTCCCAAATAAGGAGCACCAGAGGGTTAAATCAAAAGTTTTTAATTACACAAAAGTGTAATGGTTTTCGCTAGCAGTGGTTCAAACACCAAAAATGGTCACAACTTGAAAATGGTCTCATTGTGAAGAATAAAACCTCAATGACATTTAGTCAGACAAGGATATTTTCATTCAGGTCAGTTTGGGGCAAGTTCACTGTAAAAAGTGGTAAGTTGACTTGAATTTTGAGGAAACCCATTTCCTTAAAATTTATTAATTAAATAATAATAATAATAATAATAAAAGTGAACTTGACACTTTCATAATTTTTTTTTTTTTTTTTTTTACCATTTAAAATTTCTTGAAGAGCATTTGAAATACTATTTATCGGTGTGACAACATGCCCCACACTTGAAGGTCAGTTAAGGTATGTGTCTTACAGAACCTGACTCACTGGAGTAAAAGTAGTTACGCAAGATGATCATGTCTTGAAATCATCAGTAATGAATGACCTTTAGTTCTTATACATTAAGAATATTTTATACAGCTTTATTGATAGCCTGCTCTCTTTGGTTAGATGATATAAAACTCTGAAACATTTACTTGATCAAAAATTGTGATGGTTAGCAACAGACATTTTCAACAGAATAAACCATGCTTTTATTTTCATTTTAACACAGTAAAGCAGTGTAGTCAAAAATAGCAAGGGCACTCTAGTATTTTCTAATGATGTCACTTTTGGCCAACACATTATTACCCACATACATTTCCATGCTTTAAGCAGGGCTGAAGCAAGGAGGGGCTTGAAACTTCCTCCTTATGACCTCTGACTGCTTACAATCTGCAAAAAAGGAATGTCAGGCATTTAAATCCGGAGACTCCGAGTTCGATTGCGTGTCTTGCGACTACACAAAGTATGGAAAAGCTCTTTTGAGAAGCAGCTCTCAGAGTTGGAGGAGTGAAATGAGTCTCCTGTTATGTCGATCGAGTGGGCTTTGTTGCACAAGTTCTTGGGGCGTCGTATGATTTTTGTTTAGCGGCCCATTGAAGATCGACATGGGCCAGACATCTGTCTCCAGCTTGTCTCAGAGAGCGAGCGGTAAGTGTCTGCAAGGGCTTGTTCTTCATTCACTGACCCGCTGTTTACTCACCCACACCGCTATCTCAAGCAACGCTCAGGGAGGGAAGACGTGACTAGTTGAGTCCGTTTCCGCGGCAAACCAAGTTCATTATCAAGTCTGATATTTGCACGTTTGCTTTCACGTAATCTACTGCTACCTACGAGATGCGACGAATTTATAGCACTGCCATAATAATATTCGAAGCGAGCGCGTGGATTTTGGTTTGTCGCGTGCAGTGCAAACGATCAACAAGTGGGACTTTGTCACGCGCATCTTTCACGAATTTGAGGCGTTTGTGTTGATGGATTAGTCAACAGTAACATCCTTACTTGATAAGGACGAAGAAACAGAAACGTACTGGCTCGTGCATTCAGGAAATGATTGTTTCACTTTGTTCTTTTGCTCACATGTTGTTTGTCGTAATATGTGCTGTCAAGGCGATGCGCTGTTAGAAATGTACTTCCTAATTCGTGCCAGAGTGCATAATGTAAAAATAAAAAAAAAGTGAGTAATTTTAACGGAAAAACGTTGTAAAACGATACCGTTTGTTACTTCGTTAACTGTAAGTTACTATACTAAAACGATACATGCACGTTTAGGGTGGACTTTTATATTAGAAAGTGGCATTCCCAGAATTGCGTGCATGAACCACCACACTTGATCAGATTTTATATTTTTAAAAAAACTAATAGTAATAATAATCAAATTTTTGTGTTTTGTTAATTATGTTTTGCATTATTTTACTGTTTTGTGTTTGTGTGAATGACACTTTGCTCATTCGTTATTATTGGCTCAGAGAACTTCGTCATGTGGCCTTCCATTGTTCTACATCCTTTATTAATGCATTTTAAACAAACAATCAGATATAAGTATATTCTTTAATAAACTGACATGCGATTTCATCCTGTAATAATTGTAACATCACTTTTTCATAGTAAAAAAGTAATGAATGTCAGCTACTGCCTTTTTTCCTTCTTTTTTTTCTTTTTTTTTACTGTAAATTTAACAAAGCACTTTTTTCCACAGTGCAGTTGTGTTATTCATTTATAAAAACACAAGTCTTAATTACAGGTTTACTGGTTTTGGTTTCATTTAATACAAGATAAGTTCATGTTTCGCTTATTTGGAGACTACTGAGACTGAGAGTGTCGAGTTTAAGCTATTTATTTAAAAAAAGCAGCAACAGTGACAGAAACGTCTTAGTATGCACAACAGTCAAGTTTCAATAGCTACAATTCCAAGCAAGTACTTCACAATGCAGTTTTATTGTAATCTTAAGCTTCTTTCTGCACCAAATGTTGAATCACGAGCCACTACCTTCATTTCCCCATAATTTCCATTATTGCCAGAGTGCTGTGATATAAAAGCTTCTGTTGCTATCAGTTTACCAGCTCTCAAAGGAAGGTTGATCAGATGTTATTTGTGTATCCTCATGAACAGCGTGCTTATTATGCATAAGACTGAATCATGTTTTAAATGGTTTTGATTTAATTTGGAATGTATAGCAACTGACTGGATGTGAAAGGCCACAGAAATGAATGAAAAGAAATGAATGATCTCTACCTCTCTATTAATTAGATCCAGAAATAATCAGCACTATTTTTGTCTTGGGTCTATTTTTTTTAATTGTTTTATAGGAAAGGTTATTGCAAACATTTTCTTTTCTGTAAATAGAGGAACAAAGTGTTGAGTGAAATTGGCCTATTGTTTTTTTCAGTGGTATTATGAGGAACTGATGCTGTGGGATTAGCCTATGCTGCAAGCAATTATTAATACAAAGCTAGGTTTAGCATTTGCTGTAGGCTTAATGCACTTACCGGATGTCAAAAAACAGGCTACAATCACTCAGTTGAAGAGTACATTTAAAACGGTATAACTGACGACTTTAACACTTATTTGTTTGACTTACTCTTCAGCATTACAGGCTTAAAACATTGAGATAATGAACTAATTATCAACATGAGTGGCCTTTTTAGCCATCACAGATCTCTACAGCTGCTTTGTCTTTATATTTAGAAGCATAAGGCAAGTCAAATGTGTGATTGTTCTGTAAGAAATATGCTGTCAGGGATGTTGATATGAGCTGCACTGCAATATGACTCCCGTGAACTTTTTAACCCTTAAGTCTCACATGCCTCCTTTGGAAGCCTTGGAGGTTTGAATAACTGATGCCTTTTGTTTTCTGGTCATCATGATTATTTGTCATGTTTCATGCATTTTCAGTGGCCTCCCTTTAAAAAGAGGAAGTGAGCAACTCAGTCAACTTCAAATGTTATATAATATTTGCAGCAAATTTGCCATAATGTGGATCTGGATGTTATAGTAAAAATTGTTCTGTATATTTTTCAGACTTTTGGTGATATGCAGTGTATATTATATGTTTGCTTGTTTCATTCAGACAGCCATTTTAGCAGTGACTGAGAGTTCAAGGGGAGTTTGTATGAATTCTCGTTTCCTTTTTTTTTTTTTTTTTTTTGTAAAACTGATTATCAGAATGAATTGAACTTAAAAACCCCTCTTTTCAAGTTGAAATCAAAGGATGTTTTCAAATGTAGTTTATTGGAGCTCTCCAAATGCTCTCGGAGCGGTTCAGCACATAATGTGAACAAACCAGTTGATCTTAGACCCCCCTAAAAGGACCCAAAAGTAAACCATACTCAGACCACCTGCGGAGGTTGAGGTTGAGGTCCACTTTACATTTCACGTCGCCATGTATGCTAGAGGCTTGGGTGAAAGTTGCATGTGTGAATGGCCTTGTCTGTGCGTTCTCTTTACAAGCAATAGAGCTGTGAGTTTAGTTACTTGTATACAAATATCAGTTTTACCCACTCATTGCTGAGAAATATTATGTAGTGATTCAGTATCAGAGCTATTATATTAATAAAATTTGAGGGGCACCTTGACAAGTTTCTGTGCTCCTGAATATTTCTCTGTGTGCGCAGTGCAGTCTCTAATCTCTTTGATGTATGTGAGCTTGTGTATACGTACTTAACCATGTTTCGGGGACATATTTGTAACCACAAGTGAGTAAACCTGACAAAAGAAATCTCCAAAAACTCCCCTTTGGGGATGTCCTTATATGTAAATCTGGTATAAAAATAAAGTAAACAAGTGTTTTTTTTGTTTTTTTTATTGTAAAGATGCAGAATGTTTTCTGTGAGGGGTAGGGTTTAGGGGTGTGCGATATATAGGCTATCGTCTGCGATAATATCGTAATTGTTGTTTTAACGATGTGCAATTTGACATTATCGAGTATTTTGCAAAAACCGAACAAAACACCTACGGAGTTCACGCATACATTACGTGATGAAATCTAGTGGGTTAAACAGTGCACGTGTGCATTTAGATTGTGTTTTTTCACTGTATGATTCAGATATTAAAATGATCACAAAATTCAAGATATGGGGGCAGAAAATGTATATATATCATTTCCAGAGCTGGGTAGTAACTGATTACATGTAATCTGGATTACGTAATCAGATTCCAAAAATTAAGTACTTGTAATCAGAGTAAGTTACACTTTAAAATACTCGTAATCAGACTACAGTTACTTTTTTATGGATTACATGATTACATATTATTCACACAATGGCAATAAATTATTCATTGATTCTCCCTAATTTCTTTCTTTCATCTTTTAAATTTTCCTCTCTAAAATAGCCTACCGATTATATACATATTATGTACTGTATGTATATAGTCCAGTTTTGTGGACATTCACACAAAGATCAGTCATTAGTCAGGTGGTGACAGCATTTGAACACTGGATTTACAAAAATCATTTCAGGTTTAAGAAGGGTTTCACAACATTGCATCAACTACTGATGAACACATTCATTTTTATTTGAATTATTACTCTGTAGGTTTTTTAACCATGTATTATTAATTATAACTAATTAAAATGCACATATTCACGTTATTTCTTAGTTACATGTAATGCAGGCATTCCAAAATGTTTTGTCATCTAAACCTCATTCACCAAATATATTTGCTTTAAGTACCCCTGAGATTTTAAAATAAATATTTCAATAATTAAGTATCACATTTGCATGTTCACTGTTTCTTTGATGTTGATTAATGATCACATTGCATGCAGGTAAATAAAAATATTTCATCTTTTTTAGTAAGTGTTTTATTTAAAACAAAGTCTATAGAAATACAAAGACGGTTCACTCCTATACTTATGAATGGGAGAAACGGCAATGCACAATATGGAGAAATAGTCCCACTTTCTAAATGAAAGGGCCATATTTCCCATAGAAACATTTACATTTACATTTATGCATTTTGCAGACGCTTTTATCCAAAGCGACTTACAGTGCATTCAGGTTATACATTTTTTGTTTTATCAGTATGTGTGTTCCCTGGGAATTGAACCCACAACCTTTTGCGCTGCTAACGCAATGCTCTACCACTGAGCCACAGGACTCTAGTCAAACCTGACTAGAGTCAATGCACATGCACAGTATAAGCACGTTATGACTCCGCATGCACATTGCCTGGTCTAGCCTGAAAAATAAGCTTTTTAAATGCTATTTGAGAATAAGAAACAACATTCATGGGGCAATTAATTTCATATTTTTGTTGCTGATTTGACAGAAGTAATTTAATTGTGAGTTCAGCGAGCAGTTTTTGAGATTTCAGGATTCCCCCATTCATTAAGATAGGTCTTGTATGGCCGCCAAGTCAAGAGACTTTCCTCGAAAGGGAGTTTGTTTTCAAATGATTTATTTTCATTTTCATTTTTTATGATTTAATTAATTGTCAGCTTTTCATTAAACTCACAACCACCCTACAGTTACTTTATGAACCCTAGTTTGGGAAACCTTGATGTAATATAATGTTTAATGCACTTCATGTTGTAAATTACAATGAATGGAACAAGTTTTCTTACTCTTTGCATTTTTTACATCATTATGGTACAAGATAATGCTATTTAAATCAATGTGATAAGAGTTGAATCAAAAGTAATCTGATTATATTACCTAAAATGTGTAATGTAAGGGATTACGTTACTGACTACAATTTTTGTCATGTAATCTGGAATCAGTAAAGGATTACAATTTGTAAGTAATCTACTCAGCTCTGATCATTTCATATAGTTAAAATCACACGAAGAGTGCTGTTTTTTTCTTCTTCAAAAATAAGCATGATTACAAATGTGATTATTGATTTTATACAACAGTTAAAAAAACAATAAGTTAATATTAAGAGACTTACATTTTAGACACTATATTGCCTGTTTTTGCTCCATTTCGCCAACAAAAATAATTCCAAACACAGCCACAGCTCTGTTTTGCGTCTCTGAGCAACAGGACGATGTTGTTTCGTTCCTGAATGAATCAACCATTTAAATGATTTGGTTCAGTCATAATGACTCACTTGTTAACAGTGACTTGCTGCCACCTACTGGCGGTTTGAATTTCACATTTAAAATATCTTTTCATTTTTAAAGTAATTTCAAATATCAGTATTCAGTGTTTTATGTTTAAAATTTCAAACAGCCTAAATGTCGTCTTATTCTAATTGAATGATTAAATGTAACAAAAAATGGCTTTATTAAAGGTAAAATTGCCCATAAAAGGTAAAAATCATTTTAAACTTATATGAAAAGATACATTTTTATCACTGATGCGAACTGACCACGCAGAATATGAAACTGTAGCTGTCCACGGTAGTCAGATATCAGCACAATAACACACTCGGCAAAATATTGTCTAATCATTATTGAAAAAATCCCCCAAAATATCGAGAGATCTTTTTTTTTTCTTTTTTTTTTTCTTCAATATCACACACCCCTAGTAGGGTTAGAGTGTGGGTTGGGATTAGTTTATAAAATCTATAATTATCTGTATATAAAAACAGTAGAAGTCTATGTAATGTCCTCATTTAGATGTGATTGTTATTAATGATAGCAGCACATTGGTGATTAAACTGACTTGGACCTGTGCATTAAACCATTTTAATACCTGCCAGCCAGTCAGAATCAAGTATTCAAGCAGACCATGTTATAATATTATATAATTATTTATAAAAAACAGTACTCATTGCTTGTCGTGCAATTTAAAAAAAAAAGTTAGGAACAAAGAAACATTTTACAGCTGAGACTGACAGCTCTTCCTCACCCCCTTCCCTGTCCACTTCATTTTTCACATTTTCCAAGTCAGACTCCAGCATTCCACTGCTGTGAAGAAGCTGGGGTCTGAGCTCTTATGAAGTTGCTGTGTGATCAAGAAAGAGTCTGAAATCACGTCAGTGAAAAGAACTGGGTTCTCTTTTGAGTCCACCATATGGTGAACACCATAAGGACTGAGGTCACATTCGGCAGGTTCCCTTTCTGGTTCACTTTAAGTGAACTGGGTTTAGTTCTTTTAAAATGAACAATTAGTGAAACACCCTGAGACTATTATAACATGTCTGCAAGTATCAAACTGGCATCATGTACAGTAGCTCTACTTTTATTCTGCAGTATCCACACCTGTTCATCTGTGCCCTTCAGAGGAATTCTTCTTGCTCCGTTGTAAAGTGGTGTCCTCTTTGTTTTAAATGTGCTTGATCCTCTGTGGTTTGATCTCGGGGACTGTGCTCATCACTGGGAGTTCTGTGGGTAACACGTTCTATTAATAATCAAATCAGAGGCCAACTGCCTATTGACAGGCCAATGAAGTCTAGGGTCAGTGGCTCCTTGGAGAGAATTGATTAGTAAAGAGGCGCTGTGGCATCCTCATGATGGTGGTGAAAAGACCACGGACATGTCGCCTAGCACATTCCTGTCACATGTGTTCGCTAATGAATTCCTTCAGTGCAGTGTGAAAAACAGACTTCATGTTTGGATTTCACACATTTCTATGTGAAAAATATCCTGTTTGCTGGTCAGTTTTTGGACTCCTAGAGATGTTTCGTGATGCATGTGGAAGCAATGTGTGTTTGGCACCCACAAAAGTGGTGTATTAATGCGTGGCAGAAGCTTACACTCTTAAAAATAAAGGTTTCAAAATAAGGTTTTCATAGCAACACTCCTCAACAAACCTTTCAGTGAACAGTTCTTTGAGGAACCATTTTTTTAGGGTGAAGAACATTTTAATCATTTGAAGAACCTTTTTCAAACATAAATAATCTTTTGTGCAATGGAAAGATTCCATGGATGTTAAAGGTTCTTCATGGAACCACAGATGCCAATAAAGGATCTTGATTTTTAAGGGCGTAGTTTTGGAGCTTGAGCCTATTATGTCATCGGTCCATTTAACAACACAGTCTTTTGATTATCCACTGTAGGCTCCTATGAAGCAACATTGTAAATGTGTGGTAAATGTCAAGCAGTCGGTTGAAGCAACATTCTACGATGACTTTGAGAAAGGACAGTTGTGCAAAGTGAAAGACGGCTAAGTTTGTCTCTCCTTTTGTTTCTAAATTAGTTGGCTTGTGTTTTGACAGTATAATCAGAAACAAGTGATCAAATCTAGTCGTTGAGATGCAAGTCAGGAAGTTACTGTCTCCTGAGCATTTGAAGGGATAGTTTTCGAAAAATGAGAAGTTACTCAACCTTGTCATTCCAAGCATCACTAAAAAAATTGGTGGTGAATTTACTCTGAAACTATTTTCGCTCATAAATTTTACAAATAATGACTAAGAAATGACAAGTAGCACATTGAATTAGACATATAAAGTTTTGAAGTAGAAAGACTGAAATAGTATTTTCTTGTAAAATGTACTGCAGTGCTATATGACTGAAGATATTTTGAGAAATGTTGAGGTCCAAACAACATTGGACTCCACTGACCTCCAATAAATGGAAGTAAAGGCCAAAAAAAAAAATTAAAACCTGTCCCTTGGAGGACTGTATTTTTGTATTTTGATTTGATTTCTTTAATAGGCCAGGTCTCATAACAATGACCCATACACACACTGACCCAGGTCTCTGCTGTAATTCTGCAGAGAACAATGTAAGCGTGTGTGCATTTTCTTGAAATGATATATGGTGTCACTGCTTTGGAGCCTGACTCTTTGTTTATTGTTCTCAGTTCTTTGGTGTCTTTTAGGCGTGTGGAAATGCTCTTGTGATCATTTTACACTTCATCTGGCAAGGTGGGCCTGTTACTTTTGGTCTGCTGTTCTGTTGGATTATGTTCGATGAACGGGTTTAATATCTCTTTGCGTAGGCCATGTGGAAAAGCTGCACCTCTCTGTCAGAATCTCTTCTTTTTGCAAGCTAAGAAGAAGTGATGTAGGGGTGGGTGTAGGGTGGAAGAGAGTTCAGTTCTTGGCTGAATCACAAACCTTAAGTGAGCATCTAACCTAAAATAATCAATCGGTTCTGTGATTTAAGGGTCTCGGTTGACGCATTTGCATATGCTTGTAGCGGGCACCTTCTACAAACACTTTCTTGACTTCCATTCGTCTTTTAAAGATTTAGAAACACAAATCCCAATTTTTTTAATATATTACATAAACTAGTTGTTGTAAGAAAAAAAGATCAAATAAGTATATGATGTTTTCAGTTTATGGAAAATATGTTTATCAGTAACTACAAACCAATATGCTACATTTACTGTTAATATATTTCAACACTGTTAGTCATTCATTCAATATTTTGGTAACAGGGTTGCCGTATATACTGTATACAGTATTTCTACATGTATGTACAGTACAGTAGATTAAGGTTCTCTTACACTACCAGTTTCTTATGCTGACCAAAGCTGCATTTATTTAATAAAAATACAGTAAAATATTATTAAATACAATTAAAACTAATGTATTTTAAAATGTCATTTTTAATTCTTTGGTGAATAGTTCAAAAGAACAGCATTTATTTGAAATAGAAATATTTTGTAACATTAGGTATTTACAGTTGAATAAAATTATTAATTTATATAAAATAAATGTCTTCCTCAATACTTTTGATCAGTGACCTGTGGTTGGCAATCAATCCTTTCTGAAGTTAAGGCTCCTCTATACCCTGTTTTGTATGCTGTTTGTGGAAAGAGACGGCTAGTTGTTCTTGTTGCTTAAGGGTGCCCTAATGTCTGTTGTTATGGTCAGAAACATTCGTTCACACAAGTATTTCCTGTTATAAAAACCAGTTGGCTGTTTTCCATTGTTTAGGGGTCAGCTAAGTTTTTCTTTTTTCTTTTTTTTTATTCAGCTCATTCAAAATTGTGTTCTTGCTGTGATTCACTTTTAGTGGAGGGACTGGAAAAATCTTCTCTGGCCAACTGTGATGTGGTGGTGGGAAGCTCGCAGTCTCCTCAGCTGAAAGGAAAGGGGAAGCTCTCTTCTCTGGGCAAGATCTTTAAACCTTGGAAATGGAGAAAGAAGAGAACCAGTGATAAGTTCCAAGACCTCTCAAAAGGTATATCCCCATTTATTAATAGCAGTTTGCTTGAATGTTTATGCTTGGAACAGCACATCCAACGATGAATATTCAGAATGTAGTCTTTCAGTGATACCCTCTTCATGCTCCCTCACAATTTTATGAAAGTTATATCATCCGGTATGACATTCAGTTGGTGATTATGTTGGATGGATCGTAAAATTTATTACACGTATTACAGCTGGAAGCAGCCTGCACTTTCACTGTGAACCATAAAGTGGCCTAAATATAATGATATCTTGATATGTTCTGTCTCCATCATCTTTATAGTTCTGGAGAGGAAAATATCCACCAGGCAAACTCGAGAAGAGCTCATAAGAAAAGGTGTCCTTATTCCAGACCAAGGTGAGATTTGAAATAAAGTGAATGTGATACTGAGCGTGCATGGATGGCCAGTTTTCTATAATATTAAAACAATGCTCTAGACTCTAGAAAGAATTGTTATTAGATTATTTATTGCTGGTTTAGAGTACACTATAAGAACGGTTTCCTAGCAACCCATGGTTCAATGAGGTTTTATGGAGGAATATTCTGTGTTCGTCATGTGTAAAATGGTGCTGGTGGGTTATTGGATGCAATCTTAAACCTTTAACCACTGTGATACCACCACCTACAGTAGAAGACAAACTCATTAGCACTTTTTTCAATGTCTGTAGCCGCAGTTACCACTACATTAACAACTGATATGCATAGGGTGCTTTAGCAATAGATATTAACCCAGGAATGTTTTCCATTAAATAGATTTGATTGATGTTATCCATATAATAAAAGCTAAGCACTTCCTGGACTTACTGTTCATATCCAACATTTTGAAAATGACTGACTTTGCGAGAACAACAGAATCCCTCCCAATCTTCAGGCTCAAGAGTGAAGAATTTCAATAATACTTGTATTAGTCTTATTTGGCCTCCTGTTGAGCTCTCAGTCTTACATGAGGAAACCAAAGCTTTTTATAAGAACATCTGAGGAATGACTTGAATATTAATGCAAACAAAATAGTGTTATTACTGAATAGCAGGCATGTAGTCTTGGTTACATGATGACTGAGTTATGTTTGCCTATCTTTAGATGATCCTTTGAATACAGAGACCTTGAATGGTCATGCAGTGCCCAGTGGAGTTACTGAAAAGGTCAAAGTAGACATTGAAACACCAGAACTGGTCCCCGAAGAGAAACCAGACTTGGCAGCAGTGGCAGAGGACCCAGAAGGTACTGTTTTCTGTTTAGTCTCGCAAAATAAAGATGCTGAATCTTCAACATGAGTTTAACCGTTTTACTAATCTTCTGTATCTTTTGATGGTTTAAAGCCACTAAGAAGTCAAATTATTCAGTCTAACTGGTCCTTTCATGGGTTTTTCGGCATGCTCGTGTTGTGGTTTCTTCACAACGCTTTGTTCACTGCATGAGCAAAGTGATCCATATTAAAATAGCTGTTTCAGTGTAATTTCTGCACATTACACCAGCCATATTTCATATCATTGTGAACATTAGTAAAATCAACACTTGTACTGTAAGAGCTCATGGACGGATAAAGACTGGCGATAAGAATATAGTGTGTGTTGTTTAGAGGAAGTTTTAGCAGCTTTGGAGCAGTGTTCAGTGAAAACTTAACAAATGAAGTTATTTGTAGAGCAAGGACATTTCCTGAGAAGGTTATTTCCAGAGTGTGTTTAGTTTTATTCACTGAGTTGTTTTCTCCATATGTGTCTTTAACGAACGTCTCTTGATCGTCTGAACCTCTCAGTTCTCAGTGGTGAGAGATCCTTGAGTGTCTAATGTACTCTATAGATTTGGTTGAAGTTACATTTAAAACAATTTTTAATAATAACATGCTTTATATCGAAACCATCCTTTTAGGTAATGGGCATTATGTCATTTAGACTGACATCATTTTGGAATTTTTTTTAATTTTTTTTATCAGAGTTGTGGGCAGAACTTGTGGTCACAGTCATAAGATGTGCAAGGGCAACGTCAAAACTGTATTTTTTTTTTATAATTTCCTTTAATGTTCTACAACAATTCTGTAATTGTTTCCACCACTTTTTCTCCCACAAATGAGTATATTTTACTCATCATGGGGCTAATTTTTGGAGAGGCCTTTGGCAATGGATTCACTAAAGCATTACACTACTTGAGGCGTTTCCGCCATCCCTAAAAATACCCGTTATAAAATGCTTTTATAAAACAGCTTAAGACCAATGTTTAATAAATAATAAACCAATTAAATGACTACTAATTATATATACACACATTACTGTTCAAAGTTTAAGGATTTGAAAGTATTCTCACCAAGGCTGCATTTATTTGATAAAAATACAGTAAAAACAGTAATTTTGTGCAATATTATTATATTTTAAAATTATTTATATATTTCAAATGTAATTTATTACAACCGCTAATATTGTGAAATATAATCCAAACTACTGTTTCCTATTTTACTATAATTTAAAATGTAATTTATTGCTATAATGGCAAAGCTGAATTTTCAGCAGCCATTACTCCAGTCTTCATTGTCACATAATCGTTCAGAAATCCTTCTAATATGCTGATTTGCTGCTCAATTAGTATTTCTTCTTATTATCAATGTTGAAAACAGATGTGCTTCTTAATATTTATTTGGTTGAACCCGTAATACATTTTTTTCAGGATTCTTTGATGAATATAAAGTTCAAAACAGCATTTATTTGAGAAATAAACCTTTGTAACATTATAAATGTTTTCACTGTCACTTTTGATCAATTGAATGCATCCTTGCAGAATACAATTATACGTCATGATGTATGACAATACTTTACTATAGGCTGTTTAGTGTCACTACTTACCACATTATTATATAATGTATTTGTATTCCATTTGTTTCCAGTGGCTTAGAATGGGGCTTATCCGATCAGATCAATGCTCAGAGCTTTGTTGTGAGGGTCTTCTTAGTCAATAACAGTTTAGGGTGCTCTCCTCCTCTGTGCTCCTGTAGAGAGGAATGACAGCAAACGCAGCCCGCAGGCCAGTGAGTCAGCCGCTCCAAAAACCCCTACTAAAAAACATCAGGCCACACCCCAAAAACCCTCCGGTGAGGCCACGAGCACAGCCGTGAAGAAAGGGGGTAAAAAGGTAACCAAGAGCACCAGTAAGCAGGTCTCCGCTCCTCCACCCAAACAAACCACACGAACTGCCGCTCGTGGCAATGGTAAGTACACGTGTCAGTGATGTGAATAGAGCATCGTGTTTGCATGCGTGGTGAACAAGCTCTGCATGGAGGGGTCCTGTATGCGTCTCTTTCCCCCTGACCGGTGTCACTGGGAACCAACTTAGTCTTTTGAGGAACGTTTAAAAAAAAGTTGTTCAGAAATGTCAGTAGACTCTATCTGCATTGTTTGAGAAACTTGCATTACATGTCTACTGTCTCATTGGTTAAACGCATTATAATCTTTTATTAATGTTTGCCTTTATGTCTGAATATAATGGTACAATAAATGTGTTTTGCATTTTGCATGTAACTGGGACTTTGTGCATGTACACCACCACACTCATGTAATAGTCTATAAACAGGGGCTTATTGTTCCACATTGTGCTATTCCTTTGTCCTTTTACCTATCCATTGTGTGCCTCAGGTGCAGCTCATCATTGGTGGCTTGAAAGCTTCCTCTTTTAACTGATAAAGCATTTATTTATTATTTTTTTTAAAGAATATTATTGTGTTTTATAATTTTACAGTGTTTTGTGCTTCCTAGCTCTTGTGAATGTTAAACTAAACTCTTATCTTTGGTCCGCAGTGACCTTCACATAGGAAGTTTTTTTTTTTTAGTGGTGAACCTGCATGTGAACATACACCATATTATCTTTTATCTTTTAGTTCTGTAATTATCTCTAAGTAACCAGGATTTATTCTTAGAAAAGCCGTTTAAAATGACAACATTGTTGTTGATGTATCTATTAACTCATCGTTACAAGATCTCTAATTCCCTTGAATTTCTTTACAGCTAAACCTTCGAATCCTAAGAAAACTGCAGGCACATCCAAGAGTTCCTCTCAGGCCTCAGGACAATCTTCTTCATTGACCAGCTCAAAGACCCCAAAGAACAACAGCTTAGAAGCACAACCCAAGTCTGCCAAGAAAACTGAACCTTCCAGGTCACCACGGCCCCCTTCCAAAACCTTGTCTGGGACCACGGAAAGCTCTTCTAAAAAGAACCAAAAGAAAAAAGAAGTGACCTCCAATACTGAGAAGGCTGAGGAGACATCTCAGAATGGGAAGGGTGCCAGTCATCTCTCGGAGTCGTCTGCAGAGAAGGACAAAAAGCAGCTCTATGTTAACCAAGCCACAGAGGAAACATCCTTTACTGGATCTTCAAATGGACTTTCTTCAGACACTTTAGGGCAACCTGTGAGCACAGAGAGTGGAACAGAGAAGAGAGGGCAGGGGCAGACCAGACACAGAGGTCAGTTTACATGTTGTCTTTTTTTTTCTTTTTTTTTATGTGAATATTTAGTATTACTTTGTAAATTCTGTATGTCCTCTAAAGTTGTGCTGTTGATTTAGATTATACAACACATGCATGTCTGTGTGTCATGTGCTCTTACTCTATATTTCCCCTAAAGGTAAAACTATTGTTGCAGTTGAGTCATGCTCTGTGTTGTCCTCCAGTCAAATGTCTAATAGATTGGTGTTAACTTGCACAACAATGTGCACTACTGTTCAAAAGTATGGGGTCAAGACTACATTTATTTGATAAAAAATACAGTAAAACATTACTCTTTTCTATTTTAAAATATATTTTGTTCCAGTGATGGCAAAGCTGGATTTTCAGCATCATTACTCTAGTCTTCAGTGTCACGTGATCCTTCAGAAATCATTTAAATATGCTGATTTGCTGCTCAAGCAATATTTTGTATTATCAAATTTAAAAAGTTTGCTTTGCCTTTTGTAGAAACCATGATACTTTTTTCAGGATTCTTTGATGAATAGAAAGTTCAAAAGAACAGCGTTTATTTAAAATACATTGTTTTTATCAAAATGTAAACATGTTTACGATTGCAATTTAATGTGTCGTTGTTGAATAAAAATATTAATTTCTTTTAGAAAAACATCTATACTCACCCTAAACATTTCACCACCACTAGTGTAATTATTTCTGTGACGTAAAGATTAAGAATTGTTCTTTTTTTAGTTGTGCTGTTTATTCATAATTTCCAAAATAGTTTTGTAATCAGTATTTGATGAGATGTCAAATAGACCTTGATCTTGTAACTTGACAGGAAATCATTTCTTGACAGGAAATGTGGCTAGTGATAAAGTTGGAGTAATATAATGAGTTGTATAATCAAATTTTTAGCTAGACTTACAGCAAAACAACTGCACTGAAGGGGTTATATGATGATGAACCGGCATGTATGCGGGACAGTGTGTCAAACTTGTGCTACTTATAGTTTGTAGTTAAAAAAAAAAAAAAAAGAAAAGTGTGATCACTGAAGTGTTGTTCAACTCACATATGTAGTGGCTGTTTCTTAAAGGCACAGCAGCCAAAAACAAACCATTTATCTCAAAGAGTCAGGGAGAGGGTAGAGGTAGAAACTGGTCATAAAAGAACTAAATGACGACTCTTTTGGTGCAGAAAAACATTACTGAAATTCTAAATAGACCTCAAGGAAAATACTAATTTTAAAAATGATGTATGATCCATTTAATGTCTTAAATAAGTTGACCTATTTCTCTTATTTGATTATGTAAACTTATGATGATATCTGCTCATCCCAATGAATGTTTTAACTAGACTAAATGAGTATTTTGCCTTGCCTTTTGTAGGATTGCTGGGACTGATGAGGGAGAGAGACAACAAACCGTTAATGTGGAAAATCCAGATGTGACCATCATTCCTGACTCTGTTCGAGAAAACCAGGCCAATGACTCCGATTCAGATGGACCTATACTCTACAAGGATGATGAAGAGGAGGATGAGGACGATGAATATACCTCTAGTATGTGTTCAAGTCTGGTTTGTGTTTTTAAATCCCAACCCCTTTTTTTTTTTTTGTCTGCGTGTTCTGTCACTAAAGGCATTTAAAAAGACACAAGCTCAAATTTGTAACTAAAAGGCCCTTAAGTATGCAGCTTTTCCGCATATGAATTTAGAGTATTCTAGTAAAGGTGTGTCTTCAGCCTAATGTTTATGTATAAACAACACAACAGTACAGATGATACATTTTCCAAGAGGTTTCATTCTTGGTATCTGCATTTTAGAATTTTCTCTTGGATCACAGCTTTGCCAAAATTCTTTGAAGCTACAAGCCTTTGGTTTGTCAAACTGGAAAAACATGCTGTGTCTAGTCAGCATTGCTTTCTGACATGCTGGTTACTATGCAAACTCTGCTGCCAGCGCGCACTATGCATGATACATTCCTCTAAAGACTGATGCCTGTTTCTCGTTTTCTGTTCTTTCCACACTGCGATCTGAAGATGCTTCACTGGTGTCAGAATGCAAATACGTGTTTTAAGTTTTTATTTTATTTTATTTTTTTTCTAGGGTTGCACTATTACTAATGTACTGTCCAGTGCAGATAAGCCAATAATAATTTTCATATCATGGCTGATATAACTAATGAATGGCAGATATTGAAATTATTGACTATTTTGTCTAAATAACTGAAAAATACAACACACACACACAAAACCTTAAAATTAAAATGCTGCAAATGAATTAGGTATCACAACATCATAATTTACAATATAAAAAGTGTTTTTTTGTTTTTTAAAATTTGCTAAAAAAAAAAAAAAAAAAAACACTTACAGTGTTACATAATTTGTTTTTAAAATGAACTTTGAAGGGATAGTTCACCCAAAAATTAAAATTTTGTCATTTACTCAACCTCATGTCGTTCCAAACCTGTATGAGTTTCTATCTTACGTTGAACATAAAAGAAGATACTTTAAAGAATGCTGGTAATCAAACAGTTTATGGTCCTCATTGACTTCCATAGTATTTCATTCCTACTATGAAGGTCAATAGGGACCAACAACTGTTTGGTTCCTCAAAATTCTTCAAAATATTTTGTGTTCAACATAACAAAGAAACTTATACAGGTTAGTAAAGACATGAGAGTGAGTAAATCATGACACAATTTTCATTTTGGGGGTAACATTCCTTTAAGTAAGTGTAATTTTCGCATTTAGATTACCTTTGCTATCATCAACATTATCACAATCACAATTAAATATTTAAAAAAATAAATAAATCTGCCATTATATACACACATATATCCATCAACCTGCAATGATACATTAAAAATAGCTCTAATATGGCTGATAACCAATATGGTACCAATATATCAACTAGTTTGTTGTTAATTTTTTTTGTTTGTAGGCTCACTTGCCAGCAAAATTCGCCGCAAGGACACGCTTGCCATCAAACTTGGTAACAGGCCCAGCAAGAAGGAGCTAGAAGAGAAGAACATTCTCCCACGGACTTCAGAGACGGAGCGACAGGAGCTATGGCAGCAGATCGGCTGTAAACTAGTGAGGTACATTAAACTGTGCTGTTCTGTATTGATAATATGTTTTGGACACTAACATTGTCAATAGAGGTCGACCGATTCATCGGTTTTGCCGATTCATCGGCACCGATAGTTGATTGCCGCAACTATCGGTTATCGGCACAAATCCATGCCGATAGTTTTCCGGTTTGCAAAAATTGCTGGAGTGGCTGAGAAGGGTCCGCTGGCATTATACAGTACGAGAGTGGCCTCTAGAGGCGGAAATCACTGACAGCACGTGTTTATTTTGACACG
Organism: Onychostoma macrolepis; assembly: GCF_012432095.1. Lineage (NCBI taxonomy): Eukaryota > Metazoa > Chordata > Actinopteri > Cypriniformes > Cyprinidae > Onychostoma > Onychostoma macrolepis. The sequence goes on along the minus strand of NC_081167.1, from coordinate 15,763,034 downwards.
TGACACTGCGCGCTGCAGAGCGGGAAACTCCAGACGCGTATTTAAATACAGCCGACAGAAAATCCTACTGCGGAACAGAGCGCCATTCACATAGTTTTCTATTAAATTACATTATATTTGTTCCAAATCGTTGTGAATGTACATAATGACTTCACCCTAGGCTATAAATTATGTATTGTGCATTTTTCAGCAAAACGTTTGTCTTTCTGTGGCTCTAATAAAGTCTGTATGCTTCATGTAGAGAGCTGTAATACAGATCGCGCGTTCTCTTTCCGCTTGCTCTGTTTTTTTAAACACCGAACTTCAAACTCATTTACAGGGTTCCCGCGGGTCCTTAAAAAGTCTTAAAAGGTCTTAAATTTACTTTATGAAATTTAAGGTCATAAAAAGTCTTAAATTGTCTTAATTATGATTTCAAGAGGTCTTAAATTTGGGTACAGACCAGAATCGCGACACAGCTTAATGTGACCAATAAACTTCAAAAGGTTATAAATAAAATATGAGCGCTGCAAGTTTCAAAGTCTGGTGCTGCGCTGCCTTGTGTTCTGCTGTTACCGGGGAAACCGTTCCAAAGCGCCTCCTGCTGGCAGAGAATGAATCTGCATGTTCACTAGCGCTGTTGTTGTGAGCTCCGGAGGCTGTAGTTTCAGAACTGGATTTCTAGGACCCTATAGTTTTTTTTGTTTGTTTGCTTGTTTTTTAATTATTTTATTTAATTTATTTATTTTTTGCATTTATGTATTGTGTCAGGTCTTCCAGCCAGTTCTATCAAACCTTTACAATTAATCCAGAACGTGGCAGCAAGATTAATTTTAATGAGCCAAAAGAATGTAAGAGAGAATGAAGAACGTCACACCTCTCTCTATTCTAATTCTATTCTTTAAAAAAAAAAAAAAAAACCTAACACTAGCTTTTCTAATCTTTTTGTATTCTGTTTTCTTTTTATTTATTATACAATTAACAAAAGCAAAAAAGGCCTCTAACACTAGCTTGCTCTATTCTTTTTCTATTCTATGCTTTCTTTTTATTTATTATATAATTAAAAAAATCTCTTGCTACATGTACTGCGTTAGGCTAAATGAGACTTGTTATAGCACTTGCATATCATTGCTCTTTTGTTGATTTTGATTGCTTCCATTGTCCTCATTTATAAGTCGCTTTGGATAAAAGCATCTGCTAAATGACTAAATATTAGTGGCTCATACTATTTTATAGCACTTGGTATTCAATTCTGTATATTATTACTTTTAAGGAATTATGTAGTTATTTAATTGTATACACTTAATTATTGTCCTAACCAACTCCTAACTCTAAACATACCCGTTGGTAACCCTCTTGAAATATTTAACCTAATTTATTTTGATATTCAATATATTCTGGTTTAAAATTCAGTTTTCTTGGAAAGAAGACTTGTGTCTGTGCGAGACTTCAGTTAATTAGCTGCAGCGCTTCACGTCTGATGTGCTGTTTGTTTGCATCTGTTTGTTTGATGTTTGAATCAGGTCTCCTCTGTTGGAATAGATGGTGCTGTCCCAAAAAATAGGGTCCTATGCAGTCCTAGAACTGCAGCCTCCAGTATTGCAGGAACATTGGGTTGTTTTTGTTCAGACCAATGCAAAAATCGACCCATGTTTTTACCCTGCAAACACGCAGAGCTGTAAATGTGAACTGGTGGATCGATAAGGAGATAATTCATTATAAAAATCTAAACAATAAAATGTGTTTGTATGTTATTTAATTAATATGTGACCCTGGACCACAAAACTAGTCTTAAGTGTCAATTTTTCAAAATTGAGATTTATACAAAGCAAATAAATGAGCTTTCCATTGATGTATGGTTTGTTAGGATCAGGCAATATTTGGCCGAGATGCAACTATTTGAAAATCTGGAATCTGAGGGTGCAAAAAAATCTAAATATTGAGAAAATCGCCTTTAAAGTTGTCCAAATGAAGTTCTTAGAAATGCATATTACTAATCAAAAATTTACTTTTTGATATATTTACAGTAGGAAATTTACAAAATATCTTCATGGAACATGATCTTTACTTACTGTCCTAATGATTTTTGGCATAAAAGAAAAATCAATAATTTTGACCCATACAATGTATTTGCCATGTCCTCTGTCGTGTGTGTCATGTGTTCCCGCCTCTTGTGTCCATATTTGGTCTTGTTCCTGTCCTTGTTTAGTGTGATTATTAGTTAAGTGTTGTCCAGCCGTGTTTTGGTAATTATCAGTGATTGTCATGTGTATTTAGTTCCTGCCTGTTTAGTTAGTTTTCGTCTGGTCTACTCGTTATCCCCCGGTGTTACTGTCTGTGTCTACCTTGCCTTGTCTTGCCCTGTCCTGATGTCCTCATTAAAGACTGTTATTTTGAAGTTACTCCTCGTCTGCGTGTTCCTCGTTCCTCCCTGCTGTGTGCACCGTGACAGTATTTTTGGCTATTGCTACAAATATACCCCAGCGACTTAAGACTGGTTTTGTGGTCCAGGGTCACATATAATAATTTATTGATAATTGTTTAAATTAATATAATTAATACCTTTGACTCATCCATTTTCTTAAATGGTTTAAAGGCTGAAATGTGAAGTGTATAATTTTATAAAACTTTTTGTTTCATGAAAACTTCTATCTGAACTGTAAATCGTGCTTTTTACATTCATTTTACAGTTTACCATAGACATTGCCCTACCCTGCTCATATGGTATTAATTTTATTTGTGCAGGTCTTAAAAAAGGTCTTAAAGTCTTAAATTTGAGCTTAAAAATCCTGCAGCAACCATGCATTTATGCCACATCGTTCATTCTTGAAGCAAACTTATGTCCGTTTGGGGATTAAATAAATAGTTTTAGACCGCCACTTGAATTGAACGCAAAGCGTCTGGTGTGCGTGTGTGTGTGTGATACCTCTGAGTTCTCCTAGACGCAGCGCTGCGCTTTTGCCAGGTGTGTGACAAAATTTTTTTTTTTGATTTAGATAATTATCAAGTGTTAAAAAATAGAAGCATATAAAGTATGTGAGTACACATACAATATCCATGTGTATGTAATTTTGGTCTTGTGTAGATATTTAAAGATGGCCATCTTTAAGCATGATTGTTGTAATTAAATGGTAATACTTAACAATAAGAGTCCATTTGTAGCATTAATGAAAACTGTAGAAGTATTGTTCCTTGTTAGAGTGTGTTCATTTCAACATTCACTATTAGCTACTAATTGGCTACATTTTTAAAATGTTAAAGTTTCTTCTTTTAACATTAGCAAACTATGAAATAACTTTAATGATCAATATAGTAAATAATATTAATATTTTTATTCATTTACAATGTATGGTTCAGTACTGTTATTGCTTTTTTTTTTTTTTTTTTTTTTAATAGTAAAGCACTAGCTTTCTTTCATTATCCATTTTGAAAACTATCGGTTGATTAATCGGTATCGCCAGTGTGGTCCAACCTAGCTATCGGTATCGGTAAAATCCACTATCGGTCGACCTCTAATTGTCAATTTATAATAAGCAATATACTGTCAGTCAAAAGTTTGGATGCACCTGACTGAATTTTTGTTTCTGGTAATTTTTTGAGAAGTATAAATTGGGCCTGTTTTTTTTTCTTTTACTTTTTTCTTTTACAAAACACAGTCTAAAGATTCATTCATAGTCTGTGTGGTCTCCCCAGACTGATTCTTGTTTTCTCCTCCCATAGACGGCTGAGCCAAAGGCCCACCACAGAAGAGCTTGAACAGAGAAATATTCTGAAACGTATGTCTCCTCTGTCACGATATCATTTACATAGTCGTTAGACAGTTACTTTGTTTTGGATGCCCAGGGCTTTAATGTTTGTTCATGCCTCTGATGTTAGAGAGACGTTCACTGAGTCACAGGCATCGCTGTGTTTCTCAATCCCTGTGTCGTTCTGCCTTTTCCGTTGCCTTGGTTTTATGTGATATAATTGATGAAACCTAGGAATGTGATGAAGGAGCTCTGCTCTAACAAGCTGTAAGCTATATGCTAACAAATAGGAAGGTGTAAGCAATTCACAAAGAGTTGCCTAAAAAGAGAGATTATTTATCTTTGTCCCAAATTTAGAGTTAGAATATATAAACAAGTCATTATAATTGTTTCCTGAACTGAGGTACATTATTAAATAAGAGGTATAGTGTCAGTTTGAATTTTTAGGTTGTCTTATCAATAGAAAAATCAAAGTAGGTACATAATTGTTTTGAAATTGCATAACGTCACAACAACAGCAGGACCATTTAAATCAAGAGGTCAGTGTATAGATGAGTCTTCAAGCGATTCTCACGGTCCCATGGCGAATTCAGTATTTGGCCAGTGGTACACAATTAAGTTTTGAACTCATCACTGACCATGCTTTGATTCTAGACTACCGCTTAATGTTATGTTCTGCTGATTTTCACTGTACTATGATCACTTACCGACAAGAAAAGGCTAAAAATCAGCATTGTCTGATCGATGTCAGTTAGTCTTGAGTGACCTTGGTTTGTTTTAAAGTTTTATTCTCAGTTTTGCAATAACTGTCAAATGATGTGTTTGAATTTCAGAGCAAATATTGGTCATTGGATAGGATTAAAAACCGAACATTGATAACAAAAATCTTTCTTGTATCCCTTTAGAGAAAAATGAGGAAGAAGAACAAGAGGCCAGGCAGGAGATTAAAAGAAGGCTATCCCGAAAGGTACAACCTTCTGCAGTCTGACAGTCAGATTATCATCATTTGTTGAATCTGTCAGAAACGTATGAAAAAAAAGAAAAACACAAGAAAAAAATTGCTTTGGTAAATCATAATTATTGATGTAAGTCATTATTACAAAGTAAGTCATTATTGGACAAAGATTTCCTCTCATAATTTTGATTATTATTTCTCAAAGCATGATTTTTTTTTTCTTATGTGGCAAAAATGGGCTTCCATGGAAATTAGAAATGTCAGATATTAAAACATTACAAGTATGAGTTTAATTTATTGCTCTAATTTCAAATAACCCATAACCTGTTACTTTAGCATAATGCTGCAAGAAGTTATGAATCATCATGAATCAAAATCATTGCTGTGAGATCATCTAGTAAATTAGTGGAAAATAGTGGATTGTGGGGAATTGCGCCATCTGCTGGCCTTACAAGGAAGTAAAATAAAATATAGAAAGTAGTAGAGACTAGTAGTTCAATACATAACTTTAATAGATACTATTTGACATTTGAATTGATTATTTAATATTTTATGATGTTCCTCTGCTATTGTGAAATTAGATTAAAGAGTTAATTTGGTTGTGTCTGCAAGGCACTTGCTAACTCCTCTAATTACAATGGGTGAGGTGTAGTGGGGAGTGTAAAGAGTTTTATATTCCTGACATGTTGTAAGAGTGGTGGCTGGAAGTCTGACTGTTTTAATTATGGCCTTTTAATTTAGTTTTCTGCTAATGTCCTGTATTACGGAGGGAATTAGGCAGAGGATGTAATCGGGCGGATAGATCAGATCTATAAAATGGTTCAATAGTCAGTTACAGAGATTTTCTCAATAATGGACAATGCTTTTCAGACAAATGACTACAGGTATTGAAACATCTCTAAATATTTTCACATTCAACCTGCTTCATTATCAAAGAAGAAATTTAGTTTGACATTCATTGTTTCACTTACATAAGCTATTACTTAGGCTAGAAGGAACATGTTTAACTCCTATTAAAGGTGACTGCACACTTTAAAAGGTGACTTGAGGAATTGCTCTGTTTGTAGCTCAGCGTCCGGCCCACAGTTGCAGAGCTGGTGGCCCGCAGAATTTTGCGCTTCAATGAATATGTGGAGGTCACCGAAGCAAAAGACTATGATCGCCGTGCTGACAAGCCCTGGACCAGGTTAACCCCTGCAGACAAAGTAAGCCATTCCTCTCTCTTGCTGTTGCTTTACAATGTGCATGCTGTACTATAGAGAACTCTGAAGACACACCTCACAAATCCCACATATGCACATTCTATATATACACACTAGGGATGCAACGATTATTGATTTTGTTGGTACGATTATAGTCTGAGGAATAATCACGGTTACACGATTATTACGATTATTATGCATGTATTCATTTCACAACATAAAATCACATAAACACTCTTTAGATATTAAAGTGTTATTGATTACTGCCTTTTGAAACAGAAATAACACAGTAACCAATAATACAGCACAAAAAAAAATACATCTCTCCTATTGGAATTAAAAAACGTGACCTCTGCTCTGTAAACATCCATGTCAGTATTTCCCTTTTGAAAATAACGAATGGAAATAGATCACAAACGTGTTGGTGTTTTCATTTCTTTTGGACCTGAGGTACAGAACTTGGAAAGATGGTGAAAAATAAATTGACTTATGAATAATACTATAACAGGGATGATAAATATAAATATAAAATGATGATAAAATATGAGACTAATATTAACTTTATCCCACAGAGGGCACTGTTACTAACGAGGGGAATAATCTAAACTATTATTGTAATCAATTGTCATCCATACTTATTAATTTTAATAATCTTTATTCATCTGATTTTACATATGGCCTGAGAAAATATCTATTATTTTGGTTTGTGAGATCGAGATCGAGCTGCCCACAAACATTTAGGAGGACAGAAACGTGTTGTCAACGCTGCCCAGCGACTTTCATTAATAAAAAGTTTATAAAGACTATATAATAGTTTATTATATTAATCAGCAAAGAGGGGGTAAAATGACTGTTTAAATAACTAAACTCAAATCTTCATTGCTTAAAGTGACGTGCAGATGCAGGTAGGCTAATTCACACACTCTCTCTCACCGCACCATTTCATCTCTGAAGCGGGCAGAATGTTAGAGCTCAAGAACTTCGCATCAGGTGGTCCTTGCCTTCACGTCGTGCATTAAAATCGCTTGTTGCACAGCGAGAACAGGTACCCGAAATGGTCCCACACTATCGACTTCAGTCATTTCTCTGGTGGAAATAAAGGATCGCTGTTTGGTTCCTCTGTCATAGTTAATCTAGTAGCCTCCATGTCTCTGATAAGCACGGCATTTTAAGATGGTGCACCGCTAGTGTAACTTTGTTTTAGTTTTGCGCAAGTTTCAACAGTTCCATTCCGTGCAACAGAAACACTCGGTGTAGCGGAGCCTTTACGATTAATTAACCGTGACGTTTTAAAGCGCGGTTAATTGTAAAACCAGTTAATCGCTGCATCCTAATACACACACACACACACACACACACACACACACACACACACATATATATATATATATATATATATATATATATATATATATATATATATATATATATATATATATATATATATATGTATATGTGTGTATTTTATTTTGGAATATATATATTTTAATTCTGTTTTTAAAGACAATGGGAATCATAAACTAATTCAAATCACTTATTTAAAGTAAAAGATATTTTAGATCATTTTGGATATTCCAGAGCACAAATGCTTTAATGATTCTCCTAAAATGGGAGTAGTTCAGTCTAAACAAAAATGAAAACATATAATTCTAAACCTGTTACCTGCTGTTATTTCTTGTTGAACACAGGAAATGATATGGATTTATAGCATTTTTATAAGACTTTTTTTTTTGGCACTTTGACAGGCTCTGGTATTGTTTTATGGACAAAATCTATGTGCTCCAAAGTAAATGATACATTTTCATTCTATACAACCATTCCTTTATGGTTTATAATAAATAAACAGGTTAAATACAGTCATTACCTATCTATATTGTTTTATATCAACTCTGTAAGTTTCTCTCTTGTATAATTTGGAGAAGAGTAAATCTGGATAGTGTGATCAATAATGTAAGTTATTTTACATTATATTACTTTTGTATGGTCACAGATGTCACCTACTGGGCATGTGACTTGTGCATTAAAATATGGTAATTAACGACAGTTCAAATACTTGTCAGTAGTTCATGAAAATGAAGAGTGCTGTTTTAATGAACATAAACATTACATTAACGTACTATAATTGTGAATAAATGCATTTCAAATAAATGCTGCACTTTTTAACTTAATATTCAACAAAGAACATTGCAAAAAAAAATGTTTCCTCAAAATATTCAACATTGATAATAATAATAAATGTTTCATAAGCACCAAATCAGCATATTGGAATGATTTCTAATAGGATTGTGTGACACTGAAGACTGGAATAATGGCTGCTCAAAATTCAGCTTTGCCATCACAGGAATAAATTACATTTTAAAATATATCCAAACAGAAAACTGTTATTTTAAACTGTAGTAATATTTCACAATGTTTTGATCAAATAAATGTAGCTTTGGTGAGCATAAGAAATTTCTTTAAGAAACATTAAAAGTCTTACTGATCCTAAACTTTTAAATGGTAGTGTATTCTAAAAAATATTTGTTGTTTCCAAAAGTGTTTAATTTGACAAACTCTGTTATCATTGTCACTAATGACCTTTCTTTTTTCTTGTCACAGGCTGCTATACGTAAAGAGCTTAATGAATTTAAAAGCAAAGAAATGGAAGTCCATGAAGAAAGCAAACAGTTTACCAGGTATGTTTGTGGACTAGCGGCTGGATCAAAGGAGGATGAATTTAAACCTTTGTGTGAGACGAGTAAAGCATTGAATAGGCATTACAGAGGGTCTTCAGTCAGTATAATTTTTTTATTTCCATAATAATTGAACATTAGCCTTTCACTGACCTACAGTCCACTGCGGTTCATTTTTCAATACGAGTTTGTCAGCCTGTCGAGGTAGAAATTGGCTGTTCCCACAGTAAATATTCTTGTCCTCTTAAGGTCCAAAAGTATGAGGGGAGTAGTCATGAAATACAAAGTCACATGATAGGTGGTGGTGCCTCCATAGCACTATGATTGGCTGATTATCTTGTGTGTATCATCAGTCGTTTTGCAGATCATCTTGAATGGGTCAAACTGCTGGAAATGCATAGACAAAGTGCAATTACTTTGTTTTAGACATCTGTCAGTATGTATCTGGCAGGGCTCTTTATTCATCAAGTGGTGTTAATAGACTTGCTAGTGATAAAAAAGATTCCATCAGCTGCTCTTTCCACTGCCTTGTTTCCTCTAAATATTGCTCAGATCTGTTCTGCGTTCCGTCTTCTGGCATCGCTCCTAAACTAGCGTCTGCTCTCTCTGTTTTGTGGCAGGTTTCATCGGCCCTGAGGCGGTGCCTGGTTGTGGGGGTGCTGGACAGCCGCTAACTTGAGGCTCTCTCTTCCTGTCTCTTCGCCATGCTTCCTGCCGGGAGGCTAACAGACTGGCTCCCTGCGGCAGCCGGCTCTTCTCTGGCACTGGCTGCACTTTGGTTGTTGCTTTCATCCACTAGAGGGCTACAGCGCGGCTAAAGATAGGCCTGGGATGCCATTGCGAACCGAAATGGAAAGAGAGGGACCTTTAAACAAGATAAAGCAATGCAATGGTTCTGACACGTTTTTTCATATCTGTAATGTTTTTGCACACACTAAGGACAAGACTTGCACTCTTTTAATTTAAAGTGTCCCTGGTATTCTCTCAAGGTTGAGCACAGCAGTGTGAAAACATTGAAGTGCGTGCAGTGACTCATCAGTGGCTCGCATTGTTGCTGCGTGCAGCTCAGAGGATTTGTTTTTGTGTTTTGTTTTGTATATATTACACATTTCTTGCAGTATTCGTGCAGAGTCCAGTAATATCTATGAATATCCATGCATGTGAAAAAAAAACATTTTATAAGACTCGTGTATCTGGTCCAGTGTATATTACATGGATATTGAGGTTTATTTGGGCATTGTGATGTCCAGATTTATTACTGCCATTATTCGTCTGTATCCAGATCAATACATCCTCAATATAATAGAATGTAATCAGATTTATGTTGTGCCTTGACAGTGTTGTTTTGTTTTCCCAAAAAAAGTCTGATTACTTGATATATATGTGGTCATATTGTAACATATCTGTAACTGCTGTTCAGGAAGAGCCTATCATCATATGTTTGTGACACAACTCTTGTTCATTTACCTTGTATTTTAGTTTCCCCCAACATTATTTCCCAAAGTTCCAGCTAGCATCTCACTGATTTGGCTTTTAGGTTGTACATAAATTTGGTGGGTTTTATTGAGTACAGTGGTGTCGACCATATTCAAGGTGTGGCAAGCAATATAATGTAGTGAACCAGTAGTTTTAACTTAAATCGGAAAGGGCTTCTAGTCCATTATTTTAGTCCATTATAGAATGTGTCTGTATTGCATTATTGAACATTTTGGTGCTCTATATAATATATGATTGTATGTCACAGGCAGAATTTGCTGGACACTCACTCATGTCCAGTTTTGAGGTTGTTTTTTGTTTTGTTTTTTTCATGTAGTTAGAAATTGGGGAAACTTAAATTATTTCAAATCAGTTGTACAGTCTGTATATGATATATGTGAATACATCTAGTATATTGCAGTACACTGGCTTGGTTTCTTTGTCATTTAAAGATGGAGAAAACATTAACTTGCATTTATCATCTATGTTTTTAGTTATTTAGGTTATCAAACTTTCAAGCGTACTTTAGAGAAATCACCTCAGTCACTACTGGACAATTTTATTATATATATAATATTATATAACATTTATGCAGGTTTCAATGCATTTTAATTAAGGAAAAACTGTTAAGATGACTTCTTATTAAATGGATTAGTGGAGTATTGATTAGTACACATCTGAATTTCATAGTCTATTAAGACATCTATTCATATTTAAAGTTTGTCTATATATTCTTTGTTTTAAAGCAGAAAGTAAAATCTTAAAATATATCTAATAGTGTAATATTTTCAGTCTTTCTAATTAAATTTTGTCTTCAGTGATTTTTATAATGAAATGGAGCACTGACAGATATCTGTCAGTGAGAATTGTGTGGTTGTTCTTTTATCAAAAAGCATATCCTGAATATATAGAACATACACACAATCTTGAAATCATGTACATTTTGTGTGTGTGTATCTATGAAAATGTAAATGATTTCAAGCTATAAAACGAAACATATTTGCTAGTATTCTTTGTTTCCTGTCCAACTAACTCTATTACATCTAAATGGTCTCAAACCACTGTTGCCTTCTTTTATTATTGTGCTTAATGAAGATAATGGGCTGAGAATCCAAACATCTTGAGTGCAGTTGTTGCAAAGAATGTTTGGGCAGTGAATGAAAGGACACAAGGACATCTGGCTGGTTTTATTTGATGGTGCTGTCAACTACAAAACTAATTCTAGTAAAACAAAGCCAAATAATCCCTAATGAAATAAACTGGATTCATTATGATCTTTGATTCTTTATTATTTATTAAGCAGAGGGCATAAATGTCATTATTCAGTTTTTGTAAGCATTTTATCATTCATATGGTATGATTTGGAAACAATTACTAGACATTTTATGCTGTAGATACTGAATGACCATACACATTTAATTCTGTATACTAAAAGGCGTCTCATGAAAATGCGTATAAATAGTAGGCTACGCGAAATAAAAACAAAGACTCGTGGCATTGATCCGCAAAAATGGACTTTGGCGTGCATATGATACGCACGTATTTGCTTGCATATATTACGAAATTTGTTTGGCGTGCATATGATAAGCATCTACCCCACAACCGTAATCCTACCCATTGCGAAGCATATACGACAAAGTCAACTTTTGCGTATAAATACCACGAGTTTTTGTTTTGTGTTGCAGTGTCCAGACATAGATTTTAAGTCAAAATGATTGTATTAACATGTCGTTATTGTAAATGATCAATCAGACGCTTGCTGTAATTGTAAATACTGGGTGGCGTCCAGGAAATCTTCGTGCGTAAGAGAGCTAAATCAGCTGTGCTCTTGAACTGTTTTCCCGTTGACGCACAGCACAGTCATGTAGCCTATTGTATATCATTGGGGCATCGTTTTAATACTGACATATGAGTTTGTGCTCTAACCGTGGATCTGTAACGATCCATCTACAAGTCCTTAAGACGCCTTTGATTTTGTGGCACACGTTAGATGGACAGTAAACCACACATACAATAGACAGTTGGCCTATTTCTTGTAAGCGAAACTGCTATGCATACACTTACAGAGCAAATATTGTATATGTCGGCAGGTCACACCTTTCCCATCAAGCCCTTTTAGACATGACCGGTGCTGTCGTCACAGGCGCCAAGTGCACTCCATTTGATTTCATGCTTGTTTTAACTTGTTTTTCTTCTTCAGTTGCTTGTGCCTCTAATCAGATGGTACTGGCATCTGTTCTCACATATTTAATAGTAGATAGGTACTCATACAGAACGTTTTAAATTTTAACTTTATGATCTTATATTGAATTACAGATAGATTTTCAAAGTTAATTGTGCATAAATGACTGGCTGGAGCAAAATGACCTTTAATCTATAAGCACATTTAGGCACTAGCGCAAACTTAAGACTTTCTTTGCTCATATAAATGGCTTTTCCGCTGGAAATGATGGTTATTTGAGATTTTACCATTAGCAATGTTGGTGATGGCTTTATGGTTGGCTAAATGTAACAATGGCCACATCCGTAAGCACATGCTGTCAAGGTTAGTGTCAGCCGCTGAAGGACATGAAATGTTTGCTCATTGACCTTTTTGTGTGGCCAGTCCAGGTGCTGTTTTCTCAGTGACGATATGTTTGAAAGAAGAGCTCAAGCTGGTTGTGTAGGAGGGTAATGAGTGGCTCAAAGGGTTATTTGTTACTGCCTTCATCCCCTCCAAGCAATGGAAAATAAATCTAAGCATTTACTTAACTGCAGTGTTTTTATACATAATTCCTCCTTCTAGAACTTCCTGGACTCTTCAACAGCTTAATTCAGCATTATTCTTCATTTTAAAATAAAAATAGCGGTTGAGCTTCAGCACGAGCACAGCCGGTGATCTGCTGTGCCAGTATGTTATTCCTGATCCTGACACTGCAGAAATGACTCTGTTGTAAGAATAAGTCAAACTGTGTGGCCAGCTGGCGAGGATTTGCCCTGCTATGCTAGTGGCAACCGCTGACTGCCACGCTGCAAATCTCTTATCAGTGAAGTCATGGTGATGTGAAACTTCCTCTGCATCGATTTATCCAGACAAACATTGGAAAATTACACTCCTTTTACATGCATTTGCTTGATTTTCCTTTAAATGAGCAACAAATGAGCCACAGCAAATCGAAGCAGCTTTTTAATCTCATGATCATGTAAATGGATGTTTTCACATTGAAAGTAAACCACTTATTAGACCAAACTTAAATTTCCTTGCTATAGTGAAGGGTTTCAGACCCCCCACTCAGACTCTCAGCCAACCCAGAGACACCCAAAGTAAAGATAACTAATTTTCTTAATAATAATAGTAACTTCCATTAAGAACATTAACATACTACATTATATAACAGGTTGTTAGCAAGTATTTTTTTATTCACCAAAAAAGTATGCTCACCAGGTTGCTTTTATTTGACCAAAAAAAAACAGTAATATTGTGCAATACTGTTTTATTATTTAAAACAATTATCTTTATGTATTTTCAAATGTAATTTATTGCAGTGATGGCAAAACTACATTTTCAGCAGCCATTATTTCAGTATTTAGTATCACACAATACTTCAGAATTCATTCTAATATGCCGATTTTCTGCTCAAGAAACATTTATTTTATTTTATTTTTTAGCGTGGAAAGATATAAGTTCTTTGGTGAATAGAAACTTCAAAAGAAAAATTTATTTGAAATATTTGTAACATTATGAAAGTCTTTTCTGTCACTTGATCAGTTGATTGGGCCCTTGTTGAACAAGTATTCATTTCTTGTAAAAAGTTTGTAATTATTAAAATGAATAATAATACAATCAATGCATTTGTGATAGGGTATCAATTTTATTTTCTTCAAACACTTGTAGTTCAACAATCTATACAAAATATCACAAAAAAGAGAAAACATTGACTGGTTCACAAACAAGAGGATTCAAAGATCACCCACAACCCCCCATGTGTCCAGGGTCTCTATATTTGATCTCCCAGCACTGAATGAACAGAAAACATCCGGCTGCAGGGACCAAGTCAAAACTGTCCTAAGCATCTTCAGGTTTGTCAGCTGGTGGACCACACGGCTGCAGCATCTTCTCCATCAGGTTAAAGCGGACCCGAGCCTTGCTCTCGTTCTCAGCGACGGCAAAGTAATTGAGAAGGTCGAAATGGCCCATGTAGGAGCAGTATGAGTCTCTGTGCTGGTTAACCAGCCATTCCCATTTGCTGGTGTCTGCGTGGCCTGTGCCGATGTACTTCGACTGCAGATGCTCCAGCTGACTGTGGATGTTGTAACGGTCTGTCATCTTCAACTATCTGTATTTCTGACAAAAAGAAAGAAAAACAATAACTTAAAGCCCTTCCGAGGTAACTTCTACAAACAGATTTATTGCTATTCTTCATCTTCAACAAATGAGATCTACCATTTCACTATAGATGTATTTGATGCATTTTTTAATATTGTGTGTGTGTGTGTGTGTGTGTGTGTGTGTGTGTGTGCACATACATACGTACGTACACACACACTTAAAGTGCGGTTTGGAATAACAACACCAGCCCGTGTGTTTAAGGAGAAATATTTAAAGTACAGTAAGAAATAGCTTACATCAAGAACAAATCGAAAAGCAAAACAGTTAATTAGTCTTGTCGTAAAGAAAAACAATAAAACGAAAGCAAACCATCAGCTTGTACTACGTTGTGGAGGTTGAGCATATATTTACTTAGCTAAACTAGTTAAGCTAATTCAGCAGATAACAGGTAACATTCTTTCAAATCAAATATCTCTTTAAATCACAATACTGTCATTGGTTATTGTTTGCAAATATTATTAGTGTACTTACCTAAAGTAAAAACAGTAAAATGCGAGGAACGTAAATGATAGGGTCCTTTAACAGTACTCAGCGGCGTTAGCTTTGAGGCTGTGCGGGGAAGCAGGCTGAGACCGGAGCGGAAGGAGTTACTCAGATATCTGTCGCTGTGGAAAGCTTTGGCTTAGACAAGAGTTCCGCTCGGATGAACCGCGGGTGTGGTAGATCCTGATCACTCTGAAGGGGGTTGTTATTGTGCTATCGACTGACTGATTATCCACCTTATTACACAGCTACCTGAACATGAAATATTGATTTGAGTTTAAAATATATTATCTTACTTGACTATCGGAAAGACTCCACTAGAAAAAAAGTGAAGGGAGCAACAGGACGAACATTTACATTTTAATCATTTAGCATACGCTTTTATCAAAAGCGACTTACAAATGAGGACAAACGTTACAACAATAGAAAATTTATATATAGCCTACATTAATTTCAATTCAGGTTTCTTTTTCTGTATGATTAGTTATCTAACATAATTAGGTAGCCTAGGCCTAATTACAGTGTAATTAAAATCTAATAAAACTAGACTCCTGAGATTCTAGCCATCTGACAAAGGTTGTACAGTATGCTTATCATGAAGCCTTTAGCCTAAATTAAAATTAATACTGTCCTCCCTACCAAATTTTATTACAGTCAGTAGTTGTATCCTTTTTAGTCAAGAAAGCCAATGAGCTATTTTAACTTCTCTTGATATGAAAAGTTCTCAGCGTAATACAAGAACTATAAAAGTAACACAGCATGTTGCCATATTTATGTTCCCCATAGGGATTTTAAAAACGCTTTTGTTAAAGAGTTAACGCCATGAATCAAACCAACAACGAGGTGAATCTCAACATTACAAACCTTGATTTGAAGCAACAATGAGTTTAAAATTAGACAAAATATAAAGGTACAAGACTGTGTACTTAATGGCTTTAATGAGAGAAAGAACTATAATCCCTTCGAGACAGCAGATCTCTTTTTGAAGATTATTAAAAATCTTGGTCCTAAAATCATTTGAAAAACATGTATGTGTCATACATCAAAAATGTAATAAGACACTGAGTTTTGTTTTGTCTCATTAATGCAATTTAGAGAAAATGCCATGAATGATCTCACTTCTGCTACCCATATTTTGTTCTTAATATCAACAATCTATCACTAATGGAGTTTGCCGTCTTCTACAGCTGATAATATCAGTGGTCAAACCCTTTTGACTAGTGGTTGCAGTAAAACATTCTTTGCTGTGCATTTTTTCCATATGTCATGTGAGAAAGCATGCAGCAAGAGCAAATCAGAACTTGGCTAATGTATTTTTCTGGATTATATAGCACATTCTAAGAGTGCTGTTGTCTACAAATATCTGATAAAAGCAGCTTTACCTACATACTAAATTATAAACATCTTAAAGAGTTTCTAAATGTCTAAATTTAACATTTGACAGGAAACGTATTAGGGATATATTGCGCATCAGTAAAGCACCTAAAAATTCATCTTCCAAATGAAAACACCAATTACACTTCAATGCAATATACGAGTGCTATCAGGGATTTTTCTCATATACAGCCATGTGCATCATTGTCACTGTCACGAATCTGGTCTGCACTTCCATTCACCCTCCACCAGAGGTCACTTGCTCACCACATGGACTTCACACCACACATCACAATGGACTCAATTTCCCATCATCCATTGCACTGATTCCACACACAGCTGTAGGCACTGATCACACAGCTCTCACTAATCACACACACTATTTAAACCCTGGACTTTGTTTCCCTCTTTGCCGAGTATTGTATGCGTTTACCGCTCCCCTAGCCGTAGCTACTTTACAGAGCCCACTTAGTTTCCCTAGTCTTGCCTTTTTCGGATTGTGTTTTCCCCTGCCTGGACTCTCGCTGACGTTTTTGGATTACCCCTCTTGTCTAGCCCTTGTGATACTGTTCACCGATCATCGACCCACGCTTCTCTTTGTTTACCCTTTGTCTTGCCCATGTTATACCTGTTTGCCACTGTTCGACCCTGCCTGTTATGACCATGTCTCTGCTAAATAAAAGCTTGCATATGGATCCGCACGTCTCACGTCTCGTCAGCCCCGTTACAGTCACGAATCTGGGGCCGGATTCACGAAAATCTTCTTAAGAAATAAGTTAAGAAATTTCTTAAGATAAATTCCACGAAGTTCGTAAGAATGTTCTTAAGTGCAATTCTTAAAAAATTCTTAAGTTCTCAAATATATTCTTAAGAACATCTTAATTTTTTTCTTAAGAAGAAAATGACAGTTATCTGAGTGAAAACATGACGCACTGATAAACTCACACTTTATTGTCTTTTTGCGCTTCCTGCAGATTACTCTAATAATCATAATAAGCACGCAGACTTTGACTGGCGCTCAGCTTCACGTTTTTAATGCGGCATGTTTTTGAACAGCCTGTCTCAAGTGTCTGTCAACTCGTGCACATCCCTAGTCCTACTACGTATTATATGTAGCTTATGTTGTTGTAATGCTTAAATATAACAATTAATTTGAAATAACCCAATAAATTTATTAAATAATTCTTACTGTTTGGGATTTAAGACAAGTCTGGGGCTGTCCTAAATTTACGTTAAATTTAAGTTATTTACGATGATTTTTAAGAAGATTCTTTTCAAGAATTTGAATTCTTCTTAAGTTTTGTCTTAAGAACAATCTTATGAAAAAAGATAAGAATATTCTTAAGAATAATTTTTGGGAAAACAAAATATTCTTAACTTTTTTCTTCAGTTAAAAAATAAATAGAAAATGGCAGTTAAGAAGAAATTTCTTCTTAAGAATGTTTTGTGAATCCGGCCCCTGCTCCGTGGCTTTCTGTCCAATTGTCACCTGAGGTCGCCCTTCCATCATATTGACTCTCACATTACACAGACTGTTGCACTTACAATGGACTTCAGTTCCCACAATCCAGTTCACTCTGATTATGTGCATGGCTGCAGCCAATCACACTCTCTACATAAGCCATGGACTTCCTCTTTCTCACTGGCAAGTATTGTTTGTGTATATCACTGTGTTGGCGATAGCAACTCTATGGAGCCTTTCCGTGTGTCTAGTCTAGTCTAGTCTAGTCTAGTCTAGTCTAGTCTAGTCTAGTCTTGTTTTGCCTGTTACCTGATTCTTGCCTGTATATCTTGGATTTAACCCTTTGCCTTGCTATTTCGGACTGTGTTTGCTCCTTGCCTGGACTTTGCTTGTGTTATTTGGATTACCCCTCTTGTCAAGCCCTCTGGATATCGTTTGCTGATCGAAGACCCACGCTTGCCCTAGGAATACTCTTTGTCTTGCCTGTGTTATACCTGTTTGCTGGTGTTTCGTCCCTGCCTGTGTTTTTTGACCACGTCTCTGAATAAAAGCCTTGCACATGGATCCGCATGTCTCTCGTTCCTGTCGCCTTGTAACAGAATACTCGACCACACAAAGATCCAACGACTTTTCAAGTGGACACTGGCCAGGTATGGACACAACAAGACTGCTATTAGCTCTCAAGCAGGGCACTCAATCGCTCGAGAGCTATATTCAGGAGTATTTAGAGATCGCTAATTATTCTGATTTGCCTGACTGTGTGCTCATAGACTTTATCTGTGAGGGCGTTAATCCACCGCTGAAATCTAAGCTCATTCAGGAGGGTCCGTGGTCATCACTAAGTCAGTTTGTGGATTATGCTTTATTGACTCTTGGCTCTTTGTTTACTGTGGGTGTTGCGGAGGAAGAATGTGACACAGCGTCTATGCCTGTAATGGTGGCTGCTGAGTTTAGTCAACCACAAGCTCCGGGACATTCAAGTGTACTGATCGCTACTCTAGTGATTCAACCTGCTCGTGAAATGGCGGCTGCATCGGAGCACAAAATAGCGGCCACAACAACATCCCGTCACGTCATTGCTGCCATTCATGAGTCAAGTCAAGTCACAGCTGATCTTGGTGAGTCAAGTCAAGTCGCAGCTGCTCATCATGAGTCCAGTCACGTCTCACCTGATCGTCCAGAGTCTCGTCACGTCTCACCTGATCGTCCAGAGTCTCGTCACGTCTCACCTGATCGTCCAGAGTCTCGTCACGTCTCACCTGATCGTCCAGAGTCTCGTCACGTCTCACCTGATCGTCCAGAGTCTCGTCACGTCTCACCTGATCGTCCAGAGTCTCGTCACGTCTCACCTGATCGTCCAGAGTCTCGTCACGTCTCACCTGATCGTCCAGAGTCACGTCTCACCTGATCGTCCAGAGTCACGTCTCACCTGATCGTCCAGAGTCACGTCTCACCTGATCGTCCAGAGTCACGTCTCACCTGATCGTCCAGAGTCACGTCTCACCTGATCGTCCAGAGTCACGTCTCACCTGATCGTCCAGAGTCACGTCTCACCTGATCGTCCAGAGTCACGTCTCGTCACAGCTGATTGTCCAGAGTCACGTCTCGTCACAGCTGATCGTCCAGAGTCACGTCTCGTCACAACTGATCATCTAGAGTCTTGTCACGTCCTGTCTGTAGCATCCAGATCGTCAAGGTCAGTCCTTCAGTACCCGAGTCTGGTATCCAGTGTGAGGGATGCACCGCTGGTGTCTGCACGCACGGCTGGTATCCCCAAACCTACTCATCTGAGCCCTCCAGTTCTTGAACTGATTTCCCTGTCTGTAGTGCTTCCCACAATGGGGATCGCTTTATGGTGTATTTGGGCTGCATACAGCACCACTGAAACTATAGAGACTGAGATGTCTCCAAAGGTGGCTGATGCTGCAGAACCTCCCGGTGTAGTGGTACACACTACCATGCTTCCCGAGGCGAGGGCGCTCGCTGCAGCTTCTCCTTGCATGGTGGTGGCGCACAGCAATACACTTTCAGCCTGTCATGTCATGGTTGAAGGAACCGTTGCCGAACTCTCCCTGTATTCTGATGGTACTACTGTAGAGCCTCCAGAGGTGGCGGCATCCGCTGCAGAACCTCTAGAGGTGTCAGTGGTACCCACTTATGAACTCTCGTCCTATCCTGTCCTGGTCAAGGAGGCCGTCTGTGAACCTTCAGTCTGTCCTGTCACGGCTATGGAGGCCGTCTATAATCTCTCTGCCTTGTCTATCACACCCAAGGATGCTGTCTGTGAACTTCCTGACTGTTTTGCTTCAGCTACAAGGGCCGTTCAGGAACTCTCATCCCTACCTATCACTGCCATGGAAACCTTAAATGAACTTTTTGTATGCCCTGTTAACACTGTCATTGCCAAAGAGACCATTAGTTAACAGTCTGTCTGTCCATTTCCAGTCAATGAGTTTAATCCTGAACTATCTGTGTGTCCAGTTTCGACCAATAAGCCTGAGAATTAACCATCTGTATGTTCTATGTTAATTAATGAGCCTGAGTATGATTTATCTTCCTGTCGAGTTTCTGTCATTGAACTGTCTGCTTCAGCTTCTGTCAGTGCCCTTGGTTTTGAGCTACCTGCCAGTTCTACTCCAGCCAATAAAGTAGATTTTGAACCATCTGTCTAGCCAGTCCAGTTCCAATCAATGCTCGTGATTCTGATTTTTGTGTCAATGTGTCTGATGATATTCCTGTCTGTCCAGTTTCCACCAATGACCCTGTGTGTGAACTGTTAGCTCGTCCAGTTTCAGAGTTTGTTAATGAAATGTCTATCAGTTTAGTCCGTGAGCTTAATGTTGAATCATCTGTCTGTTTAGTCCTGCCAATTGTGTCTGGTTTCAAAGTGTCTGTCCCGCCGGACTCAGTCTGTGAGTTGAATTACGAACTATCAGTCTGTCCAATTTCCCCAAATGTCTCTGTCACATCCAGGGAACCCGGCTCTGTATGCTGTCTGTCATGAAATCAGAGACTAGAGAGGCACCCAAACTTTACCCCGGTGGCCCTGTCACTGCCATAGGGATCATTCCTGAACTGTCAGCATGTTATGTTATCCAAAATGTGTCTAACTGAATCATCTGGTCCACCAGTTTCAGTCAGTGAGCCTGTTTATGAACTGTCTGCCTGTTCAGTTTCTGTCAGTGAGCATATTGAGGAACTTTTGTTTCCTGCTTTGATCCTTGATACCATGAATGCACTGTCTGTGTTGTCTGTCTCTGCTCTCTCCTTAGGTCTCAGACTCTGCCAGGGTCTCCTAATCAGTCTGGCCCTCCGTGGTGGTCTTCTGCTCCGGCCCGGTGGTCTTCTGCTCCGTGGCTTTCTGTCCGATTGTCACCAGAGGTCACCCTTCCATCATATTGACTCTCACACTACACAGACTGTTACACTTACACTGGACTTCAGTTCCCACAATCCAGTTCACTCTGATTACACACACGGCTGCAGCCAATCACATGCTCTACATAAGACCATGGACTTCCTCTTTCTCACTGGCGAGTATTGTTTGCGCATATCACTGTGTTAACAATAGCAACTCTATGGAGCCTTTCCGTGTTTTTAGTTCATAGTCTAGTCTTGTCTAATCTTGTATTGCCTGTTACCTGATTCTTGCCTGTGTATCTTGGATTTAACCCTTTGCCTTGCTATTTCGGACTGTGTTTGCTCCTCGCCTGGACTTTGCTTGTGTTATTTGGATTACCCCTCTTGTCAAGCCCTCTGGATATCGTTTGCTGATCAAACACCCACGCTTGCCCTAGGAATACTCCTTGTCTTGCCTGTGTATTTCGTCCCTGCATGTTTTTTTTGACCACGTCTCTGAATAAAAGCCTTGCACATGTCTCTCGTTCCTGTCGCCTCGTAACAGTCATCTACTATAAAAACTCTTGAGCTCTGTGTTGCTGATCACAGTAGTGATTTTATCATTAAAACAACAATATATTGTGTGACATTTTTGGAAAGCAGAGATAAGAGCAGAGACTAGTATAAGAGCACTTGTCCTTTAATAGAGGCAGGTGTCGGTGGCATCCGTGGATATGTGATAGCTGAGAACTGCACATTAAAAATAGTCATTACTGGCACAAAGTCAACAGTTTTTCTTTTGTCCTCACAATGACATATGGTAGTGGGTGTGAAAATCATCCCTCTTTAGCTTTCTGACAGCCTCATTAATTTTAACAGCAAAGTGCACCGTGTTTGGAGAGGGAAAGGCTTGAACTGAGAAAAAAAAAAGAATTGAGAATGAATCCAGGATGCAGACAGTCCGATCTCATAAGAAAACATACACACACGTGGTCAGAATTGTTGGTACCCATGGTAAATATGATCAAAGTAGGCTGTGAAAATAAATCTGCATTGTTAATTATTTTGATCTTTTATTTTAAAAATTCACAAAAATCTAACCTTTCATTGGAGAATAAGAATTTAAAATGGGGGGGGGGGGGTATAATTATGAAATAAATGTTTTTCTCCAATACACATTGGATATAATTAACGATTATCCTTTTATTCAGTAATTTTTTAAATTTGCCAAAATAGCAGCTCTGAGTTTTCTCCTATAATGCCTGATGAGGTTAGAGAACACTTGACAAGAGATCAGAGACTATTCCTTCATCCAGAATCACTCCAGACCCTTTAGATTCCCAGCTCCATGTTGGTGCTTTTCCTCTTCAGTTCACCTTACTCCTTTTCTACAGGGTTCAAGTCAGAGGACTGGAATGGCCATAGCAGAAGCTTGGTTTTGTACCCAGTGACCCATTTTTGCTTTGTTTTTAAGGTTTGTTTTTGGATTATTGTACGGTTGGAAGATCCAAACATGGTCCATTATAAGATTTCAAAGCAGTGTCAGTCACTTTTTGATTTTTTATCTGTTGGTATTCGATAGAATCAATGCCATTTATCTAAACAAGATGTCCAGGACCTCCAGCAGAAATATAGGCTCACAACATAAAAAATAAAGCAGTATATTTCATTGTAAATATGGGGTACTTTTTATCCCTGTGTTCACCAAACCCATCTTGAGTGTTTGCTGCTAAAAAGCTAATTCTTTAGTTACATCTAACCATAGAAGCCAGTACCGTTTGAAGTTCCAGTCGTGTCTGACAACTGAATACGCTGGGGATTGTTTTTGCATGAGAGAATTTTCTTTTCTTGATTTTTTTTCTTGAAACCCTCCCAAACAAAATGCGGTGTAGATGTGGTGTATGTTTGATATTTTTTAAAGGTTTTCTGACCCTTCTCCAGCTGTGGTCCTTGGAGAGTCTTTAGCCACTCAAACTCTCTTTCTCACCGTGCATTAGGACGATACAGACACACGTCCTCTTCCAGGCAGTTTTGTAACATTTTATGTTGATTGGAAATTCTTAATTATTGCCCTGATGGTGGAAATGGGAATTTTCACTGCTCTAGCGCTTTTCTTAAAGCCACTTCACTAATTTGTGAAGCTCAATTATCTTTTGCTGCACATTAGAAATATATTCTTTGGTTTTTCTCATTGTGATGGATGATTAAGGGAATTTGGGCTTTGTTTTCCCTCCTATTTATATTTCTGTGAAACAGGAAGCCATGGCTGGATAATTTTATGTTCATAATCATCCTGGTGTGCTCAAAATTGTAAATATGAATGGGAATATACTTCACAGATATTTTACTCAAAATAATTTTTAAGGGTACCAATAATTATGTCCAACGTGTATTTGAGAAAAACATTTGATGAGATGAGAATTAAACGCCCCTTTCTGCTGATTGGTCAGCCAAAGATCAACCGTGCAGTCATCAGTACTTCTGCAGTTCAGCGCTACAGAATAGTAGTCCTCCGCTGCTGCAGGTGTACGGATTTATAACAGTTTTATTGCAACTACATTTCCTCTTTTTCTCATCAGACAAGCAGACTAATGAATAGCTCGACACAACTCGTGCCGAGGCAGTCTCTAGACAAGGCTTGTTTCTGTGTAGACCAGCGGTTCTTAAAGTGATCCGCGAAATAATTCGCTATAGCCTACCATATTTTTCAGACTGTAAAGGCACTTTTTATTTTTTTTATCATGATACATACAGTGATTTTTTTCCAAAGTGACTTATATGATGCATTTAAGGCCAAATAATCTAAATGTAGACTTTTAAAAGTAGGCGCGTCAAGTATCACTGTGGATTGGTTCGTGTGGTGGCGTGCCACAGAAAGATGTTCAGGGAGACCAAGACGCGCCAAAACTGTTGCATGCTGTTGTTTTCTTTATTTTTCAAAGGCATGACATTTTTTAGTTATTTTGAATGTACACACACACACACACACAAAAAAAAAAAAAAAAAAAAAGAGTATTTAGTTATTTCCCCTGTTGAGGAAAAAAAATACAAGTGAACATAAATTAATACTCAATATTAATTAAATAAACTGCTTTAAAATGACTGCTGCATATTTCCTGTGCACTCCAATACTGGTCTGTGCTTGACTGTAGTCCCGTGTCGTGTCTGCTTATTGATTTAACCCATCGCAGTGTATTGGAACTGTGTGAACTAGGGCAACTCACCTGTTCTAAAGGCTATCTACCTTCTTTTTTCGAAATACACACACACAAACAATATCCCGCTCGCACTTGCCCATTTAATGGCAGAGAATGCTCTATTTTTTTATTTTCTTTTTGAAGCGGATGCAAATCTGTCGTAAAATAACTTGTGGTGTATATTCCAAGCGTTCTGAGGGTATATCATATGGGTTTGGTGAGAAACAACCAAAATGGCAAGTTTTTACTTTTCTTAAAATCTCACATTCCTATGTGCGAGTGGGCAGCAGCTCGCGCCGCGCACGAGCGCATATTTTGAGATACAAATTCTAATCAATTTTAATAAAATACAAGACTACATTATAAAACTCAGGAGAGTATGTATTTTAATATCTCTGTTCTCCGGTTGTCAGTCATAATGACAGTTTCTTGCGTGAACGTTATAGGCCTATTATACCCAATTGTATTCTTTCCTTTTCGTATTAGTGTTTAAAATATTTATTTTGAAATGAATTAAGTAATTATTTACTTAATTAAACAAACAATTAAGCAGGGTAGGGTATAACAGCTGTCATATCATACCCAGCCATGCCCAGCTGATGCAAAGAATAGAATTTATATCTACACAGAAGCAAGCCCAGTCTATAGACAACCAAGAACGAATACGTTTGTTGGGAAGCTTTGAGGTCGTTACCATTAAAGAGAAGTGATGAGAGTTCACATGATCCATCTGGCATGTAAACAAAAGTTTTGTATAGATTTATAAATAGATTTATAAAACTTTTTGGAATGGCATTTATAACGTGCTTAAATTGTTTACGTTCAGTAGCTATTTAGAACACAAGTCACTGAAGGATAACAAACTCCTCATTCAGTAAATGAAGAACTAGCCTAACCAAACACCCCTTTCAAGCCAACCAAGAGTACATAGATATATAGCCTAAATAGCCTGTTGTTCTATATTGGGGTTCTGTGTGGAATGAAGGTGTGATTATATAATCTTTTCCAATACAGCAAAACCTGTTGGTGTCTGTGTTTTATTTATTTTTTTATATCTTTTCTTATCTGTGCTTCTCATCCACTCTGCACAGTGCAGCTTCACACTGATTTAACTCTGCACAGCTAAATAAAACAGGCTTGGTGCTGATTAAAATTTCTGAAATAAATATTTCTGTAAAACGCTTAGTTTGCACAGAAGAAAGCCCGATCTAGGACCTGCCCCGTACAGTTTAAGAATCGGTATACTGATACAGCAGCAGAGGACTATTATTTTCTTGAACGGAACAGAGGAAAGACTGATGACGTCACGGGTTCAGATTTGGTTGACCAATCGGCAGAAAGGGGCGTCTCATGACCGCCCACAAGGGGAAAACGAATTTTGAAGTCGTTTATCCGTTTTCTACCCCGTGAACCAAAAAATGAGAATCGAGCCAAAATCTTGTTTTTGCGCTTCTCTGAACAAACGAAAATAGGCGCCGTTTTCTCATTTTTCTACTATCAATATTAAATCAAAAAACGAATGATCAGATGATACACGGACCTTCAGTTCATTCGTTTTTTAATTTAATATTTAAAACAGAAAAATAAGAAAACAGTTCCTTTTTTCCTTTTTCAATTTTTCAAAAAAACGAAAAAACAAGAATTATGCTTGATTTTGCGTTTTTACGCTCCCGTTTAGAAAATGAATTAGCGACTTGAATATTCCATCTCTGCATGTGGGCGGGAATAAAACGCCCCTTTTCGCTGATTGGTCAACCAAACATTAAACCGTGCCATCATTAGTTCTTCCGCAGTTCTGTGCAGCAGAAAACAGTCCTGCTGCTACAGTTGTATGCATTCTTAAAGCGTTTATTGCAACTATATTTAATTACTTTCTCGCCAAACAACCAGACTAACAAATGGCTAACGAATACTTGACTTACTTCTCTATGGGCATAATTTCGGCAACCTGTAGGAGAAATAAGTTAATAAAAAAAATAATGTTATTATTTTCTCGTAGCTTAATATTAATTTATTCACATCTGTACTCATAGCTACAGCCTAGCCTACATCTTTGGCACATCGCTTGTTTTATTGAGTTGAGTTATGGACAAGAGATGAAGTTGAAATTATATAGATATGTAAAGATATGACATTATTTCATATCAGTGTAGTATATGGTTTATTATTCTATTTTTATTTTAAATTGTTTTCATTGTTATATTTTAGGGGTAATGTTAGCCGTTAGCCATTTGTTAGTCTGGTTGTTTGATTTTTGATTGTAATTGCAATAAACACGTTACAAATGCACTCAACTGTAGCAGCAGGACTGTTTTCTGCTGCACAGAACTGCGGAAGAACTAATGACTGCACTTTAATGTTTGGTTGACCAATCAGCGGAAAGGGGCGTTTTATTCCCGCCCACATGCAGAGATAAAAAATTCAAGCTGTTTTTTTATTTTCTAGCCCTGAATGTAAAAACGGAAAATCAAGCATAATTCATGTTTTTTCGTTTGTTTGAAAAATTAAAAAACGAAAAGAGGAACCGTTTTCTTATTTTTCTGTTTTTAATATTGAATTAAAAAATGAATGAACGGAAGATACATGACATGGTCATGAGTGTGTTGCTTTTTAATTCACCCAAAAATGAAATTTCTGTCATTATTTCCTCACCCTGTTCCAAAACTCCATGACTTTCTTCTGCAGAACAAAGAAGAAATTTTGAGACCCCATTGAACCCTCTTGACTTTTACTACATAGGCAAAGCAGTTGAAACACAGCATGAGGGGAATTAAATAATGACAATTTTTTTCATGTTGGGGTGAACTATGGTTTTAATTGTTGCCATTATTGATTGCATTTTAAATTTGCAGAGGACAGGAAAAAAACGAGGACTTTCTTCTAATTAAGCAACCAGTAATTTAAATCAAACCTGACTTGTCAATTCTAGTCAATTCTATAGTTTAATTTCAGGATTGACTGTATTACTACTCTAAATTGGGCCACAAGGGGCGGTCAGTCTATTAAAATGTTTTGAGCAAAGAAAGCGAGGAGTCATAAAACAACTCCGTGTATAAACTCTTTCACACTCCGAGCCATTTTAGGATTAATTAGATCAGATTCAATGGACTAAATTACTACAGCCGCAATCTTTATTACCTCAAGTTTCATTTACCCTCCAGTGCACTTTTTTCCCTCTGCAAGTTTATAGAATCCATGTCAAACTTTAATTGTGTTGTATTCAGCAAAGCTAGTGGGTGAGATGAAAAGAGTAGATGAGCATAAAGCTCTGGTTCCTTCAAATGGAGCAATCAACCAAAATGTTCTTGGTTTCATGCTAAGGAATCCATCTTCTTGATTAAATTTAATTCATCATCATATCTGCTAAGTAAAAGAAACAGTCTCGCATTGGTTGTAAAAATCCTGCACCCTAAGGCCACATTGAAATGCAAACTGCAGTGATGACCCGAATGACTGCCGCCCCCCTCTCGCCTGCTCTCCACTGTTTCTCGCGCCTTAGGTTATGTGCTGAGCAGTCCTGAACATACTAGCTCTCTGTTCCTTAATTTCCCCGGGGTGTTGCAGCAAGACTGCAAGTGGGGGGGAAACTCTGCTACAAAATGACTGAAATGGCAGCTCAAAGGCCATGATTATTTGATTTCAAAGTATTACAGAACCAAATTATTGGCCCCTTACAGCTGACATGGGTCACAAACTAGATAAGAGTTCCTGGTAATAACTGAAAACAGCTGCAGTAGTGTTATATTTTGTCTTTTCACAGAGGGCTCTCTTTCTTACTAATAAGGGACTCGTTAAGTGATATGTTCATTCAAAGAGATATTGATCTGAAAAAAAAGAAAAAAAAGAAAAAAGCATTTACAATACTATAACTGAAAAGCTGAGTACCTGTGAGATTTTATAATATATTAAGGTGTGGTAATTTCTGCAAAAATCCATTATCAATAGTGTGGAAGCACAGCTCACACAGAAGTCATTTTCAAACCAAACACCTTTGTTTAGGTCACTGACCAATTTTTCCCATTGAAATGACTGGATTTGACCAGAACAATGGTTAACATCACAGCATCTTTAGAAATATAAACAATGGTTCACATTTACAGTCAGATTGTGTCAATATGCCAGATCAAATCACATTTAAATGGACATTAATGCATATAACTCACCCATCATTTAACGTTAATTCATTTTTCAGAGCCACAACAATTAACAACTGACACAACACATAATAGTCGCATAACTTTCTAATCAGATCTAATTATGCAGCGCCAACTCTCTACAAACACATTCTAGTGTGAATGATTTATTTATGATGTTGCATATAAAAACTTACAGAAACACCTGCACATAGATCTTCAAGGTATTTTAGAGCAATTAACATTTTTTTCAGACAGAATGTGTTAATGCGAGTGACAATCAGACAATTACACTGGACATTTATATTAGTACACGAGATTTGCATCAGAGTACAAGCACAATACATCTGTCACCACTGAAGCATGAAAATGATCTATTGTTGCAAGAGGCGTTTTTGTTATTGTGTTCGGCTTTTCTATGAAGTCCATGGTAAATCATAGAAACAGTGTGCACGTCACATCCAACAGTCATTTGATGATTAATTTCAATCACTCCAAAGGAACATAACTGAAGACGACTTAACCAAATTGCTTTGTTGGCCATGAAAGCAAGTGAAAATTGATATACTGCATGATTTAAGGCAAAGACAGATACACTAAAGGCTGAACATTTAGAAGAAATGTCATTTTATGTTAAATACATAATTTACATTTTTTTCTTCTTCCTACAAATAAAACAATGTTATCAATCATAAAATAATTATTCATATAGCATTTTAAGTTACATTTATATGTTAAAGGGGACTTAAGATGCAACTCTACACAGTACACCAGTACACGGTTCTTGAATGCTGGACTAACCTAACGGACACATCGGATGCATGGCTGTGAACATCACAGATAGTGAAATAAGCTCAGCTTATTGGGGTAATTTGGGGTCAGTAATCTATATATCTTATTTCACACTGAAATCTACTTCAACAGTCTTTCTCCATACCAAAATTGTGAAACAGCTCTGTGCGGGAGGCCTAGCAAGACGCTTAAAGAGGTTCAACCTCAACCGCAGCTCCTATAGGTGATGGTGTTAAACACCCGTGGTGACCTGTGTGACATCCGAGCTCATGTCAACACTGGGCTGGCAGCGGGACTCCAGTGATGACATTTCCATGACTAGTCATACCTGCTGATTCGTCCTGTCCACCGTGTGGCCGCTGGACTGGCCGTCGCGCTGGGGGTTCCTGGTGCGTGTGGAGTTCTGGAGGTCCAGCACGGACGGACTAGGAACACAGAACTCGCGGAAACAGCGCTTGAAGTTCTCGTCCAAGAAGGCGTAGAGCACTGGGTTGAGGCAGCTGTTGGTGTAGCCGAGCGATGCAGAAATGCCAGGTGACGGTCTGCAGGAGCGAGCTGGGAATGGTCACCAGGGCCTTGATGATGACGAAGATGTGGATCGGCGTCCAGCAGACGATGAAAACCGCCACCACCACCAGGACCATTCGGGTGATGCGCCGAAGGTTGCGGTCCTTCTCCTTGGAGCCAGACAGCATGCGCACACTCTTTAGGCGGAGGATCATTAAGCCGTAACAGATGGTGATGATGAGGACGGGCATGATGAAGGCAAAGATGAAGACGCAGATCTTCAGGAGGTTCTCCCAGTACCAGGAAGGATGGGGAAAGAGCAAAGTGCAGTCAGTGATGCCAAATGCTGTGAAAGTAAGAATATAGCACAGTACAATAACACAGTGAGTCATGTGAAAATCATTTCATATTTGTAAAGATGACAGTTAAAGCACTAGTCATTATTTCTTCAAGGCATTATTTAGGGAGCCTCAGAGACCCAGGCCTTTCCGCTACAGCTATTAAACCGCCTTATGATCTTCTTCCCAAATGACTAGAAGTGACATCAATCTAAATTCACTCAGTAACAATTTTCTGCCTCAACACTTCTTTCGTGTCTGCAAAATCTGTGTTGCCACAGTAATAATACGGGACGTTTCCAGTATTGAGGAAAATGTCTTAATATATTAAGAGGAGATGACGCTAAGAACCGAGTGAGTGCGTTGGAGTGCAGTCTGTTCTGATAGGGCTGCGGAAAAACTATGGTACTGTATGTTATAGAAACATTACTTTCTAACATATTAACATTATATGGTAATGTATGGTTACTAGGATGCTTTTTCTAGTTGTTTTAAATAGAAATGTGTTCCATAAACCAATTCTTTTTTAACATTTGTTTGGCAAAATGATTATTAATTTACTAAGCTCAATATGTGTCAATAATGACATTTTCATGAGCAACCATCATAACACAAAATAGATTTCCTGTTCATTTTGAATCGTTCATTACCAAAAAATAACCCGTGGTTCAGTGAGGGAGTTACTTGTTAAGTCAATAACGGTTGTGACTGATTCACGGATTGAGTGAGTTTTTTAAAACTGCTAACTCACAAAAGCGAATCGTATATTGCCTTTCGCACTAATGCATTGTGTTCATTGTAGTGAGCAGAAAAAACCCTGATGTGCAACACACTTTATCAAGATGATATCTGACGAAACTGCAAATGACTTCACATGGAGATTTACCCAATTGTTGCCACTGCCAGTATTGACTATTTTAAATTACTGTCACAGATTTTTTGATTTAGTAGTATGGAGCACTTGACGTGAAAGTCTGTATCTAGTCAGACAATTGGAATTTTGGTACTTTGGCATGACACCATCTGTTGCTTTGTGCAGCCTAGTTACAATGCAACAGTTAATTTTAAAATGTTAAATTAATTTCATGCTTTTCATTGTCATTGGCTTAAAGAGAAACAAAGACTTTCAGAGGTTCACTACAAAATTTAAAAAATCTTTTATCTATTGTTCACTCTCATCTTTCCAAATCTGTGTGACCTTCTTTCTTCTATGGAACACAAAAGAAGGTATTCTTCTTTGTTGTTTTTTTTCTTCTACTCTATTGTATGGACAAAAAATAATTCAAATATCTCCTTTTGTGTTCCACAGAAAGAATGTCATACAATGCCATGACAGACATTCCATTTTTGGGAGAACCATCACTTTAACTGCAGGAATATCTGAGTTTTACATAGACTGTGCATTGAATGTGGTTGTAAACATACAACTGCTGTGGTACTCAATAGTGGTGGAGGCCATGACCATGACAGGGAGACCGATGGCAGATGAGAGGATCCAGTTACACACGTTGACAATCTTGGCGTTCCGGGGGGTTCTGAAGTCCAGGGCTTTAACTGGGTGGCAAACAGCAATGTAACGGTCGACGCTCATAGTGGTGAGGGTAAAGATACTGGTGAACATGTTGTAGTAATCAATGGACATCACGATCTTGCACAGCACGTCTCCAAAAGGCCATGTGCCCATCAGGTAATTCACACTCTGGAACGGTAGAGTGCTTGTTGCCAAGGCATCTGCTAAAGCAAGGTTGAAGATGTAGATGTTGGTCGCAGTTTTCATTTTGGTGTATCTGCAAAGGATAAAAATAGATCAAGATCATTACGTCAACTGAGTTTATTAAATAAAAAGATATGCAATGTGTATTCAGGGAAAAGCAGTTTGATGAGGGTGAGTAATGGGGAAGTGAAGGTACTGGAAACATTTTCTCAGAAAAATACTGAAATAAAAAGAACAGACATAAAAGGCCTCCCCACATAGTCCACCTTTTTCCATCTAACCGCCTAAAATGATTTCAGTGCCCATGGTGTATCAAGTCATTAAGAAAGGTACCTTGTGCATCTTGTAATGCAACTATGACCTTCATTCAAATGCTAATTTAAGAGGCCAGACAACCACCATTATATACACAATTATGCAAAATGTTGCAGCTTTGAGTAATAAAAAAAAACTAAACCCCGTAACATATTTACAAGCTTTTAAGCAGCTGTTTATCCAATTTAAAGGTAGGAATATGAGGTGAGGTTTGCAGACTCAAGGAAATGTTGTTTTATGGATGACATCCATAAAAACATACATGCATATTTAGAAATGCGCAGGTTCAATTTCATTAGGATAAATAACCCTCTAGAAAAGATCTCTAGTAGAATGTACGTACATGAGCAGACACATGGAAAAATACATTTGTTTGAATGTGACACAAAGAGATGTTCGGATGGTTCAAACCTGATGTAAAGAAACCTTCAGTTTTTTTGTGTTTCTCGTTCTCACAACTTAAATTACAAGACATTTTTTTTCTGGATGGATGGATGGGATGGATGGATAGATAGTTTGTTCCAGACAAATTCTGATTTTGATTTTATCTCAAAAAGAAAAGTTAAACCCTACCGTTCACAGAGGCAACACCAACCTTCACATTCATATTACCACTGTTGGAGTCACATAAAAGAATGGTTTCCACACATCACTAGCACAGAAAGCTAATTACACAAGGCATTATTTCCTTAACTGAGTGGTGCATGGTGTGATGAAATGGAAAGATACCTTTGGTGCAAAAATGGAAGATAATTTTTCAAGCTTTTGTTTGATAGAGAACCCCATGAATAATAGAGCAACATAGGGATCTTTCAATCGCTGAAAAATTAGATATTGATTTAAACAATCATTTAGTCTGTAATAGTAAAAACTGTGTGCCAAATGGATGCCTGCATCAATCTAAATATGTAAGCATTTCATGAATAATGCATAACTCATGGAGACTTGGCTCGTTTCCATGAGATATTCTGACTTTTAGCACCTATTTTCTGTGTTTAGGTCTCTGTCCCTTGCTTAATGCGGAGTTCTGAGACTGTATATCAACTCACTTCCTTCCTTTATCAAGAAAATTTGCGGATCTAAATGGTTAATTCCATTAACTTTGTTTGGGAGAGAATTGCATTAAAGCATTATTTCTATGGCTGGTATTCTTCTGTAGTAAACACTACATTTAGATCAAAGAAATACCTACTTTAAAGTCTCTATGTTTGTTACTGTTCTTCTTGGCAAGATAAACAAAAGATGAGCTGTGCACCAGTCTGGACTACGAAGATACACAAATTCTAATGTATTGCAATAGCAGCGGAGATGATAAATTAACAGCATTTGCACTATGTAAACTACCATCTCAGTTAAAACGATTATGATTTGTTAGAGCTCCACTGTTTGACTTTCACAGAAATAAACATAAATCAGGACAAAGTCTTGTCTGTCAAAATGTATACAGTCAGCTATAAAAATATAACCAGTATGTAGACAAAACAACTTCTGCAAAAACAGAGTGTGCGTATGATAAATGCAGCTGCAGTTCCGCTTAGCTGACTGTCACAGGCCAAACTCAAGAAAACACTGAAAATCACAAACATGCACTGGCTAACATGGCTGTTCCCATTCATAGGGGTTTCATACCTTGCACTTGATTTAATGACGAGAATGATAATGCATTTCAGTACAGAGAGGAAGAAACATTAGCCTTATTTTCTTTGAAAATACAAATATATTATTTAAAATAATCATTTTTACAAAGAACAAAAATAGTTCAGTCTGTTCATCCGTCTGTCAACACTACTTTTTATAAGTTTGGGGTTAGTTAATTTTTTTAAACTGATTTATTAATGCTTTCTACTTTCTATTCATCAACAAATCTTCAAATGCATCACAATTTCCACAAAAATATTAAGGAGCACAACTGTTTTCAACTTAAGCACTTAACTTAAGCATCACATCAGCATATTAGAATGATTTCTAAAGGATGTGACACTGAAGAGTAATGACTGTTTATACTGTATTTTTTATTTTTTATCAAATAAACGCAGTCTTGGTGAGCAGAAGAGACTTTCAAAAACAGCTTTTTACATCTTTTACAATATTTGTTAAATAATTGGAACCAAAAATTAATTAAATTCCCGAATTAAATAAAGAAATAAAATGTCAAAATGATTAAATTAAATAAAAATATTAAATTAACAAAAAAGATATAAAGTCAACTTTGATTTTAGTCTACTACACTCTTAAAAATAAAGGTGCTTATAAGGTTCTTCACAGCGAAGCCATTGAAGAACCATTTTTGGTTCCACGAAAGAACCATTCAGTCAAAGTTTCTTTAAAGAACCATCTCTTTCTTACCTTTTTATAACCTGAAGAACCTTCTTTCGCCACAAAGAACTTTTTGTGAAACAGAAAGGTTCTTCAGATCTTAAAGGTTCAGATATTAAAGACAAAAAGGTTCTTCTATGGCATTGTGAAGCACCTTTATTTTTAAGAGTGTAGATAATTTGGCATACATTGCCAACAAAGTTAAAGGGATAGTTCTGATGTTTGATGTTTATCTGCTTACCCCCAGGGCATCCAAGATGTAGGTGACTTTGTTTCTTCAGTAGAACACAAATGAAGATTTTTAACTCAAACCGTTGCAGTCTGTCAGTCATATAATGTCAGTCAATGGTACCCACGGCTTTGAGAGAAAAAAACCCCTCATTTTTGGGTGAACTTTCCCTTTAACAGGCCATTGTACATCTGAGCACATATGCAACAGATAAATGGAATTAAAAAAAAAAAGTAATTAAAAAATTTCAACAGTTGTAAAGCATTAGTGAAAATGCTTAGACACAACGTTCCTTCCCATGGTGAAGTGGGCAGATTCATTCATCACTAACTGGAAGTCTCATACAAGGGTTTAGGCTGGTAGCCATTACTAATGATTACCTTGTCATCCAAAGGCTCTTTGCACCAGACAAATGATCACACTGCTTATGTTTCCCACAAGGCACTGACTAATTATGAGGGCATCTCAGGGATGCACTGCTCCTCTGTACTTCACATTAAAGACATTTGAGATGAAATGTGAGGCCTTTGAGTCTAATCATTGAGTGGAAGAGCTCCTCTTTGGCGTTGTGAACACCACTTACTGGAAGCACATTAAAATTGTATTCATCTTGCTTGCTGAATCAACATTGATGATTAATAGTATACAGTTGTGTTTTGGATGCTGGTGAGCAGTTCTTTACAGAAACTGTTACTGTACATCTATGCCATCTCTGAATCTTTGGAGGAAAAAGTAAGGGAAGTTTACCGATATCGGACAACATGCCTGGCAACCAAGACTTCTGATTAACCTAGAGGAAGGTGTGCAGTATTGCTTATGGAAAGAATTAGAAGTGTCATCCACCAGCTCAGAGCACACTCCATAAGTTAAGTGAGGACACCCAGCTGCTAACTCTGAGATGAAGACAGACACATGTCTTCCACAGTTAACACACACTCTACAAAGAGCTGTCAAAAGCAACTGTTCAAGCATAAAAACACAGAAATGAAATACCTGTCATTCAGATGGTGTCTTTGTCCATGTCAGTTTTCTTGAGTGAAGTCGAACTGATTTAAAATGTCTGAGTATAATTATTCTCTCTGCCTCTGGCATGTAAAGACCGCTAATGCTCATACAACATGACAGATGACAACCTGTAAAAATAGGGATTTTAAATACCCTGCAAGTGGACCTTCAGGTCTTGATGGTGAGAATATTTGTGGCAAGATGATTCATTTTCATCTGTTACTGTTGTATTCTCATTATTATTTCCATAAATTATTAATGAAATGCTTTGTTTAAAACTCTGAGGCACATGTCTGTGTTAAATAAAGAATAATGACTGTTTAAATTGTATGAGGATAATAGATTAAAAACATAACACCATTTCTCTCATATTAGGTTGTTCATTTGAATTATTCATTCATCAAAGTCTCCCGGGGGGGGGGAACAAATCCACAAACATATTAAGCAGCACAACTTGATTTCACCATTGATAATAATAAGAAATGTTTCTTGAGCAGCAAATCAACATATTAGAATGATTTCTGATGG
The DNA here is from genome assembly GCF_012432095.1 of Onychostoma macrolepis. Lineage (NCBI taxonomy): Eukaryota > Metazoa > Chordata > Actinopteri > Cypriniformes > Cyprinidae > Onychostoma > Onychostoma macrolepis. The sequence continues at coordinate 15,726,903 of NC_081167.1, read as the reverse complement.
GTCATGTGACACCGAAAACTATAGTAATAGCTGCTGAAAATTCAGCATTAAAATTATATTAAAATAGATATCATGTATTTTTAGTAGTAACGACATTTTACAATATCACTGTTTTTGCTGAATATGTTATGTGAATATAAGCAACTACTTCTAAAACATTAAATCTTACCTACCCCAAACTTTTGACTAGAAGTGTATTCATTTAATGAGTATTTTTAATATTAGTTCCATAAATCAGAAATTACATGAATAAGAGTATCAAGAGAAACCACAATGTAATTTCACTCATATTCTTCTTTTTTTTCAAAGACAATGCATTTGTAAATGACTTTTGTTGAAGGAACTGTGTAGTAACCAGACAAATCAGATTTTGTTATGAAAAAACCAAGGACTTGCTTGTTGCTAGGGAACACCAGAACATGTGCAGATTTCTCGTACCATCTACCTATCTGCAATCTGCTCATAGATATAGACATATTGCTATGCTAAATTCCAGATATTGGTTTAGAAAACACTTGGAACAAATTAACTTTATGGTGTTTGTGAATTAGATGCTGCACTAAAGCATTAACTCAAAATGGCATTTGATTGCCATAAGTGGGAGATGTGCATCACACAAATAAATGATGATGACTCAAAATAATCTAAGCTTTGAAATTACATGCTGCTTAATAGGATGTATATGAAAAAAAAAATTGTTTAGATACCCAATTATCAGCCTTTAAATGCAAGCTGTCAATCCAAATGGCAAGCTTCTAAAATGGGCATCAGCAAGCATTTTCATCTATAAAAGCCAGAAAAGAAGAAAATGGGATAGAAACAGATGAATACATCAAAAGCTCCTTTTCTCTTTTTGTCATTGTGTGCTTCTGATTTCAAAGCGTCCAAAATGGCAGAGGAAAATATTATAATGTAACCAGAATGCATCAAGACAAACTAATCTGGGTGAGTCATGCATGAGTTGCCTATGCTGATTCAAAACTAATCAAAGGCGACGTTTACATTTAAAATGTCAGACACAGTCTAGCTAATGCACGCGTACTAGGCTGGAGTCCAGTGCCAGCACCTGGAGTCCCAACAACAACCAGCCAGCATGTGCTTATGTTTTCATGCCAATCAGATGGCTGTCAGGTGCAGTCTTGTCATCTGTCAAGAATAAGGGTGCTGACAAATAGTGCTTTTCAAGTCATTCCGTGGCTCTCAGAGGCTGAAGTGTCTCTAGGAATCTGTTTAGGCTTTGAAAATGCTTTTTTTTTTTTCATATTCTCCGTTGCTGCAATCCAACTGCATTTGCTCTTTAGATGGCAAAACTAAACTTAAAAAAAAATTATTTTAATGGTACAATACTGTAAAAACGCTACAGTAAAAATAATAATAGCGATAACCTTACATTTCATGTTATTTTACAGTAAAAAAAAAATCTTACATTTTACAGTGAAAAATGTAAACTGACATTTTTAGAATTCCCTGGGTGACACTTCACATTTGCTTCTTAAAAGTTTTAGTTATCAGTTATTGTATGTACATTAGGGTTTTGTGTTACAACTTATGTTATTTATTTAATATTTATTTCATTATTTTTATGTTGTGTGTGTGTTACCATGATGGTGTATTTGTGTATATGACACTGTGTGGACCTCAGTTTATGGAAAACCTACTTCTTCTTATGGCTGGTATTATGGTAGTTGCAAAAGAGATTTTCATAGTTAAGTAGCCTTGCTTATTTAGCGGAAAATTGTTTAAAATTTAGTAAGTAAGTGTGTGTGTGTGTGTAAATTACAGTTTTAAACAGTCTGTTCTATAAATGTTTAAATTTTTACTGAACATAAATAACTATAAAGATAAATGCCAAGTTCTGTCATGAAACTCTGGCACAAGATGATTGGTTCATATTGCATACGCAGCCAATGAGCGTGCTGCTTTACATTTAAATGGCTGTTTAGCATTCACTAGAGCAGTTCGTAGACCACCTTCCCCTGCTCCACCTGTATAGATCTGCTTCGGGTTATTAAATATGCTATTAGTGCGGCCAAGACCAAATACATTAATATTTTCATATCCATAACCATACTAAAATCTTCAGAGAGTTGTCAAGATAGAATTATATTAGTATCCACTCCAACGCAAAATAACATTGCGTTTATTATAAGCACATGCTGCAGTTCTATTCTGCCTCAAGCTCTTTAAAGCAGGGTGGATTCTGATTGGCTCTCAATGTTTTTATCATTTATCAGCTGGAAAAAATTGTTTTCAAAATGATTACAATGATATCATTCCTCTGTGTTGTTAAAGATATAGGTGTGGTATTTCAATTTAGAATGATTTTTTAAACTATTCATTTATTCTGGCAACCATAGCTGTTTTTTTTTTTTACTACAGTGATTTATCAAAAACACATTATTGATAAATCATTAAGACACCATTATTCATAAGCCAAGGCAAGGACTGTGGTTTTATCTGACACCGAATAACATTTTTTGGTAACTCTTTACAATAAGGTGTCATTTGTTACCATTAGTTAATGCATTAACATGAACAAACAATGAACAGCTGAATTTTTATTAACTAACATTAACAAAGATTAATAAATAATGTAATTAATATATTGTTCATTGTTAGTTCATGTTAGTTAGTTCACAGTGCATTAACTAATGTTAACAAACACAACTTGTGATTTTAATAATCCATTAGTAAAGGCTGAAATGAACTTTAACTAGTTTTTTACGATCGCTATGACAAGTTTTTCAATACTTTTAACAATTTTCCTAAACTCTTAACACAGTTAGCACAACACCCGTCTGTGTAGGCTATACAATTAACACATTTCTTGTTGCTTTGAAACAAAATGCATACAGTTAACACAAATTTAAAATGCTTGAACTTCTTTTACACACAAGCTCAACCAAGACCAAAACAATGTAATTTTACTGCCAAATTTTCAAATGCTTTCACACTGTACATCATGTTCTAAAACTAACTTATATGCTAAAGTCAAAGTGGACAGCTGTTCATATTGTGAATTGAAACACACATATGTCCCCTGTATTTTATTCCATTGCTAATGAGAAACAGATGATTGAAGTTATGCAAATATATAAATTACAGCTGATTCCCCTCTAGGAAATACACTCAGGTGTTGAGGTTCTTTCAATCGCATGACCATAAGATATACAGGTGCTGGTCATATAATTAGAATATCATCAAAAAGTTGATTTATTTCACTAATTCCATTCAAAAAGTGGAACTTGTATATTGTATTCATTCATTACACACAAACTGATATATTTCAAATGTTTATTTCTTTTAATTTTGATGATTAGAGCTTACAGCTCATGAAAGTCAAAAATCAGTATCTCAAAATATTAGAATATTTACATTTGAGTTTGAATAAATGACCATCCCTACAGTATAAATTCTGGGTATCTCTTGTTCTTTGAAACCACAATAATGGGGAAGACTGCTGACTTGGCAATGATCCAGAAGACGAACATTGACACCCTCCACAAAGAGGGTAAGTCACAGAAGGTCATTACTGAAAGGTGTGGCTGTTTACAGAGTGCTGTATCAAAGCATATTAAATGCAAAGTTGACTGGAAGGAAGAATTTGGGTAGGAAAAGGTGCACAAGCAACAGGGATGACCGCAAGCTTGAGAATACAGTCAAACAAAGCCGATTCAAACACTTGGGAGAGCTTCACAAGGAGAGAACTGAAGCTGGAGTCAGTGCATCAAGAGTCACCATGCTCAGACGTCTTCAGGAAAAGGGCTACCAAGCCACTTCTGAACCAGAGACAATGTCAGAAGCATCTTAACTGGGCTGTGGAGAAAAAGAACTGGGCTGTTGCTCAGTGGTCCAAAGTCCTCTTTTCAGATGAAAGTAAATTTTACATTTCACTTGGAAATCAAGGTCCCAGAGTCTGAAGGAAGAGTGGAGAGGCACAGAATCCATGTTGCTTGAAGTCCAGTGTGAAGTTTCCACAGTCAGTGATGATTTGGGCTGCCATGTCATCTGCTGGTGTTGGTCCACTGTGTTTTCTGATGTCCACAGTCAACGCAGCCATCTACCAGGAAATTGTAGAGCACTTCATGCTTCCTTCTGTTGACAAGTTTTATGGAGATGCTGATTTCATTTTCCAGCAGGACTTGGCACCTGCCCACACTGCCAAAGGTACCAAAAGCTGGTTCAATGACCATAGTGTTACTGTGCTTGATTGGCCAGCAAACTCGCCTGACCTGAACCCCATAGAGAATCTATGGGGTATTGTCAAGAGGAAGATGAGAGACACCAGACGCAACAATGCAGAAGAGCTGAAGGCCACTATCAGAGCAACCTGGGCTCTCATAACACCTGAGCAGTGCCACAGACTGATCGACTCCATGCCACGCCGCATTGCTGCAGTAATTCAGGCAAAAGGAGCCCCAACTAAGTATTGAGTGCTGTACATGCTCATACTTTTCATTTTCATACTTTTCAGTTGGCCAAGATTTCTAAAAATCCTTTCTTTGTATTGGTCTTAAGTAATATTCTAATATTTTGAGATACTGATTTTTGACTTTCATGTAAGCTCTAATCATCAAAATTAAAAGAAATAAACATTTGAAATATATCAGTCTGTGTGTAATAAATGAATATAATATACAAGTTTCACTTTTTGAATGGAATTAGTGAAATAAATCAACTTTTTGATGATATTCTAATTATATGACCAGCACCTGTACAGTAAAAGAGGACCTCTTTGGGCCAGGGGCGGATCTAGAAAATAATTTTTAGGGTGGCAAAGGGGTGGCACGGCGTCTATGAGGGGTGGCAACACCAAAGCAAGCCCCCATCCATAGTTTTTGGGGATTGATTGTCTGTCATGCACAGTTGTTCACAAATATTGCATTACCATTAAGTAATCATCTATACTGTTTAAAATGAAAATTTTTCAATATCCATCATGGCACCAAGTCAATACACAATATAAAAAACTTCAACAGGTTCTAAATGTTTCTGAGCTTGTATCACTAAAGAAGACATGCGGTTCTATTAATATTACATAGGCTACTTAGATGGTATAAATCATGTTTTAGTGCAAGTTTAAGAGTAACACTTTTGAATTTTCTAACATTAGAAAGAAATACAATAATATCAAAGCATTGCAACTGGATCAGTTTTGAAAACAATGTTTGATTTTCTGTTATTACCAAAGGTGGGAATGTCTGTAATCACCCAGAACACACTATAAATAGTCTAGCAACACCCCAACAACTGCAAGAGCCTAGCAACCACCCAGAACATCCTAGCAACGCTTTAGCAAACACCTAGAACATCTAACTGACCAAACTATTTATGTTTCTTAAACAAAAATTTAAGACAAGCCAGCATAAATGTGTCTATCAAACTGTTCAATTTAGTTATTACAGGTATTCTTAAATACTTACACACAATTCAAATACACAGATGACGTTCCTGCCCAGTGAAAACTCATGAGATCAAAAACACTTAAAAAACTCTTAGGATTCAGGAATTATTATTGCAGCTCAATGTCTATTACAGAATACAACATAAATTAAATTACAGATAATAATAATAATTCAGCAATGAACTTTGGGGAACAGATCATTTTCATTTTACTACTTTTTTTCAGTAGATGAAAAACACTAGAAAAGTTAAAATACCAAAGAATTGTATATGGACAAAATAAAAATAAGTAAATTCAGCATCCACTGCACATTTGGTCAAATTTCATTACAGTATACAGCAGTTTCCTGGTCTCCTGACACAAGACTAGCTATAGGCAGTCATTTCTCAGTTCTGAAAACATGCAGTAGCTACACATAAAAATTATTACAAATAAAATTTGACAGTCACACGTTTGAAGGTGTACAACATGTAGAATATGGAAAATATGGAAATTTCCATCATCTAATGTACTGGTACTGTACTGTAATTATACTGAATGTGTAAAACCCATGTCTATTATTAATTCAGCTCTCTCCTCTCTCCGTTGTTAGGATGCAGAGATTCTGATTGGTGTAATCAGTTTTGCTACCTAATGTTTAACTTAATCATTGTTAAACTTTTTGAGAAACGAGTCTTTGTTTTGAGAACTGAATTAATGGTTTGGGAAAATGGACCAACTAAAATCAGTTATATTATGTTAACAATCGAGAAAACGTCAATACAATATTCCTACCTAACTCTGCTATTAGTTTTCGTGATCTGCATCTTCTTATTGATTTCATGTTATTGTTTCGTCCGATATGGCAGAAAGGCCTCTATATCCATGATGAAAGTGGAGCGAGCGGTCGGAGAATCGATCACCAAACAATTACGGGATGAATCTCACTTATCTCAGACACATCCGGGCGCGATTAGATTTCTCAGAGGACTTCTGAATAAACCGAGAATCAGTATCTGATTCACGAACAAATGCAAAAACAATTCGTATGGGCCGCGCTTTGTGTTTTCGACTCAAAAATAACCGGTTCATAAGAGTCATTTGTTAATGAAGCCGACTACACTGGGCGCGCTGCGTGCGCGTGCAACCATCGTGCACAGTTTAGTGAAAGACTTGTTTGTTTGTTTTTTGCCATTATTTTCCGTTAGGCTGTCATCGCCGCGGCTGAAAAGTAGCACATGAAGCACTGCTTACATTTATATTTTATTCTGTGATAATTCTGGGGTGGCAGGTGGGGTGGCACAGCTTTTTCTTAGGGTGGCAGTTGCCACCCCGGTAGATCTGCCCCTGCTTTGGGCTGATCTTGTGTGGAAAAGTGCACTCTTGCATAAATGTGAGATTTTAGAAGATCTGCACCAAAGACTGGTGCGAGAGAAAGGGGACAGGTGGGAGACCACTTGCCAATATATGTGATCACATGGAACAATGTGGCATTCCACCATTCCCAGTGCAGTCAGAGCCTGGTTTGATACCCATTCGAGAATGATGTCTCTTTTCCTTGCCCCTTACTCCCCTTTCCTCAACCCCATTGAGGACTTTATGGTGTTTTTCTGACCCTGGAGATGACCATTGTCCACAGGACCAAATGTCCCTCCAGGATGCAATGGATGCTGAATGCCAAGACATCACAGCTGAACAATACCAGGAAGGATAAGGCATACCAAAAGATTCTTCCCAAGATGCCTTGCCAGAGAAGATATCAGGTGTGATGTGGATGAGAACATGTGGCCAAACGCAGAAGACCGGGAAAATTAGATTACATTTATTTATTTATTTATTTTTAATTCTTCTGTGGGTTTTTCTGTTTATATATTCACATAATAAATGACAGCTATATTGCATTTTTTTTCTTGCATTCTTGTTTTCTTTCTTGTTTTTCTAATGTTCTGTAGCAAATAAAGCCTTTAATGCAGCAATTATGTCTCTGTGTCCCCCATAAACCGTTCATCCTATAAAGCTACTCTGAGATGGGTCATTCAATTTTTGTATTGAATTTCTGCAGCAAAATAAACAAAACACGTGCATTTACTAAACCCAAAACAGAAAAAGAAACTGTAGTGTACAACACAATCATCAATGCAATATACTGTCTATTAAGGTCAGACCTGACACCAAAAATAATGCAGCTTCTGTAATTCCATTTGATGTTAGTGTTTTTATGATATTGTGCTTTGACTGACTAAATGTTCCTGTTGGAAGAGAACATGTGTTAGTGTTTTGGAATAATAATTTGATTTTGAGACATGTTTGCAGTGTTTAGGTAGATGTTGTGTTTTGTGTTAGTGTATTATTGTAATTTGAAAATTAGTGTTGGAGTTTAGTTTGCAATGTGTGATTTTGAGCATGAAATTAACTGTTTTGTCAATTATGTGTTGGTGCGTTAAGAGTTTAGGAAAATTGTTAGAAGTATTGAAAAAATGTCATAGCGATCATAAAAAAACTGTAAGATTAATAAATAGAAGTATTGTTCATTCTTAGTTCATGTTAACTAATGTAGTTAACTAATGAATGTTAACAGTCTATCAGCGGAAGTTAAAATCAGCTTGTAAGTGTATTTACTTATCTCATTAGTGTTGCTTGTTTTATTAACTGTGTGCAGACGTGCTGAAATCGCGTTTGGTCTCGTACTGTATCGCATCCCTTGTCAGTGTCGGGTGCTTGCTTGGCCATTTGTTGTGATTAACAAGAAAGTGTGTTCAGCTGAATTCAATTAGTATTTTGTTAGACGGGTATAAAAAAAGCTTAGTTTACCGTGAAGGCCTCCTCGTGTCAAGACCGAAGAGTGTAAAGACCATCGACTCTACCGACTCCACCAGGCAGGGAAACCGACAAGGGAAATAAGTATCGCTTTTTTATTTTTCCTCTTTCCTACTACTTGTCAGAGGTGAATACTTGAGTAATTTTACTTGATTACTTTACTTAAGTATTATTTGGGGAGATTTTTACTTTATTCAAGTACAATTTAAACTGACTAGTACTTTTACTTGATTACATTTCTGAAGAAAAAACTGTACTGTTTACTCCTTACAATTTTATTTCAACTTAAAAAGTACATTATATTTTTATTTGATCTTATGCACATTAAATATGGTAAACGGAATCTCAAACATGTGTTCTTGACGTGATAACCAATGATCATTGTTTTCACGCATCAAACACACAGTTCTGCTTCAGTTATGACTTTCATCAGGTAAATCTGGGTTCAAAAGTTCAATGAATATTTTTAAAATCTTAATAATTACATGATTTGCTCATTAATTCATATAATTAGTCACAAATAATTATGTAGCAATATTTGCTGAGAAAAATCCCAAATAAAAATGCCCCAAATAAACAATTAAAAGATTAATTATCCTTTTAAACAGTGATGTAGACGACACAAAAAAGTGGCCTTTCAAAACGTTAATGTTGTATGTTTTAATTCTATGACACTCCTCATTAATTCAGCCCATTCTTGCATTCTGTCTGGAATATGTTTCTAACCTCTGCATTACATTGTTATTAAGCGATAGTTCACCCAAAAATTAAGATTCTCATGTCGTCCCAGATGTTCATTACTTTCTTTTGACAGATCAACACAAGCGAAGATTTTTAGTCGGTGTAATACAAGGGGACAGGACCTCTATAGAAACAACACAGTGAACACGACGGTCAAGTTAAAAATGTTAGTATTTGTAATTTTCTCACACATGTCTACCATTTCACTTAAAAAGACACTCATTCATTAACAGGGGTTGTATGAGTTACTGTCATTCACTTTGTGCAGTTTTTGAAGTGTCATTTTTGGAAGTCCCATACTTGTCTTATTATACGAAGAGAGATGATTTAGATCTTAGTTTGTGTTCATCTGATAAATAAAAGTCATATATATGGAATGGCATGAGGGTGGAAAGGATGGAGTTTCCTTTTAATTCCTTTCCCTGCAATGTTTTTTTTTGTGTGTGTTCCGCTGTGCTGCACTTTAACTGTTATCGCTGCACTATGTGTTTGACCTGTGCCACTGCATTTTGTTTCATTTTCTCCCTTTAACCAAACTTCTGTATGTCTAAAAAAAATTACTTTTTTAATTTACAATTTAAAGTTTAAAGTACTTTTTTACTTTTAATGAAGTATGTTTTTGGCCAGATACATGTACTTTTAATTGAGTAAAATTTTCACTGAGTATCTTTACTTTCACTTGAGTAAAATTTGAGTACTTTTTACACCTCTGCTACTTGTTTCACTTCTGTTTCAGTTTTTATAACCGTTTATTACTATGTGTATGTAAGTTGTTGCTGTTTTTTAGCATGTGTGTTTGGCTCAGTGTTTTTTTTTTTTTTAGGATTACTGATAAACTAATGCAGTTTGATTTGTATTTATCTATTTTAGTTTTAGCTACAGTTGTAGTAATGTTGTCATTTTATTAGTTTTTTTATGTCTACATAGGTTTTTTAAGTTTCTTAGTTATTTAATTCGAGTTATTTTAGTACTTCAACATACTAAATGGAAATTAAACATATATATATATATATTTGAATTAATTTATGTGTGTGTATATATGTACGTATGTGTGTGTGGCTGTACATACACATATGTAGTTGTTTTTTGGTGTTTGGCTTGGTGTTATGTTAGAATCATTATTATACTCATACCTTTTTGTTGTTTTAGTATTTTGAATTGTTTTTGCTTTATTTTTTGTTTTCACTTAAATGTGTAGTTTTGAAATGTTGTTTCATGCATGTCAATTTTATTTAATTTCTCTATTTTCTTAAATGTGTGTAGGCCTATATATAGTATTTATAGAGTTTTAACTTTTAGTTTTAGTTACTTTTTCTTATTTGTAAGTCGCTTTGGATAAAAGCGTCTGTTAAATGACTTAAAGTAAAGAACCTTATTGTAAAAATTCTGCAGAGAAGCTTGGCCTCTAATATGTAAGGGATAATCAACGGCTAGCTGTGCATTAAACGATTTGAATGCACGACGTGGAGGCGAAGAACCACCCGACGCGAAGTGCATTCAAATCGTTTAATGCACAGCTAGACGTTGATTATCCCGTTTATGCCATGGTCATTTCCCAGCATTCACATATTAAAGATGTTAACAATATTTGTGCTGCAATATTTGACCGGAACGATAAAAGTGACGGTTATTTTCGTCTGTATTATTATTCAACTGTAACTGTATGTTACAATAGTTACCAATGTTTATAGGAAGCGCATTAATATAGAACGTGATTAAACTGACCTGGAACTACCTGTGCGGTTAAAAGAATTTAATCAACACTTGTCAGCCAATCGGAATCGATTATTCAGACTGACCATGGCATAATCTCATTTAGTTCATTCACACAGCACAACAGCTCCAGTCCAACAGCAAGCTTGATTGGCCAACACCGCTCTATATCCTCCTGTGAACAGCCGTTCTACAGTGTCGATTCTCTGTCTTTTTTTTTTTTTTTTTTACAATATCGGCAAAAACATTACTTGGTGGGGATACAACCTCTCAAAACAACATCCTTCCTGACAGAAGCCCTATTTACACACTTTATAATGGATCATAAGGACCAATGCACAAGGATCAATAAACATTTGTGGCTACTGTCCCTTTTGTTAGCTCCGTATACATCATTAGTACACTTACCTAAAAATTCAGAAGTACAGCTCAAAATGCTATAAAGTGAAAAGGGTGTAAAGAGTGGGCGCTGGATCGAGTATAGCTGTCTGAAACCTGAGGACATTCATCATTCAGTTATTGAGAGCACAGTATGAACTGAATTACCCTCTTTTGGTTGTCTCTGATATGATTTTTGCTTTTATCTTAATAATTGAATGTTTGAGCTTCATTTGGCACAAATCAAGGGGAAAATATGCAGAGATAACGGTGGAATATCACCAAGCTTTTGATGAAATTGTGGGCAGTATTGATTTTTTGTGCCTCATCGCTTGTGTACTTTTCTGTGGAAGAGTGGTAAAAACAAGAACAGCTTTTAACCTTTCCTCATGATGTATATGAGAAGCTAATCTAAAATGAATTGATATGTACAAATGTTTACTCTATTCTATATCCTTCTGCCTAAAGAAATATAATTGATGAATGTTTTCCATTTATTTCTCATTTGCTTGTAGCTGCAGGACACATGAAAAAAGGATGCAGTTATTGCCAGAGCTCAAATGCTGTAAACAATTGCATGGCTTTTCCATGGCAACGAGAGGCATATGCTATTATAAATTCACAGCATTTACCCTCTCTTAACACTTAAAACCTGTTTTCTGCACAACTGTGAATGTTTCTCACTTGCAGTAATACCTGAACACTGGATGCTCAACAGGTTTAAACAACAGGAATCCAGGTACAATTTCCACAGTGTCAAGCTATGAAGAACTGAATTGAAATGTTGAACAGATATGATGACTGTTTTAGAACACATTTTACAGCTGTGGGTAAATATTGGTGTTTATCATATTGACACCAAAAGAAAAACAAACTATTTAAAAGTTGAGGTTTTTTTCGAATGAACATCTAGGCTTTGCATCGAGGGAATTCTATGTGGAACTCTATAAATTATTAATAAGCTAAAAAAAAAAAAACTTGCGTTTTTCTTAAATGAGTGCTGTAGTATAAGGGGTGGGTTTTGGTACAAGTGTGACACTAAAAAGTTGCAGAAGCAGGACTTGAAGGAAATGCCTTTGATCTTGACTTCTGATCTTGAGATTGCATGTAGGACGTTCCGATGTGTTTTAGACAGTGATCTTAAATATATTTGAGTTCCACAATACTAGCAACTAGACTTATAAACAAACTAGGGTAATACAATTACAAAAGGTATGTTAATATTTTGTAAGCCAGCTAAGTATGAAAAAAGTCAGATGCTATGTGCACTAATTGTAGATGTCTGCACCAAGCATAAATATCAACAAGTACAATCTTAACACTAAGTGCAAATAGAATTGACATCCAATTTTTACTAAGGGTAAAACATCTGAGCAATGGTGGGTGGAGTTGGATATTCGCAATGCCTCATATTTTGTATTCTATTTTGTTTACAAGCACCAGTTTTCATTCTGTGGACAAAACCTCAGTTGGGAACCATAAAAAGATACACTGTAAAAAAAAAAAAAGAAAAGTTGAGCGAACTTAAAAAAAATTGTTTTACCAGCTTCAGCAGATTTTTGAGTTTGCTCAACTTATTTTTGTTGGAGATTCTCAAATTTTTGTTGTATAAACTTAAAACGACAAGTTGGCTCAACTTTTTTTTTTTTTTTTTACAGTGTAGTTATGTCACCCCCATGTTGTTTAAAAACTTATGGCTCTCTTTCCTTTGTGGAATACAGAAGTTTTTTTTTTCATATAGTGAATGTCAGTGTAGGGGAAAGTTACTTTTAAAAGTAATGCATTACAATCAGTGTTGGGAAGGTTACTTCGGAAATGTAATAGGTTACTGATTACAAGTTACCCTACACTGTAAAAAAAAAATCAGTAAAATTTACGGTAAAAAAATACGGTTGCAACATTTTAAATTTTACAGTTTTAACTTAAATTAACATTTGTTTTCATATAATGTTAATAAACCAACCTATTGAAGTACCTTTTGTAATGCACGGATAACCAAATGCAGAAGGTGATGAGAAAGTCACATGATGAACCAAAGCCCATCACAAGCAGCTTTTAAATAATAACATATATAGAAGGTGTACAGTGTCATTCTCACAAACACTAAACACCATTATGGTGAGACTCATCAAAAATGAAATATGCAATAAACATTAATTTAACAACATTAGATGTAACATACAGCCCTAATAAACATAACTGATAAGAAAAAAACTAAGAAGAAACATAGTTATTTCAAAGAAAAAACATCCAATTTGAAATGCAACGCAGGGAATTCTGAGAACGTCAATTTACGGTTTTTCCCTGTAAATTTTACATTCTTTTTAGTTTCCAAAAACGGTATTTCACCGTAAAAATGTCTGAAATGTCTATTACAGTTTTTCACCATATATATTAGGGGAACTTACCGTTAACCATTTAACAGGTTTTTACTGTAGCATTTTCACAGTTTTTTTTACCGTTAAATTCACGGTAATTTTTTTTACAGTGTATTTAAAACGTAATAGTAGTGTTAGTAATAGTACTATTAGTGTTATTAATATAACGGATTACTTTTGATTACTTTTTGATCACTTTTCTACATTTATAATGAATGTTTTCAACAGTTAATCATTTTCAAACATTTACACCATGCAGGGTTAACCTTACAGTAGTATTCAACACTGATTACTGTCAAGACTTTCAAAACCTTCATCACTTGAATTAAGATGATGATAATAATACAAAATCAGACTTTAGTACCACCTTTTAATTTGAGATTGATCCGAAGTTCAATGCAGATTTAAAATCATAAGAAATAGTTTACTGATACTGTTTTTGAAACCAAATCTTCGCATAACTACTGGCATCTAATGCTTTGGAAAAGTTAACTAAAAAGCATGTGTCCTATTCTGTTTACTAAACTCCTGAAACACTGGTGTCTTTTGAAACATTGGTGTCCATTTTGTATATGGTATGACCATAGTTTTCTGAAAAGAAATTGTAAAATGCTCATGAAGTGACTCAGAGCAGTTCTAGAGATTATGTTTGTGTTCATGTACTCCTATATTGAGGAGGCAGAGGCTGAAAACACTGCGAGCGATACACACGCTTCAGTATGTGTAGTAAATGAAACTGCGCATCTGAGCCGTTAGTTTCCACAGACACACGCAGATTGTGCAGGATCTTTTTGCAGCTTAATGTTAACAGACGCTATATCGCGTTTTGATTCAAGTGTACTGACCTACTTTTGATTTATTCATGCAAAATGTGGCATATTTCGTAACATTCCACGTTATAGGAATTCCATTTTTATGACTGTTCGTGTTTTCCACATTGCGGAAGTTAGTTACTTTTTATGGAAAGTAATGCGTTATTTTGAGTTACTTTTTAAATCTGGGCGGGGCTTGCATGTTTGTTTTTAATATAAAAATGTAGTTATTTTACAAATGTAAAAGCCCGTTCACAACAAAAGTGAAATGAATACACCTCAGGCTGAAGGAAATGTAAATTCATGTCTATACAGTAGAGGGTGCTGCTCAAACAAATTGCACGAAGAATATGAGGCAGATGTTGAATGTTCAACACTATGGAAGGATTTTCCAGACTATTTTCAAAAGCAATTGCAAATTGTATTTTCAATTGCGTTTTCCACATGTGGGCGCATAAATTGGGACATGATCCAAATTGCATGGCCGTTTCGAACTTACGTAGTAATAGAGAGCGCATCACTCAAGATCTTTTACTGTTTGCACTCCGATTGAGGCACATAAACAAACAGACAGTTCAAATCTGCACGTATTTACCTATTTGCCACCTATATCATATCTTATAATAGAGCACCTGCCTCAAGATCTCTCAGTCTGTTTACACTCCAATTGATGCACGTAACAAAACAGAAAATGCTGCTACTCCTGCTCTGCCTGCCCTAGATGTGTCTTCACACAGAACGTGCCACAGCCAAAGTGAATTAATATTAAAAATCATGTGCATCAATCGTAGTGTCAGGTGGCTGTCTTGAGACTTGCGCGACGCTTTGGTGCCACGGCCCACGGGACTCGTGCTCCATAACAGATTAAAACTATTAAAATATGAAATAATATACATTTATATATATATATATATATATATAAGGTGGAAAAATGGGTAAATAAATATAGATTGGCACTGTTTTTTTGTTTTGTTTTTTTCAAACAGTAAAAAATATTGAGGCAGGTGTGACGCGCTCTTTTACAGATTAAAAGAAAGGAATAACATGTACTGTAATAAGTGTAGAATTGCACTGTCTGTTTACTCATTTGCGTCAATCGGAGTGAGAGAAGCAGTGAGAGATGTTGAGACAGGTGAAAAGCGTTTCGTTAATAGTGAATATTGAACTATTGTGCGTACCGTTGTTGCTCCCGCTGTTAGCAGGGGATAATCGCTGCATTTGGGGTAAAAAAAAAAAAACAGAATTATGTATTGTGCCAAGAAGGTTGTCTGTTCGTTCACACAGGCACGAACTGATTGACAGTTGCCTTTAGCGGAGCCTTCACCGATTACCTCCATTAATCAAAGCGTTCAGCGCGGTAGTCTGTGAGTGACGTCACCTCCCAATACAAACCCGCCCCCTAGTATAGTCCCGCCCCCTCACAATGACTGACAGCTTTCCGTGTAGACATCGGAAATTCAAATGCAAAATGAATTGCGATTTCATTTGAGTTTTGGCAGGTTACATGCACAACGCAGAGAAAGTGAAAAGGCAAATGTGGAAATTAATATTGCAATTTAAATATGACAGGCTCATAACTCTTAAGACATGGGAAATACAGTTGCAAATAGACTTTGCTTTTTCATTTGAAATGTGACAGTCACTGTGCGTTCGCGAAAGCGAAAATGCAAACAGTATTAAAGCAAGATTTGCAATTGCATTTGGATTATGTCCCAATTTATGCGCCCACATGTGGAAAACGCAATTGAAAATACAATTTGCAATTGCTTTTGAAAATAGTCTGGAAAATCCTTCCATACAACACTATTCAGCAATAACAAAAATGAAATTTGTAATTTTTGCTTAGTATGGTTGAATTGGATCATCGAAGGTCAGTAGCAAAGACATAGTTTAATGAAATGTAATTACATAAATTATATTTGTCTTATTTAACATTTAATTTTGCAGGTTAGTACAGTATAATGTGATAAGTTTGTATTTAACTGTTTTTATTCATTTTGAGGAATAGCCTACTGAATCTGTTTTTGTGCAGGGGGGGGGGGGGGCATAGGCTATAAATCTGCATGTTTTTTATTTTATCTGAGGGATTTTTATTTTTTTATTTTTTTACCTTTTATAGAGGGCATTTTCCCACTAATCTCATTAAATTTCATTTCAAATTCTTACATTTGATCTATAAATTCAATTATAATAATGTGGTTGTTATTATCTATACGTTATCAAATTAAATCATTTACACTGAAAAATGCAACTACATTAAATTCGTTCATTCAAACGATTCGTTCAAACGGCAGATTCATCAGATGTTTATGCATGAGCTAAAGAAACTTTGACTCAACCGATTCGTTCAAAACACTGAATAATTCAGCAATGAATCGGATGGTTGCTTTGAGATGCGCTGTGGTTCCGCCAAAAATATAAGTGACCAAATATTATTGTATTTGCTCATTGAACTGTTCATAGAACTATTAAACGGTCGTAATGGTGAGTGATGTTGCCTAACTAACTGTATTTTAATTATAAAAACTTTCCATTTTGAATTTTTACCTCAGTATGCTGAGTTTCTTAGTGTTTGCGCGTTTTGATTTCTCCTCGAGAGGCTGCGTGAACCTCGCCTCAGCAGCGCAACCTTATATAACCTTATACTGTCAATAGATGCATTATATACAGTTAGCTATATCCACTACTCGCCACTTACTCTAAATGTAATAAAATCTGAATAATTGCGTTTTGGTGTTTATATGGTTATTTTTGGTTAGTGATGTTTTAATCATGTTACTTGTCTGGCATTAATGAAGCGTTAATGTCGAGTCCTGGAGTCTATAGGCTACAGACTCTATAGCTTATAGAGTCTATAGGCTTAGCCCCGGACGGCCCCGGCCCAATTTAAACCCTGCCCCTAACACTGGTGAATGTTAGTTGGATCTAGTGTTGTTTTGGACCTCATTAACTTTCAGTGAATGGGGAAAACAGTTTTTCAAAGTATCTTTGGTGTTCCACAGAAAAAGTCAAACAGGTTTGGAATGACATGAGGATGAGTAAAATTGTAATTTTTGTGTGAAATATTTCATTAAAGGTTAAAGGTTTCCTAGCTAGACCGTACCTAGATAACTGCGTGAGAGGAAATATGCTAATGTACTTTTAAATCGACTACTGTCATTACTCAGTATTTTTTATTTCTCCCAAGACTTATTTTATTACCACATGATGGGAGTCGATAAACCAATCCCTGCCTGCAATCGGCTCATTAATCACAGAAGTAGATTGCACCTACTGGGCTCTCTTATGCTTCCCACTGTAGACAGCCGCCTCTACAGCTGTGATTGGTTGCTCATAAACTCTCAGAAAGTACTGAGTCTCCACAAAGTCAGATGACCTTATGTAGGGGTCAATGCTTCAGCAATTACAAACTAATTTCTTGATTCCTGTATGTCTTTCCGCTCCATATACCACATATCTGCTAATTTAAATGACATTTCTGATGAGCAAATATTATTCTGTTTAGGAAGTGCATATAAAGGTTGTATTCCACATCTTGGACACAGCATCTCTGAATTAAGTAGTTAATGTGTGCGTGATCTGAAATACAGTGCCACCTATTTAATCACAATTCTCTAAGACAAACAAGCCCCCACCCCCTCATTGAAATTCATTCACTTGTGTTTAATTACTCTATTGATTGCATCCTTCCCTTATGCCTATGACTGTGATCCTAGGTTTAGGATCAGGTCAGATGTGTTTGTCATGTGTCTGGTTAGATGAGGCAAGTCACAAAACACCTCTGAATCATCTTATAAGTTGACAGCTGTGAATTGTAGGTGCATGAAGTGAAAACAGCATGGGCATGTGCACAAACACGCTGTAAAGGTGAAGCTAAGAAGTATAGATAACTTCATCCATTTATCTATATGTCTGTCTGTCTATCTCCTTTAAATTTCCTTTGCCTTTTTCATATATCCATTATTATTAGCCATCCAGTTTGTGCTGCATTTCAGCATCGATTATTCATGTGAAGCATCCGCCCAGTTTTGTTCCATTTGCTTGTTCTTCTACATACAAAATCTCTACTGAACGTCAGTATGTTACTTAACACATGTGACTGAGTAGTATGTGTACTTCACCATATCATATAGACAAGAGTCTGAACAACACGTTGTAATGTAGTGTTCTCCCGTACGCTGACAGGAACGTAACATGCGTGCGCACTCAATTATGTTTCATCAGTGATATGAAATGCAGCCTATAGTGCCGAGCTGAGAGGCATTTATATTTTATAAGTGAGAAGCAGACATGTTATACATAAAACATACATGAACTACAGCAAGCTATTTAAAAAATGTATATAATATTATATTACTGATAGGCCGTTTTTGTGACTGAACGACCGAACAGTAGCCTACAGGAGTTTCTGCAATGAACGTGTCGTTATCGACTCTAATGGCCAGAAACACTTATTGAAACACTATCAGAATCTCTTTCAACAGGTCTCCTTTTGAAACTAACAAGCAGCATAGTTTATAAAAGCAACTATTTATCCTCTAAAAGGGCTGTTTGGAGGGAGCCAGCCGTCTCAGATGTGTTATGCCTCGGCTACAGGTAAAAATATTTACCTACGTGTCATCACTTACCTTATAATAACATACATGACGAGAACGTTGCCCACCAGTCCCACCACACACACTATAGAGTACAACGCAGTGATGATGATCGCCACTATCACAGGAGTTGAGCTTTTGTCCAGCTCCGCCGTCCTGTCACATCTGGAGCTGTTCATGTTCACGAGACTGGAGCTGTTGCTGAAGTTTCGGCAGAATACGCTGCTATTCGACATCGCTGGGTTGGAAAGCGCATAGAGAAAGTCCGAAATGTTGCCACTGGTTTCCATGGCAAATGCTGTTCTGCTGCGTTCTTTACGCGCGAGGTTTATCAATCACGTTCTGTGATAACGATACCTGTCCGACTTCAAAACGCTCCCAACCGTTCTTCCTTAGACGGTCTGCTGCTCTACCAGTCTGTTTTGTTTATGACTCCGCTGTTCTTACATTACCCGCGTGAAATTGTATCGTGCGTCTCTCATTGCGCGTATTCGCATTTTATTCAACAAAATGACGTCACATATATATGCACATGACTAGAGGCTTTTCATCAGTCGCTGTTGGCTCTCCAGTTCCTCACTTTCTCATCGGTGAAGCTGTATGAATTTACAATCACTCTGCGTGTCCAGCTGAGTTTATGGCTTAATGCGCTATTAACAGAATGCATATTATAGGGCAGCTGATTCCCCAATTTAGGATTTAACTCCGCAAAAGCAAGTCAAAACACAAGGCTGGGGATCCTGGAAGTAGCCTATCCTTTTAACGTACAAGTACATTGTTTTCGGCGAGGGTTTAACATTTCAGTAACCTCAGACGTTAGAATACAAGTTAATCAAAGCGCATACTTTCACCTGAAGGTAAATAAACGGTTTATCTGAGGTAGGCTAACCCCCCAAAAACACGTTTGTCTGAGATAACCATGGCAACTGTGCGAAAACGCTTGAGCTTTTTTCCCATTTCAGCGTGGAACATTGACGAAACATACATAATATTGTCATTATTTATCAGTTCATTATAGAGTTAGCTTATATGTCACACAACTTGGCAAGCCCACATTGGTCTCCTCAAACCGAGCATAGCATATTCCACACTAGGTAGCCTGAATCTGAATTAATAGCTTTACTAACTTGTCTTTTTTTTTTTTTTTACATAGGCCTATATAATAAAAATGAGTAGCCTAATTATAGCCATGTAATATTATAGGCGATTAGTCTAGCTCAGCTGCATGCAGGTATTAGACGACTTTATAGATGTCAGCTTTAGCTTTGCCACATTTGGTGTAAAATTTCTATATCAGTTAATGACTGCTGTCAGTGAGCGCTGTCTGTGATTGCTTGTGTCTTTCATCATTTCTTATGTTCAGATGAGCGGAAAGTGAAACAGTTCATTTTTTCACTTCAAGGCTCATGCTAAATACTTTTAAAAATCAATAGCTATTTTTTTTTTTAAATCAGACATAAAACGCATTAATAGAAAGTATAGATGTTTCAAGATCAATATACCCATCCTTACTTTAAAAAATATAGAAGAATAATGCAGGACCTTTGGATTTTACATATAAAACAATGCTCTCCATGACTGCCACTTGACTCTGCTTTGAACTTAACATTATAGCTTATTGATGTATTGAGGGCTTAGAGACATAACAATTTTATCGATGGTCCTAATGATTGTAATGATTTGCCACAGACCAATGAATCCGATGAAAGGTACAAATTACAAATACAAATTAGATTCCTTCTGTCCAGAGACATAAAAGGACTCGGAATACCCCTTCATTTTAATGTTTTATGTTATGTCGTTCTGTTATTAGTATCAGATGTCAGGTGTTAGCTGCAAAGTCCCAACTAATCCAATAGTAATTGATTTTAATTATGCTAATGTAAATGTCTGTGAAATCACTTTCCTTTAAAAATGTTAAATGAAAGAAATTATATTCTGAGGACATGTTGGATGAGCATTATAGTATTACTTGAACATAATATGATCCATCATGAAGAAACTTGTGCATAAAAGTGCAAAATAGAGATGTGACATAAATTAAAGGAATCCAATTATCTTCTGGCTCCTGGGTTGCTTGCAGAAATGATGTTTAACAGAAGTGCACACTGTTCAAATAAAATCATTTTTGCATGCTTTTTTGAGGTGTGCCTGTGATTCAGATTTACTGCAGACAGATCCTTTTGAGTCACCTCATCCCTAAGAGTTCAAAAAGACATTTTCTTGCATAGCTCTACAGTACTTAAACTGATCTGATACAAGATTTGACAATTTTTTTTATTTGCATATACATTTACATTGGTTAAAGGAATAGTTCACTCAAAAATGAAAATTTGTTGAAAATGTACACACCCTAGATGTGTTTGTTTCTTCATTGTTAGAGTTTGGGAGAAATTTAGCATTGCATCACTTGCTCACCAATGGATCCTTTGCAGTGAATGGGTGCTGTCAGAATGAGAGTCCAAACAGTAGATAACAACATCACAATAATCCAGAAGTAATCCACATGACTCCAGACCACGCAGCTTTTTATTTCACAAGACATTATTTGATGGATTGGAGTCATTGTGGATATTGTGATGTTTTCATCAGCTGTTTGGACTCTCATTCTGATGGCACCCATTCACTGCAGAGGATCCATTTATGAGCAGGTGATGCAATACTAAATACCTCCAAATCTGTTCTGATGAAGAAACAAACTCATCAAACAGCAATTTTTCATTTTTGGGTGAACTTTTCCTTTAACTAATATAATATACATATAACGCCTTACAAATCCAAATGCCTTTTACTGTGCTCCACTAATGTTCTTTTTTAGGATCTGCCGAGTGGGTTCCCATGAGGGTGAGATCCTGAGTGACCCTTGCAGAATCTGATTATGCCTTCTATCAATAATCTACCATGTTTGTGTAAGTAGGCTACAGAGTTTCAATAAGAAGAGAAAAATTAGTGGTCACCAAATGTTTTTGTTTATTACTGTTACCTTGTCTCTTTACTACAAATAATTTTTTTTCAATATGTCTATGTCTGCAAAAAAAAAAAAGATATATAGATATAGATATATAGACAGTATCTCACAAAAGTGAGTACACCTCTCACATTTCAGCAAACAAAATTTGTATATCTTCTCAAGGGACAATACTACACAAATGAAATTTGGATATATTTTGGAGTAGTCAATGTGCAGCTTGTATAGAAGTACAAATTTACTGTCCTTTAAATATAACTCAACATATAGCCATTATTGTCCAAATAACTGGCAACAAAAATGAGTACACCCTAAGTGAACATGTCAAAACTGTGTCCCAAGTGTCAATATTTTGTGTGGGCACCATTGTTATCTAGCACTGCCTTAATCCTCCTGGGCTTGGAGTTCACCAGAGCTGCGCAGGTTGTTGCTGGCATCCTCTTCCACTCCTCCATAATGGCATCATGGAGCTGCTGGATGTTAGACACATGGTGCTTCTCCACCTTCAGCTTGAGGATGCCCCACAGGTATTCAATAGGGTTCAGGTCTGAAGACATACTTGGCCACTCCATCACCTTCACCTTCAGCTTCATCAGCAAGGCAGTTGTCATCTTGGCGGTGTGTTTGGGGTTGTTATTATGTTGGAAAACTGCCATTCGGCTCAGTTTCTGAAGGGAGGGCATCATCTTCTGCTTCAGAATGTCACAGTACATGTTGGAATCCACGTTTCCCTCAATGAACCGCAGCTCCCCAGTACCAGCAGCACTCATGCACCAGACCATAATGCTACCACCACCATGCTTGAAAGACACAATTTTCTTGGTGTTCCTCACCAGGGCGTCACCACACATGCTGGACACCATCTGAGCCAAGTTTACCTTAGACTCATCAGACCACAGGACATGGTTCCAGTAACTCATGCTCCTGGCCAGGTTGTCTTCAGCAAACTGTATGCAGGCTTTTTTGTGAGCCAGCTTCAGAAGATTCTTCCTTCTGGGACGACGGCCATGCAAACCGACTTGTTGCAGTGTGCTGCGTATGGTCTGAGCACTGACAAGCTGACCTTCTACTTCTGCAATCTCTAAAGCAATGCTGGCAGCAATCATGCGTCTGTGTTTTGAAGCCAGCTTCTGCAACTGATGCACAGCATTAGGACCTAACTTCTTTGATCAACCCTTGCGAGGCCTGTTCCGAGTGAAACCCGTCTTGGAAAACCTCTGTTTGCCACTGTACTGTAACTCAGTTCCAGGGTGTTACCGTACTTCGGTATGCATCGGCCATCTTTGTGGAGAGCAACAATTCTAATTCTCAAATCCTCAGAGAGTTGCCATGAAGTGCCATGTTGAACATCCAGTGGTCAGTATGAGAGGATTGTACTCAAAGCACCAAATTTTAACTGCTCTAAAAAAAGATACACAAATTGGTATGATAAATGATAAACATGATAAATGGGACATGTGGCTTTGCATGGTTAAACGACGTGGTGTACTCACTTTTGTTGCCAGCTTTTTTGACAATAATGGCTGTATGTTGAGTTATTTTCAGAGGACTGTAAACCTTTACTGCTATACAAGTTGCACATTGACTACTCTAAAATATATCAAAATACGTATACAAGTTTCATTTCTATAGTACTGTCCCTTGAAAAGATATACTAAAATGATTTCTGGAATGTGAGGGGTGTACTCACTTTTGTGAGTATGTGTGTGTGTGTGTGTGTATATATATATATATATATTGTCATACTGTATTGTCAGTGACCCATATGACCCAAGACCACAATGGATGGTCCAATAGCTGCAATTAGAGCTGAACACCATGTTGCTTTATAGTAGCTACTGTAGTTTATAGGAGCAGACCTTGACCTAAACTCCAATCTCTCACTCAAAGGCTTCAACATTTTTCACAGCAAGACTGCCTTTTTACAGAACACAGGATTTACTGGCACCTAAATCCTCCCATTCTTGAGTAAAAATGCTCCCATAAAATAAATGGTGGCTCAATCGGTCTCTCAAAAGCAAATAAAAGATTCATATAAATGATGATGTTAACGAGTCAAACAATTTACAATCAATAATTTACAAGGGTGATGCACTGGCAAAGGTTTATTATTGCTTCCCATTGAATATGACTTTTTGGGTAATATATTGAGAACCATGATTCCTGATCTTCTAGCCAATAATGCACAGGCAGTGGTGCATTAAGGTCTAAAATATTACATATGCTCAACTGACATCTCATCTCATTTTAGACCTTTCATGTAGTTTGGCGCTGGCAGGCCTGCTTCCATCCAGAGCCAACCGAACCGATTCAAAACTGACTTAGAATATTGTTACAGAGTGAAATTATAATGATTAATGATGACTTAAGTATATCAGAGTCTTTACTTCTACTGCTTGCAAACACGTATGAATGCATGAATATTTTCTCTGATACTTTCCAAACATTTTAGTTTTACGTGTCAAATCGCTATCAAATTACACTCGCTAAATTGACAAATGCTTGATCAGATATAACAAATCACAGATGATAGAACTGGCACCGTTTTGCTGCTGTGGTTCGTACCAACAACAAAAAAAAAAGCCGATGAAGCAGTGCTCTGAACATAAGCAGAAATGTTTGGCTGTCATGAGTGGCAGAAGACTATCTCTGTTGCCATGGAGATGAGAACATCCAAGGTGCATCCAAGCAAAGCTTAAAATCCTGTCAATTAGAGATAATTTGTTAAAATGTCCATAAAACAAGGAAAAAGATATTACCCAGCAAGCTTTCAAAGCCATTTTTCTCTCAAGGATTTTGTAACTTGAATGTCCTTATTGAACCCCAAAGCATGGTGTTTATTATTATTGTTAAATTCAGCCACTTGCTAAATCACACTTTCTTTTAAAAAGCACAAATTTCATTTTGTTGTTAAATAATATATTATATAGGAAGGAAATGTATAATAAAATATTTCATATATATAATAATATTAGCACAGCTCATTTAAAAATTAAATAAAATAGGCCTAACATTTTCTATTATGTAATGGTAATGATCACAGGTCATTTGTTTCATTATTTCTGTTTTGCTTCCTTGTTATGTTTTCCATAATGTGATCAACTTTATTAGTAACTAAATAATGTTCATGGCATAATCTTATTTATTCAGCTCTTAGAATAAATAAGGGAAAAGGAAACCACTTTTATTACTTCCTGAATTCAGAAGTTCCATGCAGAATGCGGTTGTAGTCACGCTATTACTATATCCTACATATAGGGCCTGTAAAATAAAGGCGAAAGGTGGAACATGTATGGAACGTAAACTGGAAGTGTCTTGTTTAATTAGTCCCCTTTCTATTATCAAACTGAGTGAATGTCTGTTATTCAAATCAGATTAAAATGAATATAACTCTTTACCTGCATAATACAATGTCACGTTCATTGTATCGAAAGCATTTATGTTAAAATGCCTTTGCGGCTTGTGACATAGTGCCTCTGGCATGGAGGACAACTTCATTATACTGGCCGGGAGCTAATTTGAGTTCAATGTTATTACACATTTGGGAGTACATTAAATATTGATGGAATGGCTCTTTTGATGAGAAAACTATTTACCTCATATTTCGGCAGAGACAACTTGAACGACCTTAAAACCAGTGCTGATGTGCTTTAGTCATCATTCTGGGGGTCATTTCCATGGAGGCCCGTCTTATGAATTCTTTCAGCAAATATGCTGTTGAACAGGAAGAGGACTGTTGAAGAAGAAACGGTAATCGTCCAATGAATCAAAAATATGCAGACTGGCTTTCAGATGTGTGTTTTATTACTATTAAGGTATGGTGGGGTAATATGCACCCTCAGGCAAGATCATAGATGGCACAAAATCTCATCTTAACACATTTAAAAAATGGCTGTGATCTTCTTAATTTTGTCATTTCATTTGAAGATCATCATGTGTGAGATATGTTAAAAAAAAAAAACTTAAGGTTAATTTATCTAATTTTGAGTATTATGTGGAATATAAAAGGTTTATGTGTTAATGTGTGATTTGGGATTTAGGGTGGGGAAAGGTTGAATAATAATCTTGAAGATGTTTACATTTTGTGCCATGACAACTAAATTCACACATTTTTATATTTATTTCCCTTAATAACATGTTATGGAAACTTGGGATACTGCAAATTTGTATCTCACAATTCAGACTTTATTGCAATTCTGAGTTTGTATCTCACAATTCTGTCTTTTTTCCTGAAATGTGAGATATAAAGTCAGAATTGCATGATAAATACAATTCTGAGAAGAAAAAATTGAATTTTGAGATATTACCTTGCAACTGCAAGAAAACAAAAGAGAACTTTTGTAATTTTTTTTAATCCATGGTGAAAACAACAACAACTGAATTACAAGATATAAACTCAGAATTCAGAGAGAGAGAAAAGTCAGAATTGCAAGACGTAAACTTGGAATTGGGAGGAAAAAGAAGTCAGAATTGTGAGACAAAAAGTCCACCTATTTGTTTTATTTTTATTTTTTATCCTGTGATGGAAACAGGCTTCCATATTTGTTTCATTATCCTGTACATGCTAAACTTGTGTCTAAATATGTTACAGTTTAAAACATTTTCTTACAAGCAGAAAATTCCCTTTTTCCCGTTTGCAATCTTCTGTTTGGTTATATATGAAAAGTATGAGAGAATAAACTTGTCAGGCAGACGTGTTAAACGAACCACAAGATTTTCAACATGGCCAATTTGAATAAGCCTCTTCAGCCTTGTTGCATTTACACTTACACTATAATTTAATCCTCTCAAAGATCACATAGCGTAACAAACACATGAATTTAGTTTGTGATGGAAAAGTTAATAATCATCCCCTGCAACCAATTTTTTTTATGCTTATCTCTTGTATAGTGACTTAAATGATGAAGGAAATTAGAGGGCAAGGGTATTGCATTTGAAGGTCCCTACCTCCTGAATGATTGAACGCATGCTTACAGAACATAGTTTTATCCTCCTGTCCCTAAACATTCATTTTGGATACATCTATCTGCTTTTTCACCTTCTCATTACAGTCTGTTTGAGAAAAGGCAGACTTGCATGGCCGAGTTGCACTGGCTGTGTGCTTACTTGTGAGTCACTACTCGTGCTCATCTGACATATTTCTACACAAAAAACTGTCCAGAATAAATGTGTTATGAAAGCACTCAAGCATGGAATTTGAATATTTCTTATAACTTCAGTGCAGGTGTAAACTTAGGATTATTAATGATATGCACAGTGATGCTTTCGCTCTAGTTTAAAAATCCACAAAGAGCACAACCAATAAATACACCAAGCATGTAACTGTGACAAGAGGTGCCCTAATTCTCACAGTTTTATACTGATTATATAATTTTTGTGCTTTCTTGTTATTTTTATTTGTGAAATACTAGATCATTTTCAAAGGGAGTTCAGTTTATTCATATTTTGAAGAGTGTTAATATATCAATTTCACATATTTGGCTGCCTGTGGTGTCGTAACGTTGTTTCACAATTTTGCCCTTAGGGAATATATTCTTAGATATGGTACAGAGACTAGGCTTGTAAAGGCAGGTCAGTAAATGGTGAAAAAAACAAAAAAACAATCACCTGTACAATTCTATCACAACTTTTAAAACCCCCGTCGAGACTCAATCTGAATTCCTTCAAGATTCACATAAACAAGAGGCTAACAGGCGTTCACTATAATGTTACTTATCAAGATTGTGAAGAGCCACCACTTTGTCATCGTCACAGCCAATATTACATCTCCTGAGATCGGCTGACATTATAGTAGAGCATGTAGGATTGAAAGTCAAGGAAAAATGGGACGTCTGATGTTTTATTTAAACTGCAGGAAACTGTCTGCTGCTGCTGCCTTGATAAATGACTTTTAGGGAGATTGTGAACAAATGTATTTGTGCTTGTAATTATGCCTGTCATTGAAACCTTTCAAGCAAACATTTAGGATTAGTCATAGAGTTGACAAATGTGACCGTAAAAAGCCTCCATGCTGTGCTCTTATCTTCTACTTTAATGTCCATCAGATGGCACCCATCAGGTGAAAAGGTTCCACTTTGCATTCATAAGTTACTCCGTGTCAGGTTTTAGAGACCTTGTTTGTCATTACTGTCAGTACTGCTCAGTTTCACGAGGAAGAAGTCAAGTCACCTTTATTTTTTTATAGCACTTTATACAATTCAGATACAATTAGGAAGCGGCTGCACAGTATTAAACAGGAAAGTAACAGAATCAAAAATGAGGCAAATCCAAAAGCAGCTGTAAAATGGCAATAGTGCTATTATTCAAGAAGAATTACAATAGACTATTTTCTTTTTGTGGAAAAATAAGTGTGATTCAAATGCTTAGAAAAGAAAAATATTTTTGACTTGAAAGGCATTACATTGTTATGCCAATAGGTGGCGACAAGTGACCGTATTTCTAAATGAGTCATTCATTCAACCAACTGGTTTGTTGATTTGATTGAGGCTAAAAAATCTTTACACATGAGTCATTAAATCATTCACTTTACCAATTTGTTCAAAAACGAATATTCACTAATGAAATGCACAAGTCATTGAATTATTTACTCAATACACTGATTCATTCAGTAAATAAACACTGCTAGCAGTGACGCATAGGCCTTATGGCTGTGCCTGGTTTATTCTGTAATTTTTTTTTGTTGTCACAATGAAAATTTACAAAGTAACTGGCAAATTGTGTATAAATTGTAAGTCACTTAAATGTCTTGTTAAACTGTTATATATTGTAATCGTGCTGTTGGTGTGAATATTTAGAATGGCAGGTGTGGTAGGCCTATTGCTTCTGAATCAAAACGATAAATGAGAAAAGTTTGAGCACCCTGCCTCCGCTGCCTCCGAGTGTTTGTTGATGTATGTAAATAATCAAACTGCAGATGTTATCTGCATGTTGTAAGGTTAAAATCGTTTAAACATTACACCCTTTCACAATGCATTTCATTTATTGAATAATAAATGAACCTCAGTGCCTATTCTTGGAATCATTCTTTTTAAATCATTTAGATTCTTAATAGCTTATTATTTTATGTGTGAGATTCAGCAACAAACAATCTCCTCACATTTGATCTGTTTTATGAAACCGCTGCAGAATATCTCTCTGCAGCATGAAGCCCTGAAAGTCAGTTCATGTCGTCATCATCATGATATTGTGGATTGTGTTGTTCAAGCCGATGCCAAATCTTTATCCTGTTTGGACAAATGCTTTAGCTGTAATTGTAGGCCTGTGTTGTGGATGATAAAGTGAGTTTTTGATAAAGTGATTATTGGAGTATCCATTGAAAAATCATATTTTATTGGGTGTCCAAACAGTTTTGTTGTTCATTGAGATTTTGTATTGATATTGCAAAACAATGAAAGTTTGGATACAGAGGAGTACCATAAATAGATTTTGTCAAACATGCAGTTATGCTATACAATGTTGAAACTTTTTTCTACTGCCATTTGAGTATATTATTATACAAGTCTGCAAAGTGCATCCAACATGTCTGGCATAGCACATCCATACAACCACAAATTTTACTGAAATTGTTTGCTCTTAGAGAGTTGTCAAGAGGCCCGGAAAGGGGAAGGATGAGGGTTGGGAGGGGGGCTGATGACAGCTGTTTGGAGTGGAGTACAGGCTTCCTGATTTCTTACAGGATAAATGCTTCTTCATTTTCCATTGGCTCAATTCCTGATGGATTTGTCTGGACTGAAACTTTGCTGCTTTTCCTCACCCTTCTCTCAAACGTTGGGAGAGCGTCTGTATTGGAGAACAGAGAGGCAGTGATTTGTTGCAGCAGAGGTTCTGCTCTGCAGCACACCAATCACACGCATCTCAGACAGCTCCGTTTGTTAGTGCTTTGGCTGAGAGAATCGGATGATATACTATGTTCAGTGGTCAAGCTTGAATTCATTTTGTGGCCTTTGCGTTCCCAGCTATGGCTGTTCAATCTCATGCAGTCTTTGGGTTTCATCTAAATTTAAGAGCAGTACCTGTTCATGTTCATTAGCTTTGAAGGTGGAAATAATGTTGTAGCATTTACAAAAGTGTGAGAGCATATTTAAAATCTAGCATTCAGAAACAAATAAACCTAGAAAGAATGTTTTAGGATTTTTAGACATTGAAAACAATCGCGCGCTATCACAAATGTTTCAAAGTACTTTTGTTTCAGACTGACTACATCTTAAATGGAACAATACCTTGTCACTTTCAAAATAGTCTATAAAGCACCCCAAGTGTCATAGAACTTATAAGCGTTATCCTTTATTGAAAACCTAATTCTTTCTAACTGGAGATAAAAATAGAAGCATTTTTACTTGTGGTTTGACCATACTCTGTATTTATGATCTCTGGAATATTCTGTTCTGACTGGTCAATTGCAACATTTTGTGGTCAGATGTTTTTGTATAATGATAACTGGGCCAGCATACATAAACAAAAAATAATTAAGTGCACAGCTCTGATCATGCTGTTAGATTGATGACTCACTGCAGGTTTGAGCACTGTAGTAGACCATAGTAATGTTTTTTTTGGGAATCTAGTGGATATCTCACTTTTGACAGGTGTCTAGGCATTAGTCATCTACAGAACTGTCGTATTGGTGATATATTTCCCATACTGCCATTCTGCTAATATAATGTGTGAAGTACAAAATAAGACAAGCTGCTTTTTATTTTATGCTTTTATACTCTGCAACTCAGTGTATGTAAGCTATCTATGTAAATGAGGTCATTTTAGGTTTAATTTTTTATGTAGAACTGTTCATATTCAGGTCAAAATACTGCTACTAACTAAATTTTTGTAGAGAGCTCACACAGTTATTTTTACATTTTTACAGTCTACTGTGTTCTGATTATCATTGAGTGTTGCGGTAGTTGCTTGTTCAAACACTGAATGAATCTTTCACATGCAGTCCAAATATTTGGCTAGAAAAGCAATTATAGTGAATTATTAAAAAAAGGATTATAGGTTATCAAACAAGCAATTCACTTGTCAAAATAACAGCAGTGCCCAAGGCAGAGACTGTTATTAATTTGACCTCGGGAAATGTGAGAATGTGAACATTTGGCTGAGCAGCGAAGTTGTGTAAACAGCTAAGAAACTAATTACAATGTATTATTTGTTTGGTTCAAATTGCATTTAGTAGTTTTTTTTTTATAACAAAGTCATCACGCATCCCCAAGGTGATAAAATATTATGCAAAAAATAGCTTCTGAGGCACCTAATGAAAGCACACCAATTCTGTTGTTTTAGTTTATGGTTAAAAAAAGGAAAGAAAAAAAATTAGATATTTATTTATTCTGCTGGTGTTTAATTAATTGAAAGGATTTAGATGCATTGATTGGGCAGAAACTAACTGGAAAGGCA
This sequence comes from Onychostoma macrolepis, assembly GCF_012432095.1. Classification (NCBI taxonomy): domain Eukaryota; kingdom Metazoa; phylum Chordata; class Actinopteri; order Cypriniformes; family Cyprinidae; genus Onychostoma; species Onychostoma macrolepis. The sequence continues at coordinate 15,695,731 of NC_081167.1, read as the reverse complement.
AGTGGCTTAAAGAGGCTAGAGGATTAAACTAAAAGGCTTGTTGCTTAATTCTAACTGCTTCCAGTTTAATTGAATTTCAGAATGTGCTGGCAATGGGATCCTGTATTCCAATGCATTCAGCATGGCCGATTTAGACAAAAGGGATTATACTGTCAGGAAATAAGGCTTCTGCATGGGTACTGATTTATAACCTGCATATATATATATATATATATATATATATATATATATTACACAAACATTTACATGTTCTTATATGTCTCTATTACTCTATGCTAGCTACACTCTTAAAAATAAAGGTGCTTCACGATGCCATAGAAGAACCTTTTTGTCTAAATGGCTCCATAAAGAACCTTTAACATCTGAAGAACCTTTCTGTTTCACAAAAGGTTCTTTGTGGCGAAAGAAGGTTCTTCAGATTATAAAAAGGTAAGGAAGAGATAGTTCTTTAAAGAACTTTTGACTGAATGGTTCTTTGTGGAACCAAAAATGGTTCTTCTATATGGCATCACTGTGAAGAACCTTTTGAAGCACCCTTAATTTTTAAGAGTGTACAACACTTACATTTACCCCAATGGATATGTGAAACAGAAGCTCTGCACAATACGTAATGTATAAATCAAATAATGAGGTTTTAAGAGAATAGGATTATCGTTATACTAATAATTATACATCTCTCAGTGTTTTCAGCATTAAACAGTGGACAGCACTCTGGCTCTCCCACAAGAGGGAGACAGTCAAGATTGTCATAAATCAAGGCCCGAGTTGGCAGAATTCATGCTGGGGGAGAAAATGTGACCTGTGCCGTTATTTTGATCCAGAAACACCCTAGTGAAAAAAATATATACTTAATTGAATGTAAAATATATTTATTTTATGATATGTATACTAAAAATAGATTGACATGTCTATACTAACTGAAAATACACTCTAAATGCAGTTATTTCATGCTTTCATCAAGCACAAACTTAGTGCACTACAAATTCATTTGTAAAATGCTATACTTTTTACAAATGCATTTGGGGAAGGATGATATATATATATATATATATATATATATATATATTCATCTTTAAGAAAGTACACTGGCCAGGTTCTTAATTCCATCTACATGATGTTTGAAACTTGTTAAAAGTTATTTTCACACATACATACCCATATAAACTAACTGGACAGAACCTTTGAAAGAGGACGCCACTTCATAAACCCAATGACATGTCCATGCTCACTCAGCCCAGCTAGTGTTGATAAGGGATGAACGACGCAACTCATCTCATGATCCTGTAGCTGTATGAAGGCCATATAATGTATGTCTGTGGGGATTGTTTGTATTGTATTTTGTTTTGCATGTTGTCATATCATTTAGGTAAACAAGGCCGCTGTATGAGTTCTCACCTAAGACTATGGCACAAGAGACAATATCACATTCTGTGTATTGATATTTGTGTCTTCCTTCACTCCTTAAAAGTGTTTTAAGTATTAATACTGTGATTTTAACATTGGCCTAAATATAGGCTACAGTATGTTCAGTGAAGGGGGCTTGATAAGTCATTCTCTCCTCACCTTATACTTTCATGAGCTCTGAAATTCACCAACAATGACCACGGACTTAATTAACCCCCGAATCTGTGGTGGCATCACGGAATCGCCGAAAATTCCATGATGGGCTCACAGAAGGCATCAGCCGTGGTCCATGCACGGATTCACTGGTTCAACACCAGCGCTGCATCGGACCACGTAAAAAGAGTGACTCCGATGCAGTTATATTTTGTATATGAATTTATACTTTCACTGGAGTACCTGACCCCACCCCTACCCTAAACTTACCCAGTTCTGAACAATAATGATGACGATAAATTCCCATTATCTCGTCGGCATATTGATGCTAAGGGTTTCCTATTTAAAGTGTTGAACCAGTGGATCCGTGCGTGGAGCACGGCTGATGCCTGCCACTGACTTACATTGGTATCACTTCTGTGAGCCCATCACGGAATTTTCGGCGATTCCGTGATGCCACCACAGATTCGGGGGTTAATTAAGTCCGTGAACATTACACGGAATTCTGTGAGATCATGTTGTGCGCACACTATTGGGAATCTGTGTTGCAGATTTGGCACATTTTTTTTCTCAAATATATATATATATATATTTTTTGCACCCTCAGATTCCAGATTTTCCAGATTTTCATAAAGCTTATTTATTCAGCTTTCAGATGATGTATAAATCTCAATTTTAAAAAATTGACCCTTATGATTGGTTTTGTGGCCCATGGTCACATTTAGAAAGTAGGCCTAGTTACAAAAGTAAAGATATTTTAACAACATATAGTCATGGATTTGAACTTGATCAGAAGATTTATTACTGTATATTCCCAATACACTCCAATGCACCTGTACCAACACACTTTTTTCCATTAATGGTTCTTTAATGTCCCGTACAGACAACGACAACGTTGCACTTGGAAATGTGGACTGCAGCCCTTTGGGCTGTCAAAATATTATGAATTATTAAACGAATTATTAAAATGATCCTGACCAGCCTTCAAAACTACACAAAAAGTTAAAATGTCAAATAAATTCAGAGACGTTAAATACATGAAAAGTAACAATGTATTAAAATAATTTCAATTGATACGTCACATATAAATACGCAGCGTACTGTGAGACCATCAAACCACCAAAACATTTCATTGCATTTTACATTAACATTTGTGCAGTGCATTGAGATTTGAAACGTGCAGAGACAATGGGCAGAGATGTTACGGATGGTTTTACTTTTATTCCTTCCGCATGCACTGAAACATAAGCAGTTCACATTCTTCCACCAACTAATATGGATCTGTCTGTGTTTTAGTGCACGCACAAAAATAAAACTAATGTTATGCCGGTTTATCCAATTGTTTCCTGCAGCGTTAATGACAGATTATGTCCGGTAAAAGGGAAGCAAAACATTCTGCAGATGATATTTAATGTATGTGTCCACTGACTTTAACAGCTTCAAGTTTAACGCACTTTCGTGTTCTATGCAGGCCGTTTCACGTTTATTTCCACGCACCGCTTATTGTGCCTTTTCGGCGATTCGCAGTCTTTAAGTCCATTGATTGGAAAAAAAAAACTGTTTATCTCAGGGCATGTCTGCTTTGGTGGCGCGTCTGTTAAAGCGAGTGCAGGTATGTGGCAGCGACCCGGGTTCGAACCCAGTCCGCAGTGCTTCCTTCAGTTTATGTTCAAATGTTAGTGTCCAACGATCCACTGATGTTCTCTGGATAATTGAGTTGACTGGTATGCTGGGGGAGTTAGTAAAAGGCAATTTCTTAAGACGTGCCGTTATTTAGGCAATCATTTATTTATTTATTTATTTATTTGCGTTAGCGCACTTCAGGTTTACTTGGAATGCCATTGCAATGCATTTTAAAGTCACTAAAAGGAAGGGTTAGTATATGACCTCAGTTTGTTATTAGTATAATATTAATATATGTTCAACACTCTAATTGAATTGCAATTGTATTGTCACCAAAATACATTTGAAGTTTATGCTGAATGAATTCTGCATTTCAAAAATTAAATAAGAGTGGATATTTAAAGTGTATACTTAAGTATACTTGGAATAGTTCCACTTTAGCACAAGCAAGTATATTCATTATAGCTTTAGTTGAACTTCAGCATTGCTTTTGCACAACTAAAATGCATTTAGTACAAAATTAGTTGTTCCAATTGAGCAGACTTTAAGTATACCAATTTATAGTGTGCCACAAATATATTTAGTTATACTAAAGTACATACGGATAAATTGTACTTAAGTATATTTTTTCACTAGGGCACATTTGCAGTATGAATGTATTTTGAAGGTCTGCTTTGCAGTGATGTACTGTAATTATTATAAGAGATTAATTAAAACATACATTAAATACTTCATAGTAAAAAAGTGAAAGTAAAACATTATTCCTTACAAATCCATATGTCTTTTACTGGGCTTCACTAATTAATGTTCCATTGTCTTTAGGATCTGCCGAGTGGGATCCCATGAGGGTGAGATCCTATAGTCATCCACAGTGACCTTTGCAGAATCTGATTATGCTTTCAATCCATAAACTACCATGTTTGTGTAAGTAGGCTGTTGAGTTTCAGTAAGAAGAGTAAAATTGGTGTTTGTTATTACCGTGTCTCTTTACTTCACTAAAGTTTTTTTGGACCATATGTTGCTGCAAAACTCTTGCTGAAAACCTTTAATATTCAGGCTACTCTACTGATTAATAACCATCAAAGAAAAAAAGAATTTCATATCAAACATTTTGTGTGACCTAGCTTCAGCACACATAGTTAGTCATGTGTTTAATTAGTCTTCTCTCAGCTCTTCAATTATTTAAGATTGCCAGGGCTTTGATTTGCAGGTTAATTAATGGGTTGGCTCCCAGGGGCACAGAGGTGTGTGATGAATCATGTCACCGGCTCCAGGAAGACAGCAGCTCCCTCTGGGTCTCCTGTCCAACCACTGGAACCCTGATAATGCTTGAGCTTATACCAACTAGAAAGGATATACTGCATTTGTTACAAGTTCACCCATGTGCAATACTGAGATTGCATCTTTTCTCTTTATGCATATATGATTCAGGCTTGTTTTTATATTTGGATGAAGATGAGGCAATGACATTGACAGGAATGTTAGCCCAAGGGAAAACTTTGCAAAGATTTCCAGAAATATTTAATCTTAAATTAGGCTTTTTGATGATTGGTTTAAAGTTCTAGGCTATGCAAGTCATTTCCTAGAAAGAGGAGCAGAAATGAGTCTTTCTGTTAACTCTAAACTGTGTACCAGTGGTAGCCAGAATTTTAATTTTGGGGGGGCCCATCTTAAAATGAGGGGGCCGCTCTATATTACATGTAGGCTATAATGTCAATATTAAATGTGCGCATTTTCAAGTGTTTGTGCGGCGTGTGGAAGCCAATAGCAGCGCACTTATACAGGTGCTGGTCATATAATTAGAATATCATCAAAAAGTTGATTTCACTAATTCCATTCAAAAAGTGAAACTTGTATATTATATTCATTCATTACACACAGACTGATATATTTCAAATGTTTATTTCTTTTAATTTTGATGATTATAACAGAAAACTAAGGAAAATCCCAAATTCAGTATCTCAGAAAATTTGAATATTACTTAAGACCAATACAAAGAAAGGATTTTTAGAAATCTTGGCCAACTGAAAAGTATGAACATGAAAAGTATGAGCATGTACAGCACTCAATACTTAGTTGGGGCTCCTTTTGCCTGAATTACTGCAGCAATGCGGCGTGGCATGGAGTCGATCAGTCTGTGGCACTGCTCAGGTGTTATGAGAGCCCAGGTTGCTCTGATAGTGGCCTTCAGCTCTTCTGCATTGTTGGGTCTGGCATATCGCATCTTCCTCTTCACAATGCCCCATAGATTTTCTATGGGGTTCAGGTCAGGCGAGTTTGCTGGCCAATTAAGAACAGGGATACCATGGTCCTTAAACCAGATACTGGTTGCTTTGGCACTGTGTGCAGGTGCCAAGTCCTGTTGGAAAATGAAATCTGCATCTCCATAAAGTTGGTTAGCAGCAGGAAGCATGAAGTGCTCTAAAACGTCCTGGTATATGGCTGCTTTGACCTTGGACCTCAGAAAACACAGTGGACCAACACCAGCAGATGACATGGCACCCCAAACCATCACTGACTGTGGAAACTTTACACTGGTCCTCAAGCAACGTGGATTGAGTGCCTCTCCTCTCTTCCTCCAGACTCTGGGACCCTGATTTCCAAAGGAAATGCAAAATTTACTTTCATCAGAGAACATAACTTTGGACCACTCAGCAGCAGTCCAGTCCTTTTTGTCTTTAGCCCAGGCGAGACGCTTCTGACGCTGTCTGTTGTTCAAGAGTGGCTTGACACAAGGAATGCGACAGCTGAAACCCATGTCTTGCATACGTCTGTGCATAGTGGTTCTTGAAGCACTGACTCCAGCTGCAGTCCACTCTTTGTGAATCTCCCCCACATTTTTGAATGGGTTTTGTTTCACAATCCTCTCTAGGGTGCGGTTATCCCTATTGCTTGTACACTTTTTTCTACCACATCTTTTCCTTCCCTTCTCCTCTCTATTAATGTGCTTGGACACAGAGCTCTGTGAACAGCCAGCCTCTTTTGCAATGACCTTTTGTGTCTTGCCCTCCTTGTGCAACGTGTCAATGTTCGTCTTTTGGACAACTGTCAAGTCAGCAGTCTTCCCCATGATTGTGTAGCCTACAGAACTAGACTGAGAGATCATTTAAAGGCCTTTGCAGGTGTTTTGAGTTAATTAGCTGATTAGAGTGTGGCACCAGGTGTCTTCAATATTGAACCTTTTCACAATATTCTAATTTTCTGAGATACTGAATTTGGGATTTTCCTTAATTGTCAGTTATCAGACTGAGACATTGGCTACTCGGACTGATTTAATTTAATTTTTAATATTATTGTTTTTTTTTCATTATATTTATTGTGATTAACCTCCCGTTGTTGTTCACAGTATAATTACATTCAGTCGTTGCACACAATCACGGAGAATAGCCTACAACTCGATTAAGATGATCAAACTTATTTTTAATGATCGTCTATGGGCTGAAATATTTCTTTATTTAAATCAAAAAGTCAGCGCATGAAAAATGTAAGCATTGAATTTAATACAACAAGTTTGCCCTTAACCTTTAATTTAATCCTTCTATACAGCCTTCAGTCGTAAATGTTTTAAGCTTTGGCTAATTCTAATGCTTTTTAATGTGCTATGTTGTTTGTATAGTTTTCTCGCTGTTCTGTAATGAAATAAGGTGATCAGACAATGAAGAATTGCCTACACATACAGTATGGCTCGCGCGCTTCTGTTTAAGTTACGAAATACGCATCGGGATATCTTGACAGCATATTTCTTGGTTTCATAATACTCAATTAACTGTTGTAAACTGAGATTTGTGTCTTTAGAAGATGTATCTGTGCTGAATTCTACATAAATAATCCACAACAATGTCGTGCTATGGGCGCAGCCATTGATAGAAGCTGCAGTGGAAGTTCTTTTAGGGGCCGTTCAAATATTGCGCGCTTAAGTCCATTATTTCAGAGCCTGTCCTCCAACAAAAAACGACCCTATAGGTCGTTTGTGCAAGCCCTTATTACGACCTATATTTACGTTTTAAAGTTAAGCGCCCTCTAGCACGCGTAAAAATAATGACAGTCTCGTGTTGCGTCTGTCGTCATGAAATGACGTATGACTGTCATTACCAATCAAAATGCGTGTTTATTTAAATGCAATATGTGGACTTTTTACACAGATCTCACAGTATTCGTACATATTTTACTAGGTGGCTAATTCGTATGAATGACCACACCTAACCCTACCCCTAAACCTACCCCTTACAGGAATCATGCAAAATCATGATTTTTAGTGCACATTTTATGAGCGCGTGCGTTCTCTGGGATCGAACCCATGATCGCGTAATTACATATCGTCGTATAACGCAATGCTCTACCAACCGAGCTACAAGAAACCCAAACTATGACGCAGATAAAAGAGTACAAAACATTAATATGAAAATGTCCTGTTGCCGATAGGGGCGCAATTGTAGCATACGCTCTGATGGGTCGTATTTCAGGGATTTGGACAAACGACCTATACGGGCGTATTGGTTGGAGGACAGGTTGTTATTTCAAATGTACACACGCTGCCGGCACTCTCATTTTTTTCAGGCGCGTCCGCACCACATCGAGATAAAAACATTTCAACTTTTCATAATGCTGCAAGCACACCGCGGGTCATATGGCAAGAACCAACCAATCAGCTTCATCCTTTCCCGTAACAACATTGAAAGCTCAGCTGAGATGGAGAAACAGCTGATCATAGCTGTACAGGGATAACCATTTTAAATGAATTTAGTAGCAGAGCGCAAGCGATTTTTAGTGCTGGAAATCCATTTATCCTTTGCTGAAACTTCCAAGTCTTCATCGAGAGCGCGGGTCTAGGTTGCTTAGCAACGGCAGACGCCATGGAAGTGCAAGCATAGCGCGCAAGCTACACAGCGCTCTGAAAGAAGGAGAAAGCGATGCGCCTAGCGTTTTTCACGCGTGACATGTGAACTGCTCCGCGCTATTTGAATCTTCCGCTTTTCGTACGCGGAAGTGTAATTAAAGGCTTAAAAGTTTTATTTATTCATTAATTGTTTTAAAGCAATCAGAAATCTGAGGCCCCCCAGGCCCCCTCGTGGCTACGCCACTGCTGTGTACGGTATAAACAGGAATACATTTGCTTGGCCTTTTCAAAAAAAGGCCCTATTCATAAACATGAGCAGTTTTGAACTCATTCCTGTGTAAATTATACATACAACAGTTTGTACATAACTGTCTTATTAAACTGTGAGTGTGAAAAGTTCTGTATGAATGTATTTACGTATTTGAAAATTCATGCTTGCGTTTTATAATATTTTAAAGAGCAGGTAGTCTTTCCTGGAAACGTTTTTGATTTGTGTTTTTTAATGGTTATAAAGCTAAGAATGGTTATAAAAAAAATAAAACAAAAAAAAAACTTAGTTAATAGAAGTAATGAGTTTAAGGTGACCTAAAAAGCTCTTGAAGATGCATTAGCTTATCATCATTGAATTCATTTCCTTTTATATTAAACAGGCACATCATTTCATTGAAGTCATCAAGGATTGATGTCATTTTCCGGTAAATCGGACTTCCAAGAACAAAATGTGATCTTAACCTGACCCATTACGAATGAGCTTGTCTAATGAACTCTCCAATAATTTAATATCATCTGTAGGGGACTAGACAAATAAATGGTAATTAATCCAACATGAAAAACACTGACCCTGAAATAGATGTGTAATTTTGATTACATTCTGTAAAAGTTAGAGCTTTTACAATTCACAGAACTCTTCAGCAGCATTTTATCAACTAATTGGCACTAGACTCAGCTAATTGGTGTGTTCTGCAGAGATATCTACTCTCTAGTGAATGTCTGCTGTCAGTGCTTTGACGATCCCCGTTCTCCTGTTTTCCTTGACTGCTCATCTATCTGTGTGTTTTGTCCACAGATGTTACTTAACCCCTGTGGACAGCCATGTTTTAATTAAATATTGTCAGTTTAATTGCTGTTTTTTTCATGGGATGTCACTTACTGGGACAAGGTTAATGGAGAATCAGGCAAATCAAGCCACTTTCTGTTGCCCAGAAGAAAACCGTTATATTGATTTACAGTTCATCATTTTAAAAATGGAAAAAGACTGTTGACACATTTTTAATAACACATTTTGTCAGGATGACTCTAAAAAAACAAAAAACATACAAATAACAAAATGCTAGCTTTTATTTCTATATATTTTGTCTATGAGAAGTTGGAAACCAGTGCAGAGGTCAAAAAAGCAAACAAACAAACAAATAAATAAAGTTATTGGATTTTGTATTATTTCGAATTTTTTTAACATACTATATGTAGCCTATATAATAGAGAGACCATAGACTGTAAAAAAAAAAAAAAGGACGTATAGTGTCCGTGACGTCACTCGTAGGTTTGTGAAGAGCATTTTTGAAGCCTAAAGTGGGCGGAGCCGACCGCCGCCATCTTGGAAACGCGTCACCGCGCGTCACTCCCGGATAATCGAAAATGGGCAAAAAGGCGGGACGTGGGTGGAGCTGAGCTGAAACCACGCCCCTCTATAGTGACAGCAGTGCTGCCCTGCAGACAAAACACCAAAACTTCGTTTTTGGTCTAAAAGGAGTTATCATTTTGGGCCATTACGACCTCTATCATGTGTTTAAGTATCATGGAGAAAAGCCAAGGCAGAACACAGTATAACATCAGTTACAGCTCTTTGATTTTGTTTTTGAACGCTCAAATGAAGTTACGGTGCTCTGCATTTGTTTGCATTCGTTCGTCAATACTGTGCCAGCCTGGAGTTACACGGTATTCTGACTTTGTTTTACTTTCCAATAAAGTCTGCCACGTTTAAATTACGGTATAACTTGTGTAGCCTACTTTTATACATCTGTCGGCACTTCATTAGACCAGTGGTTCCCAACCTGGGGGGCGCGGGAGCAGATATACTTTGAGGTAGGGCTGGGCGATAAAACGATAACTACAATTATAGTGATATAATTTTCCTCGATAAAACAAGTTCGATAAACATTCAATGTAGCCTAATGTTTATGCGGGAAAATAGGAACAAAACAGCGCTTCTCATTTGAACCGCGCCACACGAACCATATCCGCTCGGTTCAGCGGCGCAGTAAACAAAAAGTGTTTACTCGCCAATCACGCGAGCACTAAACAGCGCTGTGAGATCCAGTGAGAAGCGCTTGAATTCAGCGAAGAACACAAATGACTGGTGTAAACTAGTATCAGTCAATATCAGTCAACTGATATAAACTATAGTTTAAGTGATGTTTTATTAACAAATTTCGGGAGGAGCTCGCACAGATAATTAACACGGCCAATTCATCATCAGTAATCACACCGCCTATCCAATCAGCACGAGAGAGAACCCCTATAAATAATCAAGCAGTCTTACCTTCATTATCTCTCGTCTTCCAGCATGTCAGAGATAGAGCTTTTCGTAAACGAAAACTCCTTCGACGCCACGGATATTCCTGCGTCTCCAGCCGCTGTGCAAAGCACCAGCGCTCCGCAGGACACCTCAATCGAGCCCACGGCTGCAACACGGGGCCGCCGGCCTTCACGCGCCGCACCCGCTCGTGCCTCCAGACGCCGAGGCACGCCATCACCTTCGCCTTCAAGACATCAGCCATCTTCTCCAGCATCCTCCTACACGTCTGCCGTTTCCTACGCACCAGCCGCGGAAAACTGGACCGTGGCAGGACTACGCCAGGTGCTCACCAGCTCTGGTGTCATCATCCCGAGTCGCTCAACCAAGCCGGACCTCCTCGCCCTCTACGCTTCCCTCCAATCCAGGGAACCTCCAAACTCTTCTCCTCCGTCTAAAGCGGTGAAAAAGCAAGCCAGGGCCGCAGTGGTCCTTACCGCGGCCCGTTCAAATCACCTCTCCTCGGGCACGAGCCTCCGGCCACTAGGTCGCAGCAGAAGGCCTTCGGCAAGCCTGGGCCGCGACCCGGATGCCGCAGCAACCAGCCCCCACCCTCCTCCTCGAGCCGCCGAGCATCAGCTCGCAACGCATCTCGGCGGTGCCGGCCCACGCCTCCACAAGCCGCAATGTTAGCGCGAGCACACCTCCGCTAGTGGCGAAGAGACACTTTCAGTCTCAGCCCCACCCCACTCCCAATCCCTCCCTACCCATGGCCAGCAGCCCCACGGTGCAAGCCCCAGCGCCCGCCATTCCCCTCTCTTCCCTCCCTTACCTCCGCTCACCGAGCTTTCCCAGCGAACACGCTACCGCCATCAGCGCAAGCCCCGGCGCCCGCCATTCCCCCTCTCTTCCCCTCCCTTACCTCCGCTCACCGAGCTTTCCCAAGCGCGAACACGCTACCGCCATCAGCGCAAGCCCCAGCGCCCGCCATTCCCCTCTCTTCCCTCCCTTACCTCCGCCACCGAGATAGCCCAAGCATGCCCCAGCTAGCGGCTCCAGTGGCTACCCTTCCCCTCCCTCTGCTCGAGGTTCATTCTCGCTTTCTTCCGCCACACTCCTGCCCATTCCCGAATGCGCTCGCACTGGAACCAGTTCCGTAGCCAACTCCATCAGATCACAGATCTTGTCAGGTATGGATATAGATCTTTTTCCCTGTTATCACCAATTTCACCCCGTCTGCAGATCGGCAAATTGACTGCGGCGAATTTTCCGTCACCTTAAAAACACAGCCAACAACCCGTCACGTATCTTATCATTTACAGAATTCACGATCGCTTTTAACCGTTACACAGAAGTTATCTGTACTGCTTTTCCTCACAGAGACGCGAGCTCTGCGACTATCTCGCGATAATCGCTGAGCTCGCATTATCATCTGAGGCTCCCACTTCTACACGTACCACAAATTATTCGCCAAATGCGCCATCCGAGTGGCCCAATGGAATCAGTGTCCTTACTGGGGAGCCCTGGATACTGAACTCCATAATAGAGTATTTTTAGGCTGCCGTAATATTGCATGTGCGGTTTGCCGATCAATTTCCCACTCCACCATCATATGCCCCTTCATCAATCCATCCATCCCCCCCTGCCCAGAGCCATCCCAGCCCAAATCCACCAGTTACGTGCCACGCATTCCAATGTCTCACCCAACCCACCCCCTACCTCATTTCGCCACCGCCATCTTCCTCCGACGGCCAGGTCTGCATCAGTTTCAATTCTGGCAGATGCTCAAGACAACGCTGCCGGTTCATGCATGTCTGTAATTTTTGCGGCGGTGCTCACGCCCGCATGATATGTCCACTACGGAAAGCTGCAAATAAAAATGATAAAAAATATTTATCGACTCCTGTAAATATTTCTCGTTTGTCTGCAGAACTGTTTCATCACCCTGACCCCATTTCATCAATTACGTAATAACAGGTCTCTCACACGGTTTCCACCCGGCCGGAAAACTCCCCACCCAAAGCCTCATCTGCCCCAATCTCCAGTCCGCTCGCCGAACCTGAAACAGTCGATACCCTAATCAAAAAAGAAATAGACGCAAACTTCATGATCGGCCCCTTTTCCGTTCCTCCCTTTAACGTTTTCCGAGTTAGCCCCATCGGCGTAGCTACCAGAAAATTTTCTGGTAAAAAACGCCTCATAATCGATCTTTCCTCACCACATAATTCCCCATTCCCAAGCATTAACAGCCTCATCGCGCTCGAAGAATTTTCTCTCCACTACCATGACATTGACCAAGCCATTACCCTGATAAAAATCGCGGGCCGTGGCGCTTGGCTGGCCAAAGTCGATATCACTTCAGCCTTTAAAGTAATGCCCATCCATCCAGACTTCTGGCATTTATTCGGCATCCGCTGGCAGAAAAATTTTTACTTTTCCGTCCGCCTCACCTTCGGCTGCAGAAGCAGTCCTAAAATTTTTGACATGCTGTCAGAGGCTATCTGTTGGATCCTCTCCAACAATTACGATATACCTTATCTGGTCCATCTTCTAGACGATTTTCTAATCATCTCGCCCCCCGACTCCATCCCAGCCGCACACCTTTTGACAATTCAAAAGGTTTTGCAGAGCTCGATTCCTCTCGCCAAGACAAAACCGGGCCCTAGCACTTCCATTGAATTTTTGGGTATCAACTTGGATTCACAAAATTCCAGGCCTCCTACCCAAAGAAAAAATCGACAGGACAATTCTAGTAGCATCCACTCTCCTAGCAAACCCAAGCTGTTCCAAACGAGAACTGCTATCCATACTGCCACTTAAATTTTGCGATGCGCATCATTCCGCAAGGCCGCCCATTCATCTCCCATCTCCTATCCTCGCATCATCCGCCCACGCACTCGAGGATCGAATAGCTCTAACAGATTCATGCTGCAATGAGCTAAGCTTATGGATATCCTTTCTCAAACAGTGGAACGGCTTATCCTTCTTTACAACAACTTGATTTCTTGCCCAGTCGACATTCAATTGTTTACCGACGCCGCCCCTCCGTCGGTTTCGGAGGTTTTATCAAGGCCGCTGGTTCGCATCTCGTGGCCCCCAGCTGTCAGATCTACCTCAGCCGCTAATATCCTCAGCATTATTTGAGCTATATCCCTTAGTCGTCGCAGCCCTTCTGTGGGGTAAAGAGTGGTCTGCCACCAGCATCATTATCCATTGCGATAACGGCGACCGTGCACTGCATTAACAAAGGCCGTTCACACTCACCCGCTAATGCCTTTGTTAAGACGCCTGATTTGGATTTCAGCTTGCGACCAATTCATTATAACTGCAAAACATATTCCCGGTCCAAAACCAAATAGCTGACTCTCTGTCTCGTTTTGCCTTCCAGAAATTCAGAGCGTTGGCTCCAGAGGCGGATCCGCTCCCAACCCCAGTACCTCCTTATTCAGAGCTGATATTTCCGTAAGTCATCCTCTGAGACCTCTCCTTGAAGCTTCCCTCAATTCAATTCTTCAAGCGGTCTCCCCCAGGACCCTTCAGTCCTATCTAACAGCCTGGAAATGTTTTAAAACATTTCACTCCGCTTACAATCTGCTGTTTCCCGACTTTTCCCTGCTCTCCATCACCTCCTTCATCTCCCACCTTAACATTAACAAAAACCTCCAAATTGGCTCCATTAAAGGTTATCTAAGTGGAGTTCAATTTTTCCACAAACTCATATATGGTTCCCCTTCTCCCCAAATAGCCAATCCACAGACCTCCCTACTCATCAAAGGCATCCAAAAAACTCATCCCACCCGCCCGGACACCAGGCAACCTATAACCTTAAGGATTCTAACCGAATGTATCTCCACCCTCCGCAGAGGTTACCATTCCATCCACACCGCCCGTACACTCGACGCCATGTTTATCCTAGCTTTCTTCGGTTTTCTCAGATGCTCCGAGCTCGCCATTACATCTAGCTTTAACCCAATCATTCACCCCACCATTTCTGATCTAGCGGTGCTGGATGATGAAACCATCTCTTACTTCATTAAACAGAGCAAGACAGACCAGTCAAAGAAAGGCCACTTCATTTACATTTTCAACCTCCAATCACCCATACTACCATACCAAGCCCTCCTAGCCTTCCTCCAGCTCAGGAAATCACAGTCCAAACTCCCTTCCGACCCCCTTTTTACAGACAACTCCAACCGCCCCGTCACTCGTTTCTGGTTCCAAAAACACCTTAAATCAGTTCTGCTCCTATCCGGTACCCCAGCCACAAACTTTTCCAGCCATTCGTTCCGAATAGGTGCAGCAACCACAGCAGCCCATAAAGGCCTCTCCCAGCAGCAGATACAAGCTCTCGGTCGCTGGTCATCAGAAGCTTTCAAGAGCTACATTCGATCGGACCGCTCCCATATCAAGGAAGCCCACCGAACCCTAATCGGTCAACCCCCTTAATGAATGTATCCCCAGTAACCCAACTTAGACCCCCATAGCCAACCCCTCCTAACATCACCCAATCCACCCACAACGCCCCATCCCCACTCCATCTATCCCAGCAGCACCCCGCTCCCATAGGAGCCTTTTTCTCTATTCCTCCACTGCCGCAGCAGTGTCTGCTCCCGCAGGAGCTCTATCTGTATGTCTCCACTGCCGCAGCAGTGTCTGCTCCCGCAGGAGCTCTATCTGTATGTCTCCACTGCCGCAGCAGTGTCTGCTCCCGCAGGAGCTTTATCTGTATGTCTCCACTGCCGCAGCAGTGTCTGCTCCCGCAGGAGCACTATCTGTATGTCTCCACTGCGCAGCAGTGTCTGCTCCCGCAGGAGCACTATCTGTATGTCTCCACTGCCGCAGTGTCTGCTCCCGCAGGAGCTCTATCTGTATGTCTCCACTGCCGCAGCAGTGTCTGCTCCCGCAGGAGCTCTATCTGTATGTCTCCACTGCCGCAGCAGTGTCTGCTCCCGCAGGAGCTCTATCTGTATGTCTCCACTGCCGCAGCAGTGTCTGCTCCCGCAGGAGCTCCATCTGTATGTCTCCACTGCCGCAGCAGTGTCTGCTCCCGCAGGAGCTCTGTATTTTCCCACTGCGCTCTATCTGTATGTCTCCACTGCCGCAGCAGTGTCTGCTCCCGCAGGAGCTCTATCTGTATGTCTCCACTGCCGCAGCAGTGTCTGCTCCCGCAGGAGCTCTATCTGTATGTCTCCACTGCCGCAGCAGTGTCTGCTCCCGCAGGAGCTCTATCTGTATGTCTCCACTGCCGCAGCAGTGTCTGCTCCGCAGGAGCTCTATCTGTATGTCTCCACTGCCGCAGCAGTGTCCGCTCCCGCAGAAGCTCTCTGTGTTTTTCCCACGGCCCCAGTCCTATCTGTATTTCCTCTTATCTCTACTTTTCAGATGCCGCAGCAGTTCCCTGCAGAAGCCATTATATCTTTTCAGGTGCTGCCGCAGCTTCCGCAGAAACCACTTTTTCTTTTCAGATGCCGCAGCAGCGTCTGCTCCGCAGGAGCCAAACTCTCTTCTCAAAGGCCACAGCAGTGCCGTTACTCAAGCGACGTCCAGCACCCCACCAACCTTAAGCTCTGCAATTTTGGGGGGTTATCAACGTACCTCTCTGGCTGCTGTCCCGCGCTTATTGCATCTTTGGGGGGAACGCTCTAGGTCCGGGCTAAATGCCGAGCTCGGACCCCTCTCCCCAGACAGGGGAGTACCCTGGGCTCGGGAGTAATTACCGAGCTCGAGCCCTCCCCTGGACAGCACGCCAAATACGCATAATCTTTACTCAGTTTATTATAGGTAAGAGTGAACTCGTGAAGTGATGTTTTATTAACAAATTTCGGGAGGAGCTCGCACAGATAATTAACACGGCCAATTCATCATCAGTAATCACACCGCCTATCCAATCAGCACGAGAGAGAACCCCTATAAATAATCAAGCAGTCTTACCTTCATTATCTCTCGTCTTCCAGCATCCCTCCACCACCCCGACTCCTCACCTTCAGCCCGTCTCTACCCCAGCACGGGCAGGAGCACTCGAGGGGGGGGGGGACGCTCTAGGTCCGGGCTAAATGCCGAGCTCGGACCCCTCTCCCCAGACAGGGGGAGTACCCTGGGCTCGGGAGTAATTACCGAGCTCGGAGCCCTCCCCCTGGACAGCACGCCAAATACGCATAATCTTTACTCAGTTTATTATAGGTAAGAGTGAACTCGTGAAATGCAGATAAAACAGCGCTGACAAACAGCAGAAAAACACTGTGTGCAACGATACAGTCAGAAGGCTTTTCAAGGCTACAAATCGCCATCGTTTACCAGGGATTTACTGTAGTAACATTAACTGCACCATGGTATTGTGGCAGAAATGTGTGGTATTTATATCAAATTTATTATATTAATGTAGAAGTGTATTAAAGGAGTAATGGAATGTAATTACACTATATTTGTGATTAAGCTATAGGCTAGCATTTGTGCATTTATAATTTTTACCACAGTATTGAGGTGCTATATGTGTGGTTTTAACTCTGGTTATCATGTAAATGTATGGAAGAACAATGGTTAATTTTAATAAAACTCAAACAGTCAGAAAAATAATATTTATTTCACCATATAAAAAAGGAGGTTGTGATTTTGATAATGAACATAAATTTACATCTGCATCCTAACTCAAACTACTACTGTCAACTCAATGGCAAATGTGCATTTCTAAGAGACAAAACATTAATATTATTATTATTGCATATATATATATATGGGCGTGTATAAATATAATATGGATGGGTGGGGGGGCTCAGATTACCATGTGTGTACGTAGGGGGCCCATGAAAAAAGGTTGGGAACCACTGCATTAGACAAACAAATTAGAGAGATCGCGATCTAACAAACTGCTCCATATAACAAAGCACTGTAAGCAATAACGATTCGATAACTTGGCAACAATAATTAATCGTAAATAATCTTTAAAGTGTTTTATATATATATATATATATATATATATATATATATATATATATATATATATATATATAATGCAGATTATTCACTCCGTGTCAGTCTGGGGCTGCACACTTCTGTACGTGATCCTCAAATGCCGTGACTGTGTATCACACATAAAATCAATAACTGTTTGCAATTTAATAATTTTCCTTCCTTTTCTTGTAAGTCGACAAAATCCATTGCAATGAACGCCATTGATCGGAGATGTTTAATTCACAATCATTCGGAGCATTATCCTGCTGGCGTTCACATCAACAAGTCGTTCTTAAGCTATTTTAATTCAGTTCGATGTAAAAACAAAAGGCTAAGTATGACTTGCATCCTAGCGAACATTGCAAATAAATTGATTGCAAAACGGTATCCACTCACGTTTAACTAGTTGTCTGGTTGTTATGGTCAGGGAAAAAAAAAAAGAATCACATTTCTAGATGTTAAAGCCTAGCCAATGATCACTAGATTTTATCCAGATGCTACTATAATGATTCTGTAAATGGTGAGCCTTTTGCCTTGGCGTGACATCTCACTTTTTGCAGACAGTGCAAAAGCAGAGTAGGCTCAGTATTGCGGTAAAAATCAAGTTTGAGATCATTTTCATTAAAACATCCAATTGCCAGATTCCCAGTGTCCTACCTATAATTATTTTTTTTCTGTACAAATACAAATCTTTAAAGCCAGTTTTCTAAGTTTCACACTCCAGCGAGTTTCACACTCTGCAGCAGAGCGGCATCCACCTGTCACTCAAGTGGCCACGCCCTTAATTATGCAGAAATTTAAGGCTTAATATAATTTAAACGGATGAGTTATAAAAAAAATTCACCCCCCCCCTCACAGTTGTCGTGAAGGGCAAAATTAGCTATATAGATCAAAATCATTTTTTTGCACCAGGCTGTAAACATGTTTTTTTCTGCTATAAAGTTGGGCATTTTAACAACCAGCCTTTTGCAACCAGCCTCTAGCGGCCAGTCGATGAATTGCAGTTTTAGACACTTCCGTGTTGGCTTCACGAGAGGGAGCAGGAGGTTGCCGCTTGAGAGAGACACTGTTTTGTCTGATCTCTAGAGAGTAGCTTTACTGCCAATATGGCAGATATTTTCCCTTTACATTGAAAAAAAAATTATTTCCTTAATTACGACTTATTTTGTTCTTTTTTCTTAATATAACCCAGACTCGCCATTCCTCCCTATGACCAATGACAAAGAAAATTCATCAAATCAAGTAAATGGAAAAGCATTCATCCTTTCAAACATAAATTGCATGGCAGAGCACTGTAATGTTCAATCTACAATAACCCACATTTATGGATATTTCGGGGACATTGAAAATCAGCTACAACATTTGGACCCCCTTCAATCATTTTCAGTATTTTCAGCAAGTAGATATTTACTGCTACCCCTCATTTTATTTATTTATGCAACATTTGAGAAATATCAAATGGATAAAAGGGTTTAAATGAGTTTTCCTTCTGATCTGGACTCATTGAGTGATTATGTTCTGAAGCATTAAAGTAAAAACCACCAGCATACAAATACAGAAGTACTTGTGAGATTATGAGGTATAATAAGCTACAGAGTGAGTATCTCTGGTAATGCAGAGAAATGTCACTAAAAGATTATGCACTTCAGTGGGTCTTACAGTATCATCAGCTCTCACACAGTATGCCAACCACACTTGCCTGATGCATTAGTAGATGTAATCTAAACCCCTCGACAGTGATAAACAATGTTTTTCATGCATGCTTGTTCCGTGAACCATAAATGATTGCACGTGCACCCATGGAACAGTCTTTAAAACACTTATGGTTTACAGTCAGTAGGCAATTAAACATATATACTTAGGACATTAAAAAGACCTTTCAACTAACTCTGAAAAACACCAGAAGAAAGATGTCCAGAGTCCCTGCTCACGTGCTAAAGGGAGGCATGAGGACTGCAGATGTGGCCAGAGCAATAAACTGCAATGTCCGTAATATAACATGCCTAAGGGAGACAGTGTAATGTAAGACAGTTCTACAGGGACACAAGAAGGATGGCTGATCATCCTCGCAATGGCAAACCAAATGTTACCATGTGTCTATGTGTTCAAAACTTGCAAGTGCCTTGGTGCAAGAGTGGAGTAACATCTCATGGCAAGAACTGGCAAATCTTTCTCAGTATATTAAGATAGAAGCAGCTAATGCTGATGCTTACTGACTACTACGTTTGACATCGATCCTCGCTCTGTTCAGGGACTCATTCCACCTCTTTTCTAAACTTGAAGACACAGTAACACTAACACTTAACACTATCCTGTTCACCAGGTGGCAGCCAATATAAACATTATTTCACGTGTATGCTACAATGTCACACTGTGGTATAACACACACACACACCAACTCCCATACTGATGCATTCAGCTGGCTCCTTCTCTTAATTCAAACATAAGATGTAGTGAGACATAATATGTGGAATTGTAGTAAGAGAGGGAATTTAAGATTCATTTTTTTCTTTCTAATGGGTTGGGGAAGGTTGTATGGCAGATAATTAGAGCCTTGTAATTGTATTGTGCTCTCCAGCTGGGGGAAAGCTGGGTGTCCATGGCAACTGATGGAAAAGTGAGTCATCGGAGATTTTTGTGTGTGCATGTGGGTGTGTGTCTGCCCGTGAGTGTCTACTTAGGAGTGTTTGTGACCACTAAAACGGATGCACATCAGTGGATTTTCACATTCATTTTAGGTACATGTGGGATATGACGAAGTTCTCTGGTTTTTGCAGCAAACAAGCATAAGGGCTTTTGTCGGAGCACTTTTGTAGACATTTACGTAAATTACTTCCTCAGATCTCATTATCTGCATCTGTTCTCAAAAATTAAGGCATGTGAATATCGTGAAAAATCATTTTCCTTCCTTTTCTCTTATAAAATCATGTACTCTAAACATGCTTTCAGAACTCAAAACTCCCTCTTCAGTCCATATAAACATTTGAAAGTAAAATTGAAATTAGGATAGCTTTTAGAACAAGAGCAAGATATTTCAGATGTTAACAGTATGAGTTTGATGTAGATGTTTGCCAAACATGTTTATCCTTGGGCAGCATCTGCAGATCTTTGTGAACCTTCTGACTGTAAAATGTTCCAAGAAAAGAATGGCTGAAGTTTATTAATTTGTTTATTTTTTATCCTGGACATTATTAGTTTGTTCAGCATATTTCAGCTTAGATTGTTTTGTGAGCCTGTTACAATGTCATGCAGCTTTTGCAACTGTTGTGTCAATAAAAGCTGTAGCAATGACAACTGTTGCAAAGACAGTGAATAGATGTGAATAGAGTCTAAATAGCAAAAGGTGGCTTGTTTAATTTTAATGTATTTTATATTTAATATATTTATTCATCAAGGAAACATCAAACTAATCGACAGCTAGTAACAGTAAAGACATTAACAATGACACAAAAGATTTCCATTTCAAATAAATACAGTTTTTAGCTTTCTATTCATCATAAAATACTAAAAAACAATAATCACATTAAGTGAACCGCAGTCCAGATGGAAAAGTGTCCTCAGACAGCTGAAGGGCTGTAAAGGGAAGCATGCTGGCCAGGTGAAGGACATAAAGAGCCAGAACAGAGTGCTGTGCCACCAGCAATCATAAGAGATGTGGACACTGTGACTGAGAATGTCACTCCCACAGGGGCACATAAATCACAGCTGATGATGCTTCAGACACAGCGAGACCTGGGGCACACAATCCATAATTGACATTTGACTCAAAATGTTTCAGCTGAGAACTGAAGCTATCAGTCTTTCTCGCTCAAGATTAATGTTGTCACCGAACATCTTTGTATAGTTAAGATTCAATGAAGACTCAAGAAGCCATCACAGTCATGAGGTGTGTGGCCATCCAGACCACTGAATCATACAGGATGAGACATTTTGGGTGAAGTGTGAAAGGTGCCTGAAAAGGTTTTCTGTCAAATTCTCGAAAGAAATGGCCGTGTTAATGTCATGACAGTGTAGAAAGATGTATGGTTCACGCATCTCAATCAGATGCGAGTAAGCAGCACCTGCCAAAAAAGTTCACTCAAGCTTGTCTGCCTGGAGTTACCTTTCAGATGTTCATCTTTTGGTGACATTTATGCTTTGAACAGCTGATCTCACTGAGGACCAGGTGTACAATCCCATAACGACTCCTTTTGAGTTTGGTGAGAGACTAAATGATTAGCTGATTTTGAAGGTAATCAGAATAATTATAATTATTAGCAATGCTAATCAGCACCCACAAACCCTCCACGAATACATTTTATGCTCCTCAAATTTCTTGCATTCCTGAATGCACATTACTGCACCCTCTCTGAAATGACTTGATAAAACATTGATTCATAATATCAAACATGAAATGAGAGAGAAAAATCCAAGAAATCGTGATGCCCAGAGGAAAAATTGTATTGCTTTATTTTATTGGAGACTTCACGAAGATGCATGATTTACTGAATATGTTGTATGATTAGATGAGAAATGCTTGGGCTCATAATGATGTCTCTGAGTTTTGATTGCAGATTTTATTTTCTTGGCAATTAGTAGTTTGAAAAGGAGATGTGAGATTATTGGGGTCTTTTTTTTAAGGAAAATTTAATCTTTATTGCTGACTAGAAGAACAGCAGAGATATTAAAGAGATCTTGTGTGTTCTTTATTTCTTATGGGTGGAGAAACAGTGAATGTTTCTTTAAATGAGGGGAATATTAAACATAGGTTAATGGTAGATTCTTCAGTGAATTACTAAACAAACCGTTAAATTAAAGACTTTGGCATAATTAACCTGTCTTAGATTGCTAGTGAACAAAACATAATTGCAGTTTCTACTTTATCAGCTTGTGGTGCAAATTTAAGCGAAATCATGACTTGGATTTATATCTTGTTGCCATAACCTTATGTTTTTTCAGGTCAGTGTTTTTTTGTTGTTTTTTTTTAATGATTTGTGGCAGTACACTGGCAGAGGAGGGATTGTTATTCATGTAACGTTGTTTTTTTTTTTTCCAGTAAATTGTGTAATGAGATCCCAGATTGTTAAATGTAAAGTATGAAATGTGAATGTAAAAATGAATATGATATAGATGGGCAACTCAAGGGCAGACTAAAATTATAATTATGCATTATGTATTAAACAGGCACTCTGCCATAACACCCATTAATGTATATGATGTTTCAACTACAAAGCATGTGCCAAGGACGAAGGACTTTTTATGTCCTATTTTTTCTGGACTAAACTTAAACCCTGAATCACCCTTAGAGAAATCTCTCCATTAATTAATGTCCTCCACAACAGTTTAAACAAGGCCTTTACAGGGGAGATAAATGTCAAAATGATATTTCATCCAAAGGTCATGGGACTTTGACACTGCATTCTGTGAAATAATGAGCAACGGAAATTTAAAATTTTAATTCTTTGATCTTAATAAGCAGCAAGAGACCTTTATCGTCAAAACCTATGAGAAAAACACAAAGCTGTTTTTCACTGATTGGACTGAAATGCCATTTCTTGACAAGCCTTGTTTAAGGTCCGTCACCATTGTCTGAATCTTTGTTTCCTTAAGTAGACCAAGTTCTTGTGCATAAAAGATGAATGAAGCCACGAAAAATGGTTCTATGGCATCACAGCAAAATCCCCCTTTGGAAGCTTAATTTCTTACATTATATGAATGTATATACATTGTATCATTATAGGTTCACAAGGTAACCTCTATAGGTCCTTTCTAATCATCGTACATCTGCTGGCGTTTCAGCAACAGAGCTGTTGAGGTAATGAGGTGGTTAAAGCCAAAGGGCCTGATCACTAAGCTGAAGTACATATTCAGAGCCCTAATAACCAGTCCACAATACTGCAAGATACATTTTACAAGCTGTCTTTTCTTAAATCAATGCAATTGTAAATTGCAGAGCAATAATGTAGACACACTGATGAGGAAAAAACTATATATAATATCCAAAAAGATTTCACTAAAAATGAGTAAATTAAATAAACATGATAACTTTAGCTTAAAGGAATAGTTCTTAAAATTACATTTAAATTTGCTTAACACTCTTAAAAATGAAGGTGCTTCAAAAAGGTTTGATTTTAAGTTAAAAACGTCTTGATGGATTCGTTTCACAAGATTTTAATTGAGGGACAGGAGTCGTGTGGATTAGTAAAATTTTACTTAAATTTTTCACTCTGTTACATTGCAGCCATTTGCTAAAATCATTTAAGTTCCCCCCCCCCCCCCCTCAATGTATACACAGCACCCCATATTGACAGAAAAACACAGAATTGACATTTTTGCAGATTTATTAAAAAAGAAAAACTGAAATATCACATGGTCCTAAGTATTCAGACCCTTTGCTCAGTATTTAATAGAAGCACCCTTTTGATCTAATACAGCCATGACTCTTTTTGGGAAAGATGCAACAAGTTTTTCACACCTGGATTTGGGGATCCTCTGCTATTCCTCCTTGCAGATCCTCTCCAGTTCTGTCAGGTTGGATGGTAAACGTTGGTGGACAGCCATTTTTAGGTCTCTCCAGAGATGCTCAATTGGGTTTAAGTCAGGGCTCTGGCTGGGCCATTCAAGAACAGTCACGGAGTTGTTGTGAAGCCACTCCTTCGTTATTTTAGCTGTGTGCTTAGGGTCATTGTCTTGTTGGAAGGTAAACCTTCGGCCCAGTCTGAGGTCCTGAGCACTCTGGAGAAGGTTTTCGTCCAGGATATCCCTGTACTTGGCCGCATTCATCTTTCCCTCGATTGCAACCAGTCGTCCTGTCCCTGCAGCTGAAAAACACCCCCACAGCATGATGCTGCCACCACCATGCTTCACTGTTGGGACTGTATTGGACAGGTGATGAGCAGTGCCTGGTTTTCTCCACACATACCGCTTAGAATTAAGGCCAAAAAGTTCTATCTTGGTCTCATCAGACCAGAGAATCTTATTTCTCATTATCTTGGAGTCCTTCAGGTGTTTTTTAGGAGAGGCTCACTGAGGAGAGGCTTCTGTCGGGCCACTCTGCCATAAAGCCTCGACTGGTGGAGGGCTGCAGTGATGGTTGACTTTCTACAACTTTCTCCCATCTCCCGACTGCATCTCTGGAGCTCAGCCACAGTGATCTTTGGGTTCTTCTTTACCTCTCTCACCAAGGCTCTTCTCCCCCGATAGCTCAGTTTGGCCAGACGGCCAGCTCTAGGAAGGGTTCTGGTCGTCCCAAACGTCTTCCATTTAAGGATTATGGAGGCCACTGTGCTCTTAGGAACCTTAAGTGCAGCAGAAATTTTTTTGTAACCTTGGCCAGATCTGTGCCTTGCCACAATTCTGTCTCTGAGCTCTTCAGGCAGTTCCTTTGACCTCATGATTCTCATTTGCTCTGACATGCACTGTGAGCTGTAAGGTCTTATATAGGGGGGGTGGGAAGAACTTAAATGATTTTAGCAAATGGCTGCAATCTCTTCACAAAGAGTGAAAAATTTAAGGGGGTCTGAATACTTTCCGTACCCACTGTACCTTTTTCTGCATTAAAAATATGCAGTTGTGCATAGGTGTGCTCAGCTGACCTGATGTAACTGTGATGTTTTCTGAAAAGAATCCTCTAAATGGTCAATTGAATTGAGGTGGGGGTGAGCGTGGAGCTCAAATAGAATCTCATGCAAATTTGTGAATTGTTCATTATAGGGGGACCACATATAAAAGTCACACAAAATAGTTGTTCCAACCCTGATGAATAATCAGAACCTCTAGAACTCATGTACATTAATTTGTATTCTTGTCACATTTCTGTTCTCTCTAAGAGAATATTTGTACGTGTGCCAACCATTTATATAACAGTAGCCAACTACCAGTCAAGTGGTAAGTTAAATACTAAACATCAAGTGTTAATAAAAATGCTAATATAATGGCAAACATTGGTCTTACACACTTGCACTGCTAGATACACCTGCTTAGATGACTCAAGTATTAAGATTAATAGAGGGAACATTTTGCTGAAGCATTCAAGGACAAAACCCTGATAGGAAGCCATTCAGTACATCTACAACATAAACAAATAAATCATATCCTAAAGAAACCAAAACCAAAAGCTAGGCACCTGTACTGCTTTAATGTTTAGAAGAGGTGTGATCCACGAGTGTTTTTGATTAGACCCTTTATTTAAACAAGCTCATGATGATACACGATTCCACGACCAAGGATTGACCACAGAACCAAGCAACATGGAAACATAACTTGCCTTTGTTTACATTTTATTAGCTGATGTCATTTATTGACATGATATAAAGTTATTTGCTCTACAATAAAATAACTGAGACGTCAGAGAGAGAGAGAGAGAGAGAGAGATTGTGGAACAGCTATTTGGACTGGAAATTATCTTTAGCATCTTTTCACAGGTGCAAGAAGCAAGTTTTAGTAGTCTGGGGACAAGCTCTAGCTCCAAGGCACAGGTGGGCTTCCTCTAATGTTTTGAATTGTACAGCAGAGGGGTGATTTAGTAATATATATTATATATATATATATATATACAAATTTAAGTGGTTTATACAATGTAGCTCTAATAAGCTTTTTTTTTTTTTTTTTTACATGCTGTGGTATTAGAAATGATATATCATTATGAATGAAATGAAAAATGAAAAGTATTTTATTCACAGATATTGTTGTTAAAGAATTATTAGAATATTGTTAATACAGTTAGGAAACAATAGAAAACATCAATAATGACTGCGATGACGCCAGAGTCAGAGTGTGTGATCTGATCTCATGCTGTTTCATATAAAGTTTCACACAAAGCACTACAAATGATGTGTAATATTAAGCATGAAAAGGAAGATGCCATTATAAAACATTATAGAAATTATGCGCTAATGCTACTAATATTTTGATTTACACTAGACTGGCTATCTGTTGTCATTATTTTCAAAAAGAACTGACAGCATTATGGGTTATCTGTCAATAAACAAACAATTCCCAGCTGGCGGTCTTACTTAATAACCACTATAAAGAGTTGTATATCTGCACCTTACAGGCATGATAAAGAGAAGCATCAGTTTGATGGAGGTGGTCACTTAAGGCTTATCCTAATATGACCAGAGTGCTGTGGTCTCAGTGCCTCCTAGTGGATAGCAAAGTGTTGCAATGGTGGTTTGTAGCATCATTCTATCTGGTCTATTTGAAATGCATTAAAAACAGTCATCTTAAATATTTATGTCTATAAATTGCTTTTTGTGTGTGTACAGACATAATTTATAATGAAGAATTATACAGTCTTCTATAATTTTCTGATTTGTATGTAAGCTAATCAAATCAAATCATCTCTATAACTGAATTTGAATCGGTCAAGAGATTTCTCAAGTGTCAGGAGAAAAAAAAAACATAATACAAAATAAATATAATGCATAAATATATGTTGCTTTTTATTTGTTGCTTATTTATTCAGCCTTGTGATATTTAAATATACATTTCACCAGGCAGAAGTTATGTATTTTTATTTCAGTGCTGGTTAGGTGGTTGTTTTCTTCCTTGCATTTTTGTTGTTCAGTAGCTTTGCATGATAATCAGGCCCATATGAGTCATTTAGACTTCAACATTAAAAAATTAAACTGTATGAAAGATACATACATATTTTGATGAAATTCTACTGTATTGCAGCAAGTTATTTTCTGTATTGTAGGTATATATTTTTATTTTATTACTTTTGTTGGCTATTGGTGCTTTAGCAATTCTATTGTATGCAAATTGGATACAGTTTGCAAAACATTTGTCAATAAAGTAACTGAAATTGTAAAATAAATAAACAAAAAATAAATAAATAAATATTCTATTAAAAATGTAATTTAAAATTAAATTTTTTGCTCATTTGTAACATTGCTGTTTATATAGGGCATATATATATATATATATATATATATATATATATATATAATAAATACAACCCAGTGCTGGGTAAATATTGGACAGAACACATGCTGGGTTGTTTTCAACCAACAGTTGGGTTAAATGTTTAACCCAACCTTCTGGGCAGTAACCCAATCGCTGGGTCCGTCCATATTTTACCCAGCGCTGGGTTGTATTTAACCCAGCATTTTTAGAGTATATATATATATATATATATATATATATATATATTACTTGTCTTTAAATAGTAACTAGTACATACTAACCGTTTAAAGTAAACCATCACTTGTCACAACAGGACAATTTTTCCTTTTACAACATAGCCGACAATGTTTTTGACAATGTTTTATAGTGATCCACAGGGCCTTTTTACGCCGGCTATGTGTGTTGTGCATGTATATTTATTAGTGCAGCAGGCAGTTTTTGTGAGAGAGCAGAATCTCAGCCTGTCATTGCGCCTCTGCACCCTGTCCGCAGCTCGCCTCGCGCTCCGTGAGCTGACAGCTCCGCCGCGCATGCGCAGGGCGTCTCCACTGGCTCGCTCGGTGCTGAAGTTGGGCGGATGGACGGAAAACACCGCTGATGGAGATAAAACGGCAGCATGCAATCTCAACGCGTGATACCCCCGATATCCGCATAAACACGTGTAACGACACCCTTTTAGAAGACTGACATCTAGAACAAAAGGGGTAAGGCGACATACGCTCTTTAACGGTCTTGGAGGTCCCGCTAGCTCGCCAGCTAACGCGCTAGCCGTGCTTCCTTGAGCTTAGAAAATCAAAGAGCGGCTGCGAAAATAGAATAAAGTGGCAGTTACATTTGGCCTGTGAAAAATAGCGCGGTTTTAGGGAACAGTTTCCCCATTACTTTCAATTGCACCGCGCTGTCTTGTGATAGAAATGATTTAGGCTTTACCTGCGATGACTTTAGTAAAGATGCCTGGCTGTGTCGCAAAACCTAGCGAGCTGCCTACCTAGATGGCATTATTGGACAATATTCGAGCGGCTGAGATGTTCCAACAGCATTTATAACGCTCGCCGGCGTTTGGTGACTTCGTAGGGGCGTTTAAACTATCGTTAATGTTCCAACGATGCTTAAATATGCTGTCTCGGTAGGATCCTCGGTAGGATTTGACACACAGCCGCTTTTGATTCCACAGACAGCCACTGCAACCGGGAATGAAGGCGAATAACGGGATGACAGCCGTCTATATCTGTATATCACGGAACATTGTGTTGTATAGTTATGCTTTAGAAATTAAACTGTGACTTTTTGTCCTAATGCACCTTTTATATTTACCTCTTTCGTAGCCGACCATTTTCTCTCGATTGACCTTAAATTAAATATATATTTTTTTGAGTTTGTATATTATTTCTCGGACTTGCCAGTAATTATTTTTCCTGCATTCTGTTATTGATGAGAGTTTCCTTCCGGAGGAGGGCTGATTGCTCGACCATTCATCATCATACAAGTTGTGAAGTTCCTCCCATTCACTTGTGCTTCTGGTTTTACTATGCAGCTGGTTGTGTAAAACAATCTGTTTCATGTGGGGAACATTTCGGGTGTCAAATAAAATATGTCAGTTATGAATCCATTCATTAAAACCAAGCAATAGTAACCCGCTCCACACAAATGAAATGCACAGATTTGTGCATTTTTGTTTCACTATTGAACGCTGAAATGAAATGAAAATACACTGAAAATGAAAGCCAGTAAATCTGTACTTAATATACTTTCTGTTACTGATATGCTTGGGTTTTTCAAAATGTTCTGTGATAGATAATGTAAGATTAAGGTAGCATTGCAGTGTATTGCCTTGCAGAAATATTGACTTCTTTTCACTTGTTGGAAAAAGCCTAACCAAAATGTTTTTTTTTTTTGTTTCTTTGTTTTTTGTTTTTTTTTAAGTTTAAGGGTTATTGAGATTACAATAGTGTTACCGGTGTCAGATAGTAAAGGAGGACATGTAATCTGCACATTATGAAATTATTAGATTTATTTTTTGTTTTTATTAATTTTATGGGGACAATAGCACTGCAATGCAATCTTTGCTTTCCAAAATTTAATGTCTTATAATAAATTCTTCACTAAAGACTCAAATTTACTAGTTAACCAGTTGACTTATGTAGTCTAATATTAACGAAAGAAAGGTTAATTAGCACTGTTTGAATATTTTAATTAGCACTGTTTGAATATTTGATTAATTAGCTATTTGAATTTTATCAGAACATGCAACAGTTCATTTTAAGTTGCGATCAAACGGAAGTAGCAGTAGACAAGATCTTTTCAGACAGTACCATACCAGCAATACGTCTGTCATTTTCAGCGAACACTCTTAAAAATAAAGGTTCTTTATTGGCATCAATGGTTCTGTGAAGAACCTTGAACATCCATGGAACCTTTCAAATGCAGAAAAGGTTCTTTATAGTCGAAAAATGTTCTCGATGAAAAATTCAATTCGATTTTTCAAATGTTCTTCAAAATGGTTCTTTTAGGAACTGTTCACTGGAAGGTTATTTTGGGAACCAGAAATGGTTCTTCTATGGCAGTGGTCTCGAACTCAATTCCTGGAAGGCCACAGCTCTGCAGAGTTTAGCTCCAACCAGCTCCAAATCACACCTGCTTGGAAGTTTCTAGTGATCCTGAAGACCTTGATTAGCTGGATCAGGTGTGTTTGATTAGGGTTGGAGCTAAACTGTGCAGAGCTGTGGCCCTCCAGGAATTGAGTTTGAGACCAATGTTCTATGGCATCACTGCAAAAACACCCTTTTGGAAACTTTATTTTAAAGAGTGAAGGTCCAGTTATGACATGATTACATTATGCACGCTATGACGTAACATTACATATGCATGGATGAGTTGTTCATAATAAGATCTTTAACGTGCATTTAGAAAAAAAACAGGATGAATGCTTATTTCATGCTGACTATTCTTTGTGTTATTTATAAAAGTGCATTTCCTTTTTGCTTCATTTTGTCAAACAGCACATTATTATTCTTGTGGCGAACACTAATTAAATAAGAATTAGATTATAAGAAGTCCAGAAATAATCAGATTAGACTTTGAGTGCAATCTTACAAATTTGAGTAATATAAATTGTAATCCGTTTCAGAAGCAATCTACCCAGCACTAAGTGAGAATTACCATTAATCTTTTAGTTTGGAGTAAACTTACTTTATTCACGCTTATTAGTATTTATAGCCCTGGATTAAAGCAGTTCTGATGTTTTCTTTTGATTTATTTCCCAGATGTCTTATCCTGGATCATTTAGCCCTTGACTCAAGGAAAGGGTGTGCCTGCAAATACCAGGTGTTTGAAACCTACCTCCACCCACCTCCTGCATTCTCCATCAGGCATGATAAGAGAAGATACAAGAGGCCACATTTTGTTTTCCAGCACTCTGCACGTCTCAACGTTTGACATTACAGTCATGATTTTCTTACCTGATCTTCGGATGGATTGCTGCTAATTTGCATGGTAAGTTGGGGGGGGGGGTCCTCTCCTAGAGTGATTGCAAGTGCATTGATGATGTGGAAAATCACAAGACGTGTTTGCCGAGCGTTGATGTGATGCTGCGCAAGGTGAGAAATGTGGGCGAAACGGGCCCCTGTGTGATTATCACATGTATCGGAACTGCGGTGTGACATGTTTCTTGAGCTAGGTTTTGTGGGTAACGGCTCTAGGAGGCTTCTGTTGTGCAGCCAGCCATGGCCTATGCTATGCATCACTTGCTGCCATGGAATGTGTATGGGGAAGTGCACAAGGGCGCATGAGACTTCCAGTGGGAGAAGGGGGTTAGAGGCGGGACGACTGCGGCATCTGAGCATGCTCGCACGCAGAGGCATTTTCACACTTTGTAATGTAATTCACGAGTGCAGACTGTAATGTATTTTAAGCAGAGAAGTGAGTGCTCAAATGCTTGTTGTTAGAGATATGCACAATTAAAGAAACCTCTCCTGTTATTTTGAATCATAAAAATGTTCAGACTTTAAAAAGCATTTGTAATCCGTTCAGCAATCATTACTGGAACAGAAAAACAATATTTCTTTGAAGATGTGTAGTGTGTGCATGTTTAAGATTGAACTTTTGGTTAGATATCTCAATATCTGTAACCGAAACCCACACCAAAGGCTGAAGAATTATTATGTCCCAGACAGATTATCTTTGCCTGTTGTTTCTCTGGAAAGCCCTTTTATTAACATACATTTTTACATAGAACAGTGGTTTTCAAACCTGTCCTAGAGGCACCCCTGCCCTGCACATTTTGCATGTCTCCCTCATCTAACACACCTGATTCAAATCATCAGCTCATTTGTAGAGACTGCAAGACTTGATTTGGGTGTGTAATAAGGGAGACATACAAAATGTGCAGGGCAGGGGTGCCTCCAGGACAGGTTTGAAAACCACTGTTTAGAACAGTGGTTTTCAAACTTGCTCCTGGGGACCCACAGCTCTGCACATTTTGCATGTCTCTCTAATTTACACACCTGATTCAGATCATCAGCTCATTAGGAAAGAGCTCCATGAACTCAAATGAGTGTGTCAGATAAGGGAGACATGCAAAATGTGCAGAGCTGTGGGTCCCGAGGAGCAGGATTGAAAACCACTGCTCTAGAATATTTGATTCTGATTGGTCAGTTGTGTGCATTGTCCAGGGCAGTACTTTATCACTATAGTTGAGAACATTTAATTAAAGGGAAAGTTCTCCCCAAAATAAAAATCCTGTCGTCATTTACAGTGGCATGCAAAAGTTTGGGAACCCCCAAACTTTTTGAAAAGTTTGTTTCACCCCTGGCTCTTAATGCATCGTGTTTCCTTCTGGAGCATCAGTGAGTGTTTGAACCTTTTTTTAGTAGTTGCGTTTGAGTCACTCAATTGTCCTCCGTGTGAAAAGATGGATCTCAAAATAGTCACTGGAAAAGGTTCAAATATGCAAAAGATGCTGGAAAACTGAAGATTCCGCAGGACATGGAGGATTTTTCTGAAGACCAGTTCTCAGTTTAACTGAGTAGAACAAACAAGGGACTCTTGAACAACCATCACAAAACAAAAAAACAGTCGTGGATCATCCAGGTAACCACACACAGTATGAAGAACCAGGGGTTTCCAAACTTTTGAATGGGGTTATTTTAATAATGTCTGCTATTTTATTTTTATTTTATTTTATTTTTTGTCTTGTGGACTAAATGTAAACATCTTTTACGTAAAATATCTTACTCAGGACAGTACTAAATACAAAATAACATGCATTTTGTTAAAATTATTCAAGTGGTGCAAGGGGTTCCCAAACTTCCGCATGCCACTGTACTCACCATCATGTTGTTACAAACCTATATGACTGACTTTCTTCTGTTGAACACAAAAGAAGATATTTTGAAGAATGTTTATAACCAAACAGGTTTTGTGACCATTTACTTGTATTGCATGGATAAAACCACTGAAAAATTTCTCCTAATATCATTTTTTATGATGAAGAAAGAAAAGACATGTTTGAAATAAATTATCAGGATTTTATATCAAAATTAAATTAGACAGATTTTTTTTTTGGTTGAACTATCTCTTTAAATCAATGGAGACACCTACAAATACAATGACCATGAACAGTTTTGACAGAATATTTGCAAGAAATTCACTAAAAATATCTAAAAACAGAACAAGACAGCAAAGGGGGCATAGTTTTTGGCTGTTAATCTCAAAATAGCCAAATATTGTCTCATACATTTGTCTGCTAGTTTTTAGCGCCCTGACACTTTTTGTTTTTCGCACAATATGTTATAAAATGATACATAACTTGCTGTGAAATCAGACTGAGTCTGCTGTATAATTGTTTTTTCCTCAATACAACTTGTTTTACATATTGTGCAGAGCTGTTGGTCAATGCTCTAGATGTGAACAAAGGAACTCCTCAGTGTGTTTTGCATCAGGATGCGTGTTTTCCATTGCCTGGCACTGAATAACTGATGATAATTATGTTTTGCATATTTGGTTTATGAAGCTCCATTAGGGTAAACTCTCAAAGAGTGTTCACGTTACATTCCAGACAAACTGAGCTTTCATCACCAGGTAGCAGGGCTGTTTATCACAAAATTTTTTTTTTTTTTTTAAGTGTAAGGATGAATTTAGAGGTAAGGACTTTGTTTAACTAAATATTCAGAGTATTCATATTTTGGCATATGTGATATCAGTAATATTGATGGTATGTAATGAGACCAGGAAAACGATACACTGCTGTTACTTTAGTACAAGCACTATACTAATACTAAATAACAAACAATGTTTACTTTCATATGCAGTGTGCTTTATATATTTATTTTAGAGAGCAAATTTTGTGTAGCATATTTAATGCTGTTTTCTTACATAAAAATTGGCTGTTGTGAGCTTTGTGTCCTTTATCACAGCAATGCATTTCAATCAGCAGTGAATCTTTAAATTATGCACCACACGTTGCGACAAAAAGTCAGCCAACCAAATGCCCTGTGGCTATGTGGTTATGGGATATTTACCAATACCATACTGGGAAATGATAATTTGATATCATCCCAGTCCTCCAGCTTGTCCATTTAGTGCCTAGACTGTTTGTCCCTAAATATTTGGATCAGATGTCTAGGTGATGTGATATGGTGTTTGTGCTGCCAAACCCTGCCAAAAGATCAGTTTCCAAAAAGCTTTGTGCTAAAATGAACAAATTTATTGAAGGCATAGTGTGAGGCATCATGTTTACCAGGGTTTCCCAAAGTGTATTGTCACATTATTTATTTGCAGTTCACGCAAACGACTTGTAGAGCTTAAAGTGATTAATTGAATAGAGTAATGAGGCAAGTCTAATTCCAGTCCCATAAAGGCCACAAAACACCTGAAGTGGTGCAGGGGTTAAATGTATAGTTAGCTGTGAAACGAAACATCTGTCATTATTTACCTTTATAGCTTTTGAAACCATTTTGACAGTCTGTTCTTCAGACAAATGTATCAAATGTCTGCAGAAGACTTGGTATATAGCGCATGTAGTGTTTATTAATACTTTAAATTATCTTTTATTTTTATCTTTTTTTTTTTTACTTTTTTTTTTTTACTTTTTTTTTTTAGTTTAAAAAATGTTTTAGATTTGTATTATTTATCATCATCATCATCATTATTATTATTATTATATTTAGCTTTATATTTCGAACCAAACATTTGCTGGAAGCCTTTGACTTTCATACTATTTATTTATTTATTTTATTTTTTCTCCATACAATGGAAGTCAGTGGCTTTCAGCAACTGTTTGGTTACCAGATTCTTCAAGATATATTTTGTGTTCAACAGAAGAAAGAAATTCATACAGGTTTGGTACATCTTGAGAGTGACAGTAAATTACTGATTCTGAACGCGTAACGTTATACTTTAAAGGCTTGCGCACTCAACTGTTTGCGAAATGGAGCTTTGTGCTCATGTATCCTACCTCTCTCATTCAGCACAAATCCAAATATTCCATAAAATTTCCATATTTGCGATGTAAGGTATCTGAATGCTAAACTATTATTTATGTAAATGATAGGCTTTGTACTTCAGTCGCGTTCCAACGGTGACACAGAGGCGCACGCGCTGATGTTTGGCTCACTGTATTTTATTTTAATAAAGTACCAACTGCGCTGTCAAGTTAGCAATGCTGGAACAGTATGGCGTCAAATCTATGCCATTAATAACCGAGTGCACCACTTATGCTAGCGCGCACGGTAAATCACTTCCGCGAGAGGAAAACAGATCTACACGCGAGGAAACGGGAGCCCGCGAGCTAATTTCAAACAGTCGCGTGCACGTCACTTGTCCTCTGCACACAATACAAGCCCTCGCGCGCACGTGATCATCCCCCACATCCTCGTGCTCGATCTTCTCTCACATGCTCGCACGAACACTTCTATTTTTGTCAGTCGTGGGGCGGGGCTTGCTGTTTTAATTGTTATCGCTAACGCCATTGGTTACTTCCCCTTTTCCGGAAGTCAGCTGTGATTGGACGCCTGTGAAAAGGCGATCCATAATTCACATGTGACCTGAGACATGGCTTCATCAACAGACTAGATGCATGTAAGTTGTCATTTATTTTTTAATTTTTTTTATAAATATAAGTAGGGTAAAGTGCAGAACCCTCTTACAATGAAATAATATATTACCATCAACCCCTAAAATTTGACATAGTAATACAAAATATATTAAAAAGTTTATACAGCAACTCTTGCTTATTTATATGAACAAATAATTTATTCATCCAAAGGTCCTTTGAACCAATTTGGGATTTACAGTCATGTACATTTACAAGTTACATTTATGCATTTAGCAGACGCTTTAAAAGCGACTTACAGTGCATTCAGGTTATACATTATTATTATTATTTTATCAGTATTGTGTGTTCTCTAGGAATTGAACCCATGACCTTTTGCGCTACTAACACAATGCTCTACCACTGAGCCACAGGAACACTTATTATTACTTACAATTACCGTATTGTCCCGAATATAAGACGACCCTGATTATAAGACGACCCCCCTTTTTCCAGATGTACCTGTTGGAAAAAGGCTTTTTGAAAACCAAATCTTGTTTATTTTTATTTTTTTCTCTCTCTGTAAAACACATTTATTCTTAAATTATTTTCATATTGCATATTTTTCCAATTCTAATTTTTGTTTTGAAAGTATGGTAAATACTGGTAAAATGTATCAACAATGACATTGGAAAATGTTGATATACCATTGAAATAACAGGTAGCCCATCTGAATTATATAACAATTAGGCTATCCAACTCATACATGGTAGCCTACCAAAATGTTATTATCAGTAGACGTGAAATCTTATTGTAGTCTTCAAATCTGGGTACTGTCTTATGTTTTAAAATCACTTACAGAGGAAGTTTGTTCCCATCAGGCTAACATGACAGTCACGATCTTGCTGCTGTAAGCTTTTCTTTTTCATTTGTTTTCATTCGCGATCTTTACAACACACATTACATTACATATTTCATGGCACACTCGTTTTATGTGTTTTTGGCACCACCTATTGTTGTGGGTGTATTATTGACATGTCAAAGTCTAGACCCTGAATATAAGACGAACGCGTTTTTTCAGATGTATTTCCAAGGAAAAAACTTCGGGTCAATACGGTATTTAATGGACACTTCTCACATTTTTGAGGTTGTATATAAATATGGTTGGGTAAGCATATAATGGTGAACTACAACTAATTCAGCATATAGCAACAAGTTGACTATTAGTTTTATTTTATTTTCATTTTGCAAAGTTAATATAGCCCAAGCTTTATGTTGTATGAAAATTTCAAATAACCTTTTTGGTAGATTTACCATGCTAATAACCGTGGAAATGTGTCATTAAAATCTATAAAAAAGGGTTTATGGTCCTGTTTTATCTTTGTAACATCACAAGATTGTAATCACTAGTAAACGGAAGAATTTATGTTAATTTATGTTAATAAACTTTTATTCTAATGATGTATTCTACTGACAATGCATGCAATTCATTTTCATTAAAACAGCCATGTTATATTTATAAAAAAAATAAAAAAATAAATGACAACTTGCATCTGGTCTGTTGATGAAGCCATGTCTCAGGTCACATGTGAATTATGGATCGCCTTTTCACAGGCGTCCAATCACAACTTCCGGAAAAGGGGAAGTATCCAATGGCGTTAGAGATAACAATTAAAACAGCAAGCCCCGCCCCACGACTGACAAAAATAGAAGTGTTCGCGTGAGCAGGTGAGAGAAGATCGAGTGCAAGGATGTGGGGGATGATCACGCGCGTGCGAGGGCTTGTATTGCGCGCAGAGGAGTGTTTGAAATTAGCTCGCGGGCTCCCGTTTCCCCGAACCGAGGTACGTACCGAACCGTGACATCTGTGTACCGTGCCACCCCTAATAAATATATATATATATATATATATATATATATATATATATATATATATATATATATATATATAATTTGTTTTAATCAGTGATCAGAATCACATGACAATTGTTAATAGTTTTAATATATATATCACATATGTCAAAATGACATATGACAAAATTATCTTTTGAATTACTTTACTCATGTGTATGCAAGTAAGGTGCTTCCATAGTACCGAGACCATATGGTCACTATTAATAAAACTGTCAAACAGAATAATCACCCATGTGTTTCAAAGACATGTTAATGGTATGGTGATGGATCACGAGTGGAGCATAGCTCACAGTAACAACATTTGCTTATTTTCTCTCCTCGTAGAGTGCTTCTTGGAAACACATGCAATGCAATTAAAATGTTTGTGGTTAAGATCTATGCTCTGATGTTGTTTTTAACAAGCCAGTGATATTGGGAACCAAACATGGAAGAATTTATTGAAAACCATTTTATTTCACGTCTGCTCTCTGGTTGCCTGAGTATAGGTAAAAATGTTGATTTGCACAGAGATTTATCCATATTTGGTGCCAAGCTTCCAATGTAAAGACATTATGAAATCTAAAATGAGAATTTGGTGGCCCTCAGTCTATGTACTAGGAAGCTCCTAAATGTTGATCAAAACATTTTTTTTTTTTTTTTTTACACAGTAAAACGAACCTAAATATCGATGACTCATTTAGTCTCAAAAACATTTTTTCCTTGACATTGTACCTTATCTATTTATCTAATTAGTTTTCCCTAGAATAACCTTTTAGGAATGATTCATATGGTTTTATTTAATTAATTTTAAGAAACCGTAAGCGACAGCCATTGCATTTTTACAAACCTAAAAGGGAAAACTGTTGCATTTGCTCATGTGTTAGAACATGTGAGATCCCACACTACTACTGCCTGTGTGTGTTCAGGGCTGGGGGAGTGAACGCTTCAGCCACACCAGCATCTCTCTCTCTCTCACCCTCCTACAGCTCAAACTAATTTCGCATCTTGCCAGAGGAATGAATGTGTAGTCTGAAGAGTTACTTTCTGTCTGCCTCTCAGTCTCTACAGACACGCTCTCATGTGCATTCTTGTAGATTTCAGCTGAATAAGCATCCGACAATAGAGTAGGAAACAGTCCAACAAGCTCAGTTACTGAGCATCCTTATGATCGTTTGCATTGTAAAAGCTACCATAAATCTTTCCCTGGAATCTGCAAATAATTAATCATCTCTTTCGGCCTTACTTATGTAGTTAACAAGACTCTTCAGCTAACACAGTTCCTAAGCCCCCACTGCTTTGTTTCTAATCAGATGTGTCTGTCCACAGCCTCAGAGTGTGAGTGGAGTTGAAATGAGGAAAAGGCAGCAGGGACGCATTGAAGGACCCCCACAGGCGCCTGGTCACCCGAGGCCCAACACCTGCTGTCTGTGTTGGTGTGGATGCTGCAAATGCCTCTGGTACACCCCATCCTTCATTATGTTCTGCTGTAAAGATGTACTTGCATGGTAGCTATTTGCTTAACAATGAGTTTTACATTGAGCAGCGCACAGTCCTTTTAAGTATTTTATCTCTATTTTAATATCTTTTTGAATGTAATTTATTTATGTGATTGCCAGGGTTAATTTCCTTGATGAAAAATATTTGTCATAATGTTCGTCAATCACATTTTTTTCACAGACGAAACCAAGACGATAATGAAATAAAAACTCTTTTTGAATGACAAAAACAATGACGAAATTCTATTGAAATTTTCGTCAATGATTAAAAAGGAGACGAAAATATTAGGGAGGGACGATTGGATAGAGATCCACTCAGAACTAATCTCCTGCGTGGAAGGGAGGGTTGATGCGCACATTTCAACTGTAAAGATATGATCATACACTTGCTGCAAAGCTCATAAAACATTAAAAAATGTCAGCATCTGGGAGTAAGAGAAGAGTAGACCTATACATAAATTTGAAAACTGTGACGACGCGAAAGAGTGCTTAATTTTGTCCGCACACAAAGACTTTGACTAAAATTTAAATCAAAATTTGCTGTCAAAATTAACACTGGTGACTATTACTCCAGATTTCAGTGTCACATGAATGATCCTTCAGAAATCATTCTAATATGCTGATTTGGTCCTCAAGAAACATTTCTTATTATTATCAGTGTGGAAAACATTTGTGCTGCTTGATATTTTTTGTGGAAATGGTGATACACCCCCCCCCCGGAATTCTTTTACATT
Organism: Onychostoma macrolepis; assembly: GCF_012432095.1. Lineage (NCBI taxonomy): Eukaryota > Metazoa > Chordata > Actinopteri > Cypriniformes > Cyprinidae > Onychostoma > Onychostoma macrolepis. The sequence goes on along the minus strand of NC_081167.1, from coordinate 15,656,214 downwards.
TATTCGAAAATCTTTTGTAAAATCAAATGTCTTGCTGTCACTTTTGATCAGTTGAATGCATCCTTGCATAGTAAATGTATTAATTTCTTTTTTTTTAATTATTTGTTATAATTTATAAATTACAACCCGAATTCCGGAAATGTTGGGATGTTTTTAAAATTTTAATAAAATGAAAACTAAAAGAATTTCAAATCACATGAGCAATTATTTTATTCACAATAGAACATAGAGCATAACAAATGTTTAAACTGAGAAATTTTACAATTTTATGCACAAAATGAGCTTCAAATTTGATGCCTGCTACAGGTCTCAAAATAGTTGGGACGGGGGCATGTTTACCATGGTGTAGCATCTCCTCTGGACGTCTGGGCATCGAGGTTATGAGTTCCTGGAGTTTTGGTGTTGGAATTTAGTCCCACTCTTGCCTGATATAGGTTTCCAGCTGCTGAAGAGTTTGCGGTCTTCTTTGACGTATTTTTTGTTTAATGATGCGCCAAATGTTCTCTACAGGTGAAAGATCTGGACTGCAGGCAGTCCAATTCAGAACCCAGACTCTTCTACTACGAAGCCATGCTGTTGTAATAGATGTAGTATGTGGTTTTGCATGGTCCTGCTGAAATACAAGTCGTCTGGAGGGGAACATATGTTGCTCTAAAATCTTTATATACCTTTCAGCATTCATAATGCCTTCCAACACATGCAAGCAGCCCATACCGTATGCACTTATGCACCCCCATACCATCAGAGATGCTGGCTTTTGAACTGAATGCTGATAACACGCTGGAAGATCTCCCTCCTCTTTTGCCCGGAGGACACGGCATCCGTGATTTCCAGCAAGAATGTCAAATTTATACTCGTCTGACCATAGAACACTTTTCCACTTTGAAACAGTCCATTTTAAATGAGCCTTGGCCCACAGGACACGACGGCGCTTCTGGACCATGTTCACATATGGCTTCCTTTTTGCATAATAGAGCTTTAGTTGGCATCTGCAGATGGCACGGCAGATTGTGTTTACCGACAGTGGTTTCTGGAAGTATTCCTGGGCCCATTTAGTAATGTCAATGACTGAATGAGAATCATACCGATGAGTGATGCAGTGTCATCTGAGGGCCCGAAGACCACGGGCATCCAACAAAGGTCTTCAGCCTTGTCCCTTACGCATGATAATGTTATGCACTGTAGATGATGAGATTTGCAAAGCCTTTGCAATTTGACGTTGAAGAACATTGTTTTTAAAGTATTCCACAATCTTTTTATGCACTCTTTCACAGATTGGAGAGCCTCTGCCCATCTTTACTTCTGAGAGACTCTGCCTCTCTAAGACATCGGCTGTATCCGAAATCGCCCCCTACACAGGGGACAGCCATTTTAAGTGGTGATCGAAACCATAGTGGACGTTCTCGAGTGCACTCATTCAATCCCACAATGCACCGCAAAAACGAGTGTACAACTGATGTACACTCAACGGCTAGAGATAACCCATAATGCACTGTGAGAGTCGCGGGCCGAATGAATTCCCGCGTCTCACCAGAAGATGGCGCCCGCAGCTGAATCATCCATTCATTTATTTTAGAAGCACTCGTCCACAGCGTGATACAACACAGGTACAAATTAATTGTAAATTGACTATTAGGGTTTATACATAATTTCCATAAGAGTTCAAGATAAATCCTTCAATCTTACTACTGGAACTGCCTGTTTCAAATGATTATTAAACAGCAAGCAAATATGCAAAAGCGGCAGTCCTTCCGGTGCACTGAGTGTCCGAATTCACTCACTCGTTTTCATTCACTCCTTCAAGTGAACTGTATGAGTGGACTAATGTAGGGAATAGTGAATGAGGGTGTAGGGGGCGATTTCGGATACAGCCATCCCTTTTATAGCTAATCATGTTACAGACCTGATGTCAATTAACTTAATTAGTTGCTAGATGTTCTCCCAGCTGAATCTTTTCAAAATTTCTTGCTTTTTCAGCCCTTTGTTGCCCCCGTGCCAACTTTTTTGAGACCTGTATCAAATTTGAAATGAGCTCATTTAGTGGATAAAAGTGTAAAATTTCTCAGTTTAAACATTTGTTATGTGATTTGAAAGTCTTTAAGTTTTCATTTTATCAAATTTTAAAAACGTCCCAACATTTCTGGAATTCGGGTTGTATTTAATTATATTAAAAAAAAAAATTTTTTTTTAATCTTACTGATCCCAAACTTTTGAACCGTAGTGTATTTGCATAATTTTTTGGGGCTCACTTTTACTTTGAGCAGGTGTTGCCATTTTCATTCCATGCTTTTAGTCTTTTGTAGCACGAGTTTTAATTAACAAAACCTAGTTTTATCATTGGATTTTATGAATTCTGTGGTTTTTCATAGTATTATTTGGTTAGTCTAACCTTAAAAAAATTCCATCCTGTTTGGTGAAATTACAGAAATTTGTAAAAAAAAAAAAAAAAAAAAAATTATAAAAATTTCACCGGGAGTTTAATTGACAGGCAATCTGACCAATCAGAATGTGGATATTATGTGCCGCCATTGCTATCTGCCATCTTGTCTGACAGCTATGGCCGGTCCCCATATAAATCCATGTTAGAACGAGGTAAAACAGTTTGACTGAATCGAAACTTTTTGAATATAACTAAATATAAAAATGTGTGCAGTGCTGTTGTTGGCTGCCACAGTAATGGCAATAAGCTAAGGAATTCCTTTAAAGTACTTGTTTAGCGTACCAGAAAATCTGTCATGTCCGGCGCTGTATGCATGGCTTGCAGCGCTTAAGTTAAAATACTGAGTGAAAAATAATAAAATGTTAAAATGTGCACTCCTATCATTCTGTGAACAAAATCCTGTGAACTTCGCCGCAATCAGAAGCTGTTTATGCATGTGTGATCATCTTTTTTCAATGCAGCTAACCTTGCATTGCTTCATCTCATCTTCCCACTCATTAAACTATAACAAGTCCTTTACTGCAAAAAGACGGTCATTGTGTCACTGTAAAGTGATGAAACTATGGCGCCATGTGCTTTTTTTAAACCATTTTCATGGGTTTCACATTATATTATCGGCTTGGAAAATATGTAAACGTGCCTTAAACTTGAAAAATGGTGTGTTCCGCGGTTGAAATAAAATGCGTTCTGATGTTTATTTCATGCTTTAAGTACATATGAAAAGATGATCGGTTCACGTGTTTGAACTGAGGCGATACAGTGATCTGACACATTAAAGAGCCACAAAACGGTATTAATTTCTTTCAAAAAATGACAATTTGAAAGCTGAGAGTTCCTGAGACCTTATTTCATACCAGAAGTAACCTGCTGTGTCTTGTCTGTTGGCGCGTTGTCAGTTTCCTCTTTGCTCCGCGATGTATGTTGAGAACGTGTGTACTGTGAGCGACATTGTTTGTCGGACATAACAACAGTAATTAAGGGTGGGTGGGTCTTTGCGAACGGTCAATTATCAGTGTCACTAATAGAGACAGAGCGACACGCGTAATAATCTGAAAACCACGCCCACCGGGGGGAAAACAATCCAACCCCCTCCATTGACTTTATATAGCGGGAAGCTACCTCTTTGTCATTTCTGACTTATAACAAAAAACAGAACAATGTCTAAAAGCTGCTGTGTGACCAGGTGTACTGTAAACAAGCTAACAAACCCAGAACTACGTTTTTATATGCTTTCGACCCCAAAAAAACGAGCGTTTAAGGACACAAAAGTAGAGTGTAACGTGTCATATTACTCTGAGAACTATGCCCACTGGAGGGAAACACAAACGGCGACAGGAGACATTCATTATTTTGGTAACACTTTACAATAAGGTGTCATTTGTTAACATTAGTTAATGTATTAACTAACATGAACAAACAATGAACTATGCATTTATTTATTAATACTATTTACTATTTATTAATCTTTGTTAATGTTAATGAAAATACAGTTGTTCATTGCTCATTCATGTTAGTTCACAGTGCATTAACTAAGATTAATAAATGCTGTAGAAATATTTTGTTTATTCTTAGTTTGTGTTTATTTATGTTGTTAACTAATGTTAACTAATGTAACCTTATTGTAAAGTGTTACCATTATTTTTAACCATGTCAAAGGATTATTTCACCACCCTATGTGAACCTGAGAGGAGGAGATATATTGAGAAACTAAATTTTATTGGTCTATGTCAGTACCCCTTTTCCTTACCTTACTTTTGTTTGAGAAATGATCCAACTGAATGGTGCAACGTGAAATACACTGACATCTACAAATATTTGTGTCCTTAAACGCTTGTTTTTTGGGTCAACAGCTTATAAAAACTTAGTTCTGTGTTTTTTAGCTTGTTTGCTGTACACCTTGTCACACAGCAGCTTTTAGCCATTGTTCTATTTTTTTGTTACAAGTCAGACATGACAAGGAGTATGGCGTCAAATCTATGCAAGTTGTCATTTATTTTTTTATTTTTTTTATAAATATAACATGGCTGTTTTAATGAAAATGAATTGCATGCATTGTCAGTAGAATACATCATTAGAATAAAAGTTTATTAACATAAATTAACATAAATTCTTCCGTTTACTAGTGATTTATAATTTTGTGATGTTACAAAGATAAAACAGGACCATAAACTCTTTTTTTATATATTTTAATGAGACATTTCCACGGTTATTAGCATGGTAAATCTACCAAAAAGGTTATATTTGAAATTTTCATACAACATAAAGCTTGGGCTATATTAACTTTGCAAAATGAAAATAAAATAAAACTAATAGTCAACTTGTTGCTATATGCTGAATTAGTTGTAGTTTACCACTATATGCTTACCCAACCATATTTATATACAACCTCAAAAATGTGAGAAGTGTCCATTAAATAATTGTAAATAATAATAAGTGTTCCTGTGGCTCAGTGGTAGATACTGTTAGTAGCGCAAAAGGTCATGGGTTCAATTCCCAGGGAACACACAATACTGATAAAATAATAATAATAATAATGTATAACCTGAATGCACTGTAAGTCGCTTTTAAAGCATCTGCTAAATGCATAAATGTAAATTGTAAATGTACATGACTGTAAATCCCAAATTGGTTCAAAGGACCTTTTGGGTGAATAAATTATTTGTTCATATAAATAAGCAAGAGTTGCTGTATAAACTTTTTAATATATTTTGTATTACTATGTCAAATTTTATGGGTTGATGGTAATATATTCTTTCATTTATAAGAGGGTTCTGCACTTTACCCTACTTATATTTATAAAAAAATTTTAAAAAATAAATGACAACTTACATGCATCTAGTCTGTTGATGAAGCCATGTCTCAGGTTACATGTGAATTATGGATCGCCTTTTCACAGGCGTCAAATCACAGCTGACTTCTGGAAAAGGGGAAGTAACCAATGGCGTTAGAGATAACAATTAAAACAGCAAGCCCCGCCCCACAACTGACAAAAATAGAAGTGTTCGCGCAAGCAGGTGAGAGAAGATCGAGCGCGAGGATGTGGGGGATGATCACGCGCGCACGAGGGCTTGTATTGCGCGCAGAGGACAAGTGACACGCGCGACTGTTTGAAATTAGCTCGCGGGCTCCGATTTCCTCGCGTGTAGATCTGTTTTCCTCTCGCGGAAGTGATTTACCGCAGGTGCCAGCATAAGTGGTGCGCTCGGTTATTAATGGCATAGATTTGACGCCATACAAGGAGGCCGCTTCCCGCAATACAAAGTCAATGGAGAGCGTTGGATTGTTTTCCCCCCTGGTCTGGGCGTGGCCTAAATGCGTTCTGTCTCTATAGAGTGGTGGAATTATGATTTCACTTTGTAGGCAAAAACCCGGAAGCGAGTTAGCATTTTAGCACTCCCGGTTCCATCGTCCCAGAGTCAATGGGTTTTTTGATTGGGAGTCTGATTAAATTCCCTAAAATAAGGTCCGTAGTTCACACAAGCTCAAGATACTTTAACGTTTTATTCTACGACATAAAACACACCAGTTACACCCCACTCATGATTTTTTTAAAAACTGTTACGTTTCTTAAAAAAGACGGTTGCTAAATGGGACTACAGCTGCTGTCAGAGACATTAAACGTCATCACGCCAAACAGTTTATCAATTTACAGTATTTTCCAATTGTAGTATAATTTATAGTACAATTAATTGTAGAATAACCAATTAATACATTCCCGCATTTTATATTGCTGTTCGACAATGGTTTTTTGCTTTTCCCCCGAAATGCAACACAAGTCTTCGGGATGGAAGATGCTTGTTTTATCGCTTTCCTACTGATAAGGAGACTTTGGGTTCGTACCATAAGGTAAACTCATATTATTATTCCATGTAAACACCACATTTACTGGCTTAGTCACGGTGAAAGTGAAACTTTAACGATGCATAGTGCTTAAAGCCACGTTACAATTAAATGTTTACGGCCACATGAAGCTGTTAGAAAGCATATAGAGTGAGGATTTTCTAGAAGCAAGGATAAAATAACATTGTGAACCCACCCTAACAAAATGATAGCTGAAATGTGGTACTTTGTTCACTAAAATAAGTTTAATCTTACCATATCCAAAAACTCGCTCACTCTGCTGTTATTTCATAGATTAAATGCACTAGAGTTTTATTAAATAGTACGTGGAGACACGTTTTTAATTAAAACATTCATATTAATCAAGGACTTTTAATGCACCTTATTTCGAAATGTACAGAAATACATGCTTTCATATGTCCTTTAGTTATGATTATTTCATTTATGTACTATAATGTCTCATTTCAGTTTGGCTCTAGTTTTGTATTTATTCCAGTTTATATGAAAAGGTTCATGTAGCGTGGATATAAAATTTTCACTTTTCACTGAACGTGTTAAAAATATGTTTGAAAAAGTTGTCGGGAGCGCGGTGGTGGTGACATTGAAGGCGAGCGACCGTGGTCGTGTAGTTCGTTTATAGCCTAAGTTTAGCTTTTCAGTTCTGGCGCTCTTATTTAGGCTTTAAAATTAATAAAAGTGATATTATTTTGTGAAGATTATCTTGATGGACAAAATGGGTAAGTTTCATGAACTATGGTTGAACACAGAGCCTATGTTTTGCGATAATCCAAAAGCCTATGGGAAAATCCTATTGGCTTTTTGTCGAGGGAACCAGTGTGATGCTAACAGCCGATCCGCCTACAAAGTGACGTCATAGTTTCTCCACTCTATACTAATGGGAAGAAAATAACCTCCCTTTTATTCACAGCTGGCCCATTATTTTAATTGAAGTTTTTCTTAATTTTTTATTTGATATTATTTTATTATTTTATTTAATTGTATCTATACAAACATACACCTCATTCTTTTTTTTCTTTTTTTTTTAATTATTAGAAACTAATTCTGGCTGTTGTTACTCTTTAAATAAAACGCAAGAATAAATGTTCCTTAAAGAGTTAAATTAGCTTGTGAAAAGATGGGGGGAAAAAAGCAGTTGGAGTTTGAGGCTGGGCCATTGAACAAAGAAAGATTGGAAAGGCCATAGCACAGCTTGCAGGGGGACTATAAATAACATGAATGAATACAAATATTGCATGAAATAAAGAAAACATTGAGGCAGTACAAACCCTACTCTGTAACCTCGGGTTTCCACAGCCATCCCCCCTCTACACACTGCCATTATCTGCTCAGCAAATGGCTATTTCTGTCCCACATCACATGCAAAACAGCTGTGTAGTACATGTTATATATTTAGAGTCTTGTCAGCTTGTCGAACCCCATGGCTAACAAACCCAATTATACTTGCTCTACAGAGACTTGGATTGAGAAACACAGTGGATGTTCACCTGTAATTTGTAGCTTAGTTTTAATAAAAGCTCTTAGTACTTAGATTATGGTTAGACTTGTGCTGTAAGTCTGTTTTTTTCCAAACTGGGGGCCAGAAGTGAGTGAGAGAAACATTTGAGAGAGAAAGAAAAGTAAGAAACAGTAAGAAGAACATGGGGTTTGTTGACTATTATTATTACATTTCAAATTGTGCAGTAAATTACAGTATAAATTGCCCTGGGTTTGTAATTTTTATTATATATTTTAAACAAGGGGGAAAATTTGGTGTAGAAACTATGTTCACTCAAAAATTGCTAGTGGATTTCACAAATAATTACAAAGAAATGGCAACATGTTGAATTAAATGTGAAATTTTGACGTAGAAAGACTGAAATTGAATTTCCTTATATTTACAACTTTGAAAATTTATTTTTTACAGTGTATTTGGACCATTAAAAAAGTTTAAAAACCACCGGTAAAGGTGTTTTACATATTACATCATCTATTATTTCAAAATGAAATATTGTTTTTTGTATATGACCCTTCAAACACCTGAGTGGTTATGTACTGTAATAGCAGCTGTTAGTCTCTAGTTTCACCATAACCGTATAACCTTGCATGATAATCAACTCAACATGTTTCAAATGCCACAGAGACTTTGCTGTGTCTAACACTTCTCTTCTCACCCTAGGAATGAAGACAGAAGGGAACGTTCAGAGAGGCAAACATGTACAAAGATGGATAGCATAGAAGCAACAGAGGAACAGTGAGTTGTTAGGAACATCTATTATTGTTCAGGGACAAGCTGTTTAATGCTTTTTTTATTAAAGCTTGTGTTCATACCTCTCCGACGTCCCGTTAAAAGGAACAACATTTTCCTTAAAATGGAACTGCAATCTTGTTAACCCTCTTACAATGAGTGAAATCATCTAAAAATCTCACACAGTTTCTTTAAAGTCCTTTTCAGGGCTATTTCATTTCAAATCAAGTGCCTTTTAATACCATGTACTGTAGTTTATTTACTGACTGCTGAAGTAAAGTTACTTTATATGGGTAGTTCCTGCTTTTTTCATTGTGTCCCATTTGAAGGCATCCCACACTGGACGAGGTGATTGCCTGGTCACGGAGCTTTGAGATGATGATGCGCTCTCCAGAGGGGAGGGGTGTTTTTCGGGAGTTCTTGCGGTCTGAGTACAGCGAAGAAAACCTGATGTTCTGGATCGCCTGTGAGGAACTGAAGAAAGAAACCAACCCATCAGCTATCGATGAAAAAGCCAGGATCATTTATGAAGACTACGTCTCCATTCTTTCGCCAAAAGAGGTTAGGGGTGAATACAAATAAACGATGCTGTCTGTGACTGCAATACATGTAAAATAAAATATGACAACATAAATATTCAGATATTTATATTAAATTCAACAAAACAAAATATATGATTTGAAAGATATGAAAAGGTATGTGATTTTGTTTATGGGTGTTTTTTTTTTTCTTCTCCTATATACAGCTTGAAATTATCACGTCTGTTTTGCTGAGCTCACCAATTTTTTTCTTGGAGTAACAGTGCTATTCTTTTTATTTTTGTACAAAAGAATATTTGCTGTACAGTATTTCACACAAAACTTAATTCAATTCAGTTCAATTCAAGTTTATTTGTATAGCGCTTTTGACGATACAAGTTTCTACATTATATTTAGTAGTAGTTTTATCAGTGGTGACTATGTCAAGTTGATGTACATATGGCAGAAATGTACGGTAAAAATCAGTTAATGACGTAATAAAACAGACTAGATCCCTGCATTTCAGCCCGGGACCGATGGGCCCCGACTTTTTTTATGCCTCTAGAGCCGGGCTTCGGGCCAATTTTCACATCATAGTACAGACGCGGGCCGGGCCTCGGGTTTGTTTTAGGCTTCTCCTTAATTTTATATTTTAGAAATCCATGAATTAGTGATGGGAAAAAAAAAAACACGAGGCCGTGCTGCCGCAACTATTTAGTGTCCCACAACAGCAGAGTTCTGTGTTCAAATGCATGCAATAGGCTAAAGCTTACCGCAAGGCCCCAGCAAAAGTACTTACCATAAATGTGTCTGGGGGAAATAGTAAGGAGATATTTGAATTATTTACTAATAAACTAGTGTTTTCTGAGTCCGTTTCGCAAGGATGAAGTTGCCAATCCTGACTTGCCATCTCCTCATTAGACGCGCCTTTAGAGAGAATCTTTATGGATTATGATTAATGAAAGAGTTTTTTATTTTCTATTTGTTTTATTTCGTTAAGTAGTTATTTAAAGCTTTCTATAGATATATTTATCATGTCTGTGAGGCATGTATTCGCTGAGTTTTTGGTTCATTTTTGTGAAGCGCTCCTGTTCAAGACGAGACGGCAGAAAGCGTATCATGTTTGTTTTCTTTGTTTTATAAAAGCACAACGTTCTGTTGATATTGTGAGTGCACACAAATAAAAGTAGACCCTTTACAGTTCCAAATTATGTGTTACTTACCTTTTATGAGCAAAATTGACGGCGTATCGACTGAAAAAAAAAATGCAAGTGATCGCACTGGCGTCTCCATGTCCTACAGAGCGGGCTTTAGCTTCCACTCTCTGCACAAACTATTGGATACAGCGCACATTTATCTAGCTTTAACGTTTTAAACATTGTTATATGCTTGAACTGTTTTATATCTATAGATTTTATTTTTAGGCAAGTCGTGATGATTTGAGAAGGCTAAATTGATCAAACAAACGATCAGTTCACAGGTCTGCCGCTGGCCGTTTGGTCATTACTTTAAAAAACAAAAACTTATAACGAACAAAAAATGCTCCATAGTTTTTCTAAATTAACTTAATAAAAAAGCGAAACGAAATATAATTAACTTTGCCATTACATACAAAACTGAACTATTTTAAAAGCTGAAACAGTAATAAGCCGTTTTTGGGGGAAGGGCAAAAAAAAAGACAGGCAAGGTAATTCTGACAAGCTGTCGGACAAGGGCTGGGCTAGGGCCTGAGTGTCTCGGGCCAGGGCCGGTCTAGGGCCTAAATTTGAGGCCCGTGCAGAGCTCTAAAACAGACGATGAACACTATTAACAGCAATGATTACAAGTTGCAATCAAACTTATAGCAAAATTTGGTAGTTCTGTATGTTGTTTCAGGGTTGGCAGATTATGATTGTTCATTTATATATATAAAAAACCCAAACCACATTGGGTTGTGATTTCTATTCATGGGTATATAAGGGTGTGCTTTTTATATGTACAACATGAGTCTGATGAAAAGCATGTATCTTGAAACATCACATCTGAGCTTTTTGAATGTTTTTCTTAAAACAAAAACAAAACAAAAAAAATAGTCTGAATTATGCAAATATAAATATTTTTATATACAATATTTCACAAAAAGCTAAAAAGTGCAATTTATACACAAAACTATGAATGTTCAGTTAGGCTTTTTTAACCATATTTAAATATATTTTATATATATATATTAAACAGTATTTTTTTGTTGTTGTCATATTTAAACAATGGACCTAGTCTCTAAATGAAAGAATATTAATGAATCACAATACACAATATAATATGGTAAAATTTTTCACACACAACGTTTGAATATTAGCAATGTTTTATAAGGTAAAGTTGTTGATCTGTACATTTGTTGTCGGCCGGCAGGTCAGCTTGGATTCACGGGTGAGGGAAGGCATCAACCAAAGCCTGGCAGAACCCAGCGGTACAATGTATGAGGAGGCCCAGCTTCAGATCTACACCCTCATGCACAGAGACTCCTTCCCCCGATTTCTCAGCTCATCTGTTTACAGGGATCTCCTTAACAGCAAGAGGGCCTGCTTAGACACCTAGGTTTCAGCAAGAACATTTGTGACAAAAAAGCCCCAGGGTTCCACTTTCAAAAGGTGTGATGTTTCTTATTTCAAGAGTGAGTAGTTAAGCAATTCTGAGCATCCACTAGTGACCCTGAAGTTCAGTTCTGTTTAAGTGCCAATATGAGCTGCTCAGGCAACTGTGACACAGAAAAAACGTGTAGGAAATCTGACCAATCCATACTTCCTGCTCTCAACTTGCCTGTTTTTTTCATTCACCCGGTTTGTCTCTTTTGACTCCTCAAATCTCCTCTCTCTTCCTGTTTACCTCACCTGTTCTCTTTCTCTCTCTGTGTTCTTTCTACCTGATCCTTTCCATCTTTTATGCCTCGCATATCTGAGGACAGCTGAATAATGTTGTTATTATTATTATTTTTTAAAGAAAATCAAAAAACAACAGATAAGCGGTAGATGTTAAACTAGAAAACCTTTGCATGATACAAGGTTATGGAATTTACTCCAGTTTGACATTTAAGCCCCGGACTACAATGTTTTTTTTTTTGTTTTTTTAATGCTGTCATGGGGAGAGAACACTGTAAAGCTCTCGTAAGCGAAGGGAAAATTAGCTGTGCCAATTGTTTTGTAAAAGAGAAGCTGGGAAGCGTAACCGCCGTCTTGCCGTCCAAACTCTTTCTTTGCGTGTCGACAGTTCTTTAACTGGGAAACATAAGGGCTAGCTAGTGTTGTGATTGGGCAGCTAAATGAATCATGAACATTTCTTTCTCTCTGCAAAAATCACAATGCCTCGACACTGAGTAAGGGCACAAAAGCTGCTGATGCTGGTGACGACACAGTTTATTGTGTGAGTCCTCCTAGCCCCTCCCAGTCCGTTACTAAAAGAGAGAAGCACAGGTACTGTATGTCATGGGCTGTAAGCTTCGCTGGATTGACCGAGAATTGCTTGAAAATCACTCACCAACATTCTGGAGGTTCTTAAAAGAGCTTCGAATTGTCTTACACATTAAAGAAATGTATTTTATTAAACAAAAGTGTAGTGAACACTATGCCTTGTTTTTGAGAGTTACACTAGGTCTATTTAAAATAACTGTGATCACCGAGACCTGCTCGATGAGGTGGTGCGACGGAGTCGGATCCATCAGGGAAACTTTTCTCTGCCGCCGAGTCCAAATGTTCGTTTTTGCAACTCGAAACGAGGAGCGGTCATTTTCACAGCTCGGAAAACCGCAGGTTATCGAAAAAAAAAATAAAACAAGCAAGTCAGTCTTTTTTATAATACTTTTTTCCAGCATGCGTTTCTTCTGTTGTGTCATGTACACATTGCAATACTCAACCCAGATATGATGTGAACCTCTGCGGGAAGCATCACGTTGAAGATGATACTTATAAAAGATGATTTCCTTTCGAGGTTTAGACGTGTGTCCCTTGTTGGATTCAAACTTGAATGTTGCTGTTCAATTTTCTAGACATTTATGTGCTATTGCAATCGCAGCAGCCAGTGCATGAGAACACGATATTTAAAACACTGGTGTGTTAAACCACTCTCTCACCTTTTAGCGGAGAAATTCAAGAGTGAATTGCATTTAAACCTACGTTTTTTGGTCACCATACCCAACCTCAAAGTGTCACTTTCCCTGAACTCTTGTGCCAATGAATGAACGTTTGTTAAGTAAATCATGATCAAGTGTGTTGTTGTTGGGTTTTCTTACTGGTGCTCTGAGAGTTAAGTGCCATTCACTCTGCAGGTTTACCACATTAAAATATAGACCTTTGTCACTTTACCGAGTGCATAGATATCCTTCTTTGAAGTATTCGTGTGTGTGAGCATCAGCCAATGTGAGTAGGTCCTTTACTTATGTTGTTTTACAAACCGAATAGGTGTTACCTAGTAGTTTACTTACTGAAGCAGCAGACCACCATTTCTAAAACAAAATGATTGAATTTTCTTGTTTGTTTTAAAAGAAAAAATCATGTCATTAAAGAAATGAGCAATAAATCAAAATTGTCTTGCTCTAAAAAAAAAAAAAAGACCCTGCATGACATGTGGACATTTACTGTACCAAACTATCTTTGAGGGGGGAAATTAACATACATTTACTGTAAGTTTTATGATAAATGTCAATGAAAATTAACGTGACTGTATGACTATTTCAATCCGTACATTTCAGTAATCCAGGAAGTCCAACATCATGGAGGTCATTGAAACTACTGGAGTGAATATATAATTTTTTTTCAAAGCAGATATGGATAGATTTAAAAAATAAATAAAAATACAATCACAATAGAAGATAATCATGTTCATTTAAATGATGGAAAATTTGAAACATACCTCTGAAGATCTTATTGACAAAAAATGTCGTGCAGTATTATGCTACTATATTTGGCTGCAGACGGAATCATTTAATAAAAACTATCATAAAGTTTCACAGACGAAGGTATTATTCAGATTTGACATTTGCACCCATTATTAATTGGATTGCAGAATATACAGGAACATGCAATGTCACATTTGGTCCCGTTTCCAGTGTACCATCATTTTAAGAGCTGTTATCTGTTTCATGTCAATGCCTCAACTTTATTTTTGCTGCTAATGTTTTATCCGATTTAGAGAGTTTAGGAGTTTTTCACTTGACGGCTGTCACAGTGATGGCTAACAGCTGTTGATAATGATTTTATCAGCTTGGTATGACTTGGAAAAATAACCTTTCTTGCCAAAAGGCTCCTTTTCTAAGCAAATGAAGTGGAGCCTGTGCTATGCGATTATAAAAGCGTCTCGTTTTCATTGGTTTTCCACTACCTCTCGTTATGCTTAGTTATTTTTTTCTCATCTAGTTATTAATGTTAAATGTTTATTTTGATCTACTTGAAGCCTAATACTGTAAATGAGATGGGTTTACAAAGAAGAGTAGCATTTTCTTTTGTTTGTTTGTTTGTTTGTTTTGTTGAATTCTTTTCAGCGTAATTATGATATATACTCACGAAGAATTCAGGAAACGTACTATTTAAGGGCTAATCCCATATTGCCTATGCAAATATCTTAATTGTCATATTGGAATAATTAGTGACTGAGGAATGTTTTCCTGAAATTGGGTGGAACACTGGTTTACATTTGCCCTTTTCTGATATTCCTTAGTCTCTTTGGTCACATAATATGTCATATATAAAATCCGTCTTGATGAAAAAGCTACTCAATTAAGATTGAAATAAATCTGTGTTGTCTACTGTGGGTTGACAGTTCACTATTGATGTAAAGTGCATGCTTAAGTTTATTTGTTCAAGTGATGGAAAACTCTGGCCTCTGGAGCCGCACTGGGCAGGAGAGAAGTAATTGAATTATTTGTGGATGAAGCGAGTGTCTATTCTTGTTTTTAAGGGTGCTTCAGTCTTTTTTGCAAAGGTTGAAGGGCTACTTTGGGCACTTTAAACACGCTTTTCACGAATAAGAATATCTACCTCTTGGTTCTGTTCTCTCCATATGCTTAATATAGAAGACTGAGCCTTGGAAAAACAACGTAGCTTGCACACATTTCGATTGTTTTGACTTGGTTTAGAGCCACAGGTGAACTGCCAGGCACTTTTTGGGGACTGAATTTTAGCTCAACCTCACTGATTAAACTTCTCATCCTTTAGTTATGTTGCTTTTCTTCCTGTTTAAACGAAAGATTGACAGTTTGTGCCCAAACACTAAAGAAAACACTCATTTATTCCAGTATCTGTTATAGCATGTGCTTGCGTTTTGTGATGTATGGATTGTTGTAATTACAGAAAAGAAGTGTTAACAGCAGCACTCAGTAGTAACAGTGTGATACACCTTTCACAATTCTTCATTGTAAGCACATAAAATATGCTCTTTACATTCATAAGACATCAATGCCATTGATTTGAAGGGTTATGTAGGGTAACCTGAATTTTAATGACCCTCAATATATTGGAATATTGCAAGGAGGAAGGCTTCATGTATATCCGCTTTTCTTTCATTAAATCATTTTCACTATCACATGGAATTGGAAAGAGATCAGGTAAAATTTTTCATTCAAATTTGTTGCCTGACTTTAAAATCATTATTCATAATTCATTTATTGTTGTGTTTCTAAAGCCTCATGGTGGATTCTGAATAGTTGTGTGTTTATATCAGTACACAGTTACATTCCAATTGTTTTCATGATTAAACAGTCTGACTACGACTAACTTCACAGAGTAAATGCTGAATTATTTAATTTCAACATTTTATTGCTAAAACACTGTGTACCACAAACTTTACATATTGTAATTGGAATTAATAATCAAAATTATTAGAAGGGATATAGAGCTCTGTGTACATTTATGCTTTGACAAAAATGGAGAATTATCAACTGCTATAATTTCATGGCATCCTTCAGACTCTGTCTCACAGTTTATCACAGTCACCCTGAAGTGCCTTGAATGTTTAGGCCATGATCTATGATTTATAGTTAATATCCCAAGGGAAGATGTTTGTCTTTTTAAAACCTGTGCTCTTCTCTAGGATTAAATGCATGATGCACGCTGTAAGCAAAAGACATTTGCACATGCAGAAAGATGTTAAAGCCAAGATCTTTGGAAATAAGTGTGAACTGATAGTATTTTAGCATTTTAGCCGTTCAGCTTCTGTCATTGTCCGCTGCTCAAAAAACAAACATTCATTATTATTATAATTTTTTTTTTTTTAACTATCATCATCTTGAAGTTGTGCTTATTATATAAGTGTTTGGTGCTTATTATCTGTCACATAATGAAATATCAAACCTGTCATCCCATTGTCACAATTTTTTTTTTTTACAGAATACAGACTTGCCCTGTTTTGTTTTTCCTCGGACCAGACACAGATCAGGCCTTTACTGAAGGCGTTCTTTAGAGCTGTGCTATGATATGAGTCCTAATAAATCACCTATTTTAATATAAACTATTTTAAAATAATCTAGTATTTAATCATTATTCTGTTGTTTTTAATACGAGGGGACAAACTATAATGCCTTTGTAAATTATAACAACTCGTAGAAGAAAAATGATCTTTTATATTTGGCATGCTTTTGCTATTCAAAATAGTTTAGTTAACACAATACTGTACAAGTGTATATATAGAAGTACTGCAATCTGCAGACAAAAACACTGAATCTCTCGGAAGAGTTTTAAAAAATGGACACATATTGGAAATATTAGAGGTTTCTTTATTAAGTGATCATATTTAAATACAGTATTCTGTGCTGAACTCTCAAAACTTGGTGAAATGACTGAAATTACTTATAGTAATGAAATTAGTTTATTGTAAAGTGATGCAGTTTCGTTCAAGAAAGGCAGTACTGGTTTATTAACAATTTAGCCCAGGCGAATGGGCATCTTTCAGATCACATGTACTCCTGCATGAACACTTTAAAAACAGAGAACAAATGTATTTGTAGACATCAAATAAAGTGACTTACAATATGGTGCTGCTTCTGTCTGTCTAACACATAATAACATACTGTACTAAATAGCTGAAGAGCAAAATAACTGTCATTTGTGGAACAATGTATGACACTAACATGAAAAGTTATTTTATACTCACTTCTCAGTCTGTGCGAAGTTTAAAAGAAAAATATCTCCTGATATTGTAGCAATAGTTGTTTGGCAGTTTAACGCAGATATCACAGGAATGACATGTCAAGTAATTGACTTTTCAAGCTCACATGCATGAGAACTGTACTAGTGTATGTGTATCACATTCCCTTCTGAGGGTTCACATGAGCTCTGATGGTTCCTTTTGGAAGATCTTCACATCAGACTCTGCTTAAATTCATTTTTTCTGGTTGCAATGTGTTTAACTATTTTTGTCTTTATTCCCCAGGCAACAATATTATAAGCTCTAGAGTGCATTGAAAGTACTGGCATTCTCATATTTTCTGTAATGATTGCCTATCATGTGCCAAAATAAAAAAAAAGATCTTAGATTTATGAAGAGAAACTCTCCAGACACAAATTCCTCAAAAAGTCATGGGTATCATATCTGTTTTGTGAACTCTACTTTATAATAGCACGTTAGGTAAAGTTTTGCTCTCATTAACAGCAGACTGACACAAATCAAGAGGTCTTATAAAATAGCTCAAGTATGTTATTAGTAAAAAAAAAAAGAAAGAAAAAGGTTTCAGACAAGTGTTTACAAACAAGCAAAAAATGTGATTAAATTCATATATAGTGCCAGTCAAAAGCTTGGAGACAGCTAGTCATTTATTATTAATGTTTTTCACATTTTTGAATACTAGTGAAATCGTCGAAACTATGAAATTACACAAATGAAAGGATGATAATTCCTCATCAATTAAAATGAAATAGAAATAATACTTACAATTAAATATTGCTTTTGCAAAGAAATTCATACATGGGCACAAATAATATTTGTTTACAAAACATTGTTTTTAACTGTCAAATCATAAAATTTTAAATCGAAATAGATCGTGAGAAAAACATTTGTCAGATGTGATGGTGCATCTTTTGACTGATACTCTATACAGATTTTTTTTTTAATGAAATGAGGACAAAATTCAGATTATTTTTCAACTTTTTTTATTCAAATTGTGTTAATGGGAGTGTATTTTTAGGTTTTTGAGATCTCCCTATTTATGGGAGCATTATAATATGCAAATAATATTAAAGGGCTAGGCTTACCGTGAAATCATTTATATTACAACACATCATACAGACTCCCGTCACATAATAAATATAATGGAAGCCCCATGTTTCCCATAGTAAAAATGCTCATTTTGCTTTTATCAACTATAGTTTCAGATGAAACTCCTCCATCCTCATTTTAGTTTGTGGAGGAATTTATGAATATAGTACACACTCTTCAAATCTTAAGATTGTGCTTGCCATACTCAGGTATGTAAAGATCAATTTACAACAATTTTTTTTATTGGCCAATTATTCATCTTATTAATGGTAAAATATCAGAAGAAAGTGCATACACACCGTGTGCCAAAGAGTGAACATGGCAACTTTTAGTTGTTGTTTTTAGAAGATTTGCAGAAATAACATTTTTCTTGTCACTGCTTTTAATGCATCAGTAACCACTTCAGAATCCTTGCAGGGCTTCTATGTTAATATATACCAATGACACATCTGGATCACAACACGTTTCAAAACAGCAGTGTGCAAGAAAACTACTATGTAACCGTACCTGACACTTTCTTTAGTCACGTGATCTTACATTATTTGAGCAACATTTCATATTTTGCCACTCTATAAAAACAATCACCGCTGTGAGTGATGGTGTTCGTGAAGTGCATGCACTCAAGGTGCAAATGGAAATACTTGTAGTCATCAGATTCCACCATTTAATCTCAGAGATGGACAGTAACAAGCTTTTGCCCACTCTCATAAAACATTTTTTGCCTGTTCATCTTTTTTTCTTTTTTTTTCTCTCGGAAGAGCGGTTCTTTTCCCTTTAATAGGATACTTACATTTCTACACATGGCAGATGTTTAGTTTTACAAAAAGACGTTTGTAATGTACATTACTTGAGGGCTCAGGTGCTTGATCATGCTGGGCTGAGGCATTTGGTGGTTGTGGTCTCATATGGTCTTCTCCTCCGGAGCCTCATGGAAGGCTGATGTGGAGTCGTCTTGGCTCTTGTCTGTGCTGTGGACCTTGGGTCCCGTGGCAATGGTGGAGGTGGCATCTATGCTCTCGTACGCCTCTGATGTCCACTGCTGAAAAGAAAGGATTTTTAACAATTACAGCAACAACTTTTACAAATCTGTAAAAGGCACTCATTTATGATTATGATCAACTGAAAAACTGGTTGAAAGGAGAAAGAAGAGGGAAGAAAAAATATAGGATGATTAGGTTTATTCAGGGTTCAAAATTAACAAAAAGGAAAAAAAAACATTTTTCAAATAAAAGATGTGACATCCTACTAAAGAAAACTTTTTCTCAGCTGCTTTACGATGAGAAGTTAACTTCAGAACTTATGTAGTTATATCTACCACTCAAAAGTTTGAAAGAAGTCTCTTGTGTCTCTTATTAATTTGATTAAAATACAGTAAAACCAGTAATACTGTATAATATTACTACTCTTTTCTATTTTAATACATTTGACAATGTAATTTGTGATGGTAAAGCTGAATTTTTAGCAGTCATTGCTCCAGTCTTTAGTGTCCAATGATCCTTCGGAAATCTTTTGGAACATTATAAATGTATATATAAAATGCACATTTTGCTATATGTATGTATGAAAATATGTGTGTGTGTGTGTGTGTGTGTGTGTGTGTGTGTGTGTATATATATAATATATATATATATATATATATATATATATATATATATTATTTTATATTTTATATATATATATATATATATATAATATATGAATGAATGAATTAAGCATTTATAAAGCAGATTTATATATTTATATAGCGCTTTGTGTATTGCTGTACACACAAAGCGCTTTATATGTACTGACCCCAAACTTATGAACAGAACTATAAGATAAAAAGTTAATCCAGCAAAACAAAAATATGAAACTGAGACTAGCTCATTACGGTTCATTACAAATATGTTAAATAATTCCCTTTTTATTTAAAATGCAGATGGCAAATGCAGATGGAAGGCAGATATGCAATATTAATGGTTTGGTACATTTTCTCAATTGACCGACCACTGGCACCAGAGTCCAAAAACTTCATTTTCAGAGTTAAATAAGTAGTTTTTAATAAGTAGTATTTTATTTTTTTTATATATATGTCTTTATATGTCTTTTTTGTGCAGCACGCCCTTTGTCCAAGCCAAATTTCACGGGAGAACAGGAGACAAATAAAGTTAACCTAACCCAACCTAACCTTAAAAGCACTGCAAATTACTATTATTTGACAGATCATTGAATATATATATAGATAGATAGATAGATAGATAGATAGATTCTTTATTCTAAGTTATAAATAATTTTGAAGTGAAGTGTTTCACTAGCCTCTGCTTTAAATGTCTAGATTGACCATAAAAACCTTGGAATGGGCAATTAGCATCAGGTGAAAATGGACAAAATCCCATCTGGAGGCTAATAGCGGTCCATTCTTGCAAGCTTTTGTTTCTTGAAAATGGTTTAACAATAAAATGTTTTGTATATCATTGTAAAAACACCTCAAAGACATCATCTCACCTGCGTTGCTCGACTCGAGCGACAGGACGGGCCCAGGACGATGTTGACGGAGCTTGAGGACTGCGTATCGCTGGTGTTTCCCCCCTCAGCTGCAGAGAGGCCCGAGATAACCAAGCCGCTGGAGAAGCTCCGCTTGCCAAACAGCAGGCTCAGTGTGGAGCTGGAGGAAGACACCTGGCTGGAGCGATGCTGACCTGTGGCTGAAGCCAAAGGCCCTGTTGTGGACAAACGAGGCACCTGGGAAAAGACGGAGGCAATGGAGGAGGTGTTGAAGGACAACTGGCTGTTGGAAAGGCGATGCACTAGCCCAGGGCCTCCAGAGCCCAAGCCGTGCTGGCTGTCCAGGATGGGACCCGATCGACTGGTGACGGGGGGCCGCTGGCCGTGAGGTTGCACTGAGCGGCTGCGATACTCCCGGTGACCTGTGGAGAAAAAAAATTACTTTAACAAATATGTTACATTTCTTACAGGCTTTAGGACTGCAAACTGTACAGATGCATAGTATGTTCTGACCTCCGTGGTGTCTGGACTGGGAGCTGCGAGGGCGGCCGTGATAAAGGCTTAGGCTCTGGGATGTGGCGGAGTTATGATTCTGACTTAAGGAGGAACCAGCACAGTCCACATCCTCCATGTTCATGCCACTGTTACAGCTGGTAAGGTTATCTTTCCTCACCCTAGAAAGTGCAAGGAAGGTTTAGAAAAAGACCTTTTCAGAATAGAAAGAAAAATTTGCTGAAAATGTACTCACCCTCAGGCCATCTAAGATGTGGATGAGTTTGTTTTTAAACGGAACAGATTTGGAGAAATTTAGCATTACATCACTTGCTCCTCTGCAGTGAATGGGTACCGTCAGAATGAGAGTCCAAACAGCAGATGTTCCGATGAAGAAATAAACTCATCTACATCTTGGATTTTTGAGATAATTGTTTCTTAATGCCTCATACATACCGAAACCACCTGGAGAGCAGCCAGGTGCGAATGCTCTCCAAACTGAGAGGGCCGCCCCATATGTTTCTGATCTGCTTGTGAGTTCCCATATACGAGGTGGTGAGTGGGGACACAAACATGGGGTAACCCAGAGGCTGGTCGCAGGAGGAGTTGATCATGTTTCGCAGAGCCTGCTTTGAGTTCTGGATGCTTCCACGCTCAGGATTGCGGTTCCGGAGAAAGATGAGCTCCTGCTGCTGACCTGCCCACAGCCCTCGCACACATTCTTTATTTATCTGAATGGAGAAAAAAAAAGAATAACAATCAGTGTAAGGACATAATAAACATACAAATCTATTAGGCCTTAATATGTGAATAGCAAATAATGAATAATGACAAAATGATAAAACCATTTATTTCATTGTTAGGCTTTAGATCAGTTGGTTTATAGTGCATATTCTATTTCATCAATATATATATATATATATGTCAACTCAAAAATTATTCATACATCAGATATAATTTTTGATATTTTTATACTAGTTGGTGCAGGACACTATAGTTCATGTATGTAAGTGAGGATAGCAAAATAAAGTAAACTGTGACACATTATACCCTAAAATTCTTCATACAGTGGACTACTAGTAAAATTGATAAAAACTTGGGACCAAAAATTATTCAGACACTTTGACCTGACCATGTTTTGCTCAAGTATTTTTCTTTAATTGCTAATGAACCTTTTTACACCACAGATTGAACAAATTAAGCATTGCTTGGTAATTGGTTGACCTAAATTTGTATCATCTAATTGTGTACTTAAATTGAACAGCTGACAGCTATTCAACCTAATTCATTACATACTTTTCTATCAAAGTTATCTGACATTATCAAGATGAATTTGTTCTGACACAGTTTTAACTCTGAGTTCTTGTCATATTTTATTACAATTTTCTAAACTATAGCAAATAAACTGTGATTAATGTGAGAAATGTTGAAGGTGTCTGAATAAATTTAGGGTTTGACTGTATATATTAGTATTTAATATTAGTTATCTATTATAACATTTTACAAATAAAATACATCTATAAATGTGCACTACACTACCTAAAATACAACTAATGAACTATAAATAATCAATCAATATTGGATTATCTGATTTCATTAATCTCTAAAAACTAAAATAAAAAAAAAGTGAAAAAGCAGTTTTTATTATTTATTTTATAAATGAATGATTTAAAACTAAACTTGGAATGGAAATGAAAAACTATACAAAATGCAAAAATTGAATAAAATTAAACAAATAGTGACAAATAGTTTGAACAGTATTTTTTCAGGATAATTTCTATTATATTCTAAAGTATAGTTTTGCTCTCTTGCCTTTATAACTTTGAAGCTGAGATGTCGTTTGTAGAGCATGATGATCTTGTACTCATCTGCGCCTTCATCGACCATGTGCCGGAGCGTGAGCAGTGTTTCTCGACTGGACAGTACCGCTCTTCTCCAGGCGGGGTCACTCTCGTGACATATTACTAGACTGGTTCTGTAGTTGCTTATGGCCTCGTACAGCACGGCAGGCTCCTCCGTTTCCTCCAGGCTTGTGAAGTGGTCCTGTATAAGTAAAATTATTGAGGTTATACCAAAGGTAAGTGTGAACAGTCAGTAATGTTATGCAAAATCCAAACATTGTAAAATCATCTCACTTGGTGAAGTTTCAGACTCATTCTCACGGCTGGGGCCACCACCGTCTGTAGCAGGTCCATGTCAGAAAAAACCCATTCATCCTTAGCAGCAATACGGAAGTCACCTTTGAACAGCGTGTTGAAGCCATAGAGGAATGACTCCAGACTGTAGAGGAAACCATTGAAATGTGCAATCTATTATGGCGGTAAAAATACTATTTGGTATTCTTGATTTTGACTGACATCCATCAAACTAAGAATTATTCTTTATTGAACAGTCGTAATATGATTTATCTGTTGAGGTGCACAGCACTAATGCTGAGAAGTGTACCTGTTGGATCTGTTATGTGCTGCTGTGCTGAGAGATCTCCGTCCAAGTACAGATAGTGCGAAACACAGAGTAACCAATGGAGAATCTTCATCGCTGTCCACTGGCTGAGGACAAAAAAACTAAACTTTAGATTTAATATTCAAGTTTAGATCACTTTATTGAGGAAATGCTAGAGCTCAACTGTCCTACCAAAGGTAATTCCCAAGTTTTGCACCATTTGGAAATCAGTCAGATGCTGTTTTTTATTGTGTCCTTCAAGACTACCTTGTATCAGCTCTACTTTGTATCACTCTAAGAAATGGCATTTGTGTCTCCTCACCTCCTCTAGTTTGTTGGCACAGTATTGGATCCACTCCAGGTAGACGTTACAGTAGCTGGCTCTGGTGACCCCCTGTAGACAGTGGACATAGTCCTCATCAATCTTCATGCTGAACACAGCCGGGTCCTTCTCGATGTGATGCCATTTGGTGTATGGCTGCAGGGCTTCCTGCATGGACTGGTCTTTAACCCATATCTGCAGCTTGGGGTTGATCACCAGGTAGTAGATGATACTCTGAAGATAGAAATGATAAAAAATCCAGAGATGTGAGTGTTGTCCATGTCACCAACCAGTGATGTCTCATATTTTAATGATGTCCTTACTACCTTTCTGGGCCTTGAACGTGGTAGTTGCATTCAGAAACTAGTAGAAAGCTCTCAGATTTCATCAAAAATATCTTAATTCGTGTTACAAAGATGAACGAAGGTCTTACGGGTTTGGAACGGCGTGAGGGTGAGTAATTAATGACAGAATTTTCATTTTTAGGTGAACTGTCCCTTTAAGGCAGGAATACGCTACTACAGGACAGATTTTTGCCCTGGTTTACAGTCTGAGGGAGTTGATGCTAGTTGCTTAAAGTCAGAACCAGTCTGCAGATTTGAGTTGACAGATTTCACAGAAAACTGCAAAGTCACAGACCCTCAGTCGTTTAATGTATGATGCCCATTTTTTTTTTCTGTAACCTTTTACAAAGTCAGTACGTTTATGATGCCTAATGTTAAAAATAAGATGTAAAAAATAAATAAATGATTGGATTGCATTTACTGTATGTCTTTAAAAAGTCTGTTTACAAAAACGATACATTTTTTTTATCTCATTTGGCTATGAAATTGCACCCCAAATCATAATTCTTAACAGCTAATAAAAGAACTGTTTATTAAACTGTTGTTAAGAGTAATTTGAATGTAGCAATTCTTATTCCTAGTTGTATATAACATAAATATACTGAACTATTACAACTGTTATACATTGTTATACACAACTATTACACCTCTTCTAAAATAAAGAAGTCTCACAACAGTGTTAGTGGTACCTTAAGGTAGTAAGTAACGAGTAGCTTGCGCAAGTCATAAACTTGCAGCATGGTTGCAGCGTTGTTTTCGCTGATGCTGTAGCCCTCCAGCAGATACTTAGTGGTGGTCACCTCCCAGGCCAGCCAACGGAGGTTGAAAGCAGCATTGCAGGACAGTACATGGGGCAAATGACCCGGCTCACAGCAGCAGCAAGAATCATCCTCTTCTACACCCTCTGTGATGGCCTCCACCTCCCGCTGCTGACAGTAAGTACCTGAGGAAATGAGAAATTCACTGTGACGAGAGGGAACACTGACCTCAGTGTGACAATATAATGTTAAAACCATTTACCCCTGAACTCCAGGCCTCGCAGCTGGAAGGTGACCAGACCGTTGCCAACTTCGATGAGGTGAACAAGTGCATTAAGGTAGTCAGAAGCCAGGATGAAGCAATCTCCAGCACAGTAATTCCCCCAGCGGCCTAACATCAGGTCTCCACATAAAGAATGCTGCAAGGAGCGTGTCAGGTACTCGTAGAAGATTGAGTTGAGATTGTTGTCATCACAGCCTACATGGTGAGCGCATAATGACTGAACATTTTTATTTAAAAATGTATGAGGACACTGTTGTGTCTTCGGTAATAGTAGAGACATGGCATCCTAAAACAACATCTGACATACTGAAAAAGTTTGAACAGTGTTTACAACGAAACTGAACCTTCATGCATCATCAAAAATCAAATCCTAAAAGGATAGTTCACCCCAAAATAAAAACATGATCATATTTTACTCTGTATGACTTTCTCTCCATGAAACATGGAAGAATATTTTGGCCATTCTTTTTCATATATTGAAAGTGAAAGGTCTGTCAAACTCCAAAAAAAAAAGGCAAAACTCTCAAACATCATATTATCATATTAAGCTTATAATATTAACAATTCAACATTACTTATAGGAAGTGTATTTAACCAGTTAAGAACATAAATAAAAAATAAATAAATGTGAAATATACTGTAAATAATATATATAATATAAATAAAAGTGAGTAAAAATAAAACTAAAACATATATAAAATTTTGTATTAAAAGCCAAAGTACTTTAGAGTGTGAAACATACTGTAATATATACATACATAAATACATGTAAATAAAATATAAATAAAAGTAATATAAAAAAGTTAAAAGCCAAAGTACTTTAAAGTGACGAAGTTTAAAACTTCCCTGAAAACAGTATTTTTGTTAATGTTCTCAGTAATTGCATATAAGCATGTAACTGGGAAAAAACACAAAAGCTATAATACAATTTTAACATGCAGCTTAAAATGCTGCATATAAAATAAATTTAAAAAAGTGGTTCTCAATCAGATGGCTGAATAGGTCTTAATTATTAAGTATTAATTATCTTAAGTCTTAATTAAAATCTTAAAAAATTCTAAAAGACGCACAACATTGAACTGACATATTTATTATTTATTTTTGTTACAACAGAAGTACTAGAGGCACATATCAGCTTAGATAGTGGCATCTTTGAAAACTGTTCAAGGAGTCAAAAAGTTACTAAATTGCTTAGAAAACTTGGAATATAGCGCAAAGTCACGTAGACCACTTTTACGATGCTTTTGGAGCTTGACACCACCAGTCCTTACTCACTTAAAACAGTCATACAAGTTTAGAACAACATGAGGGAGAGAAAATGACACAATTGTCTTTTTGGGATGAAAATACAGATCTTTAACACAGATCTGAAAACATAAATATTTGATACATTTTTCAGTAAACTGTTTATAGTGTGTGTGTGTGTGTGTGTGTGTGTGTGTGTGTGTGTGTGTGTGTGTGTTATAAGACGTGTATAGATAAAGACAGTATTTACCAGTCTCTTTGTCAACCTGAGACACCAGTCGGCTGTTGGAATTGTCGATTCGTTTGGTGCTGAAAAACCAAATGAAAAGTTCATGAAGTGAAATATTCAGTCATGTCAAACACCCCATTTAATCTGATGCCTGTGCCTGTACCACCATTCAAGTTTAATATCAACAACAGAAACATTCTGTGTCATCACATTTGTGGTTGGAAACTACATCAATAATTCAACATAGTGTGGTTTTCTCTCTGCTGCTACAGACTGTTGGACTTCAGATAAAGCCCATCAACCATGAAGGAACTTTGTCCTAGAGGAAACAAGGCAAGTACATGCCAAACATGTCCAGCCTCAACAGCTGGACCCTGTCTCAAAACAGTGAAATATGCTCTTATTCTTCCGAGTGCCATAGAAGACAGAAACCTGCAGTCAAGTGTGCAGCTGGCTGACAGTGCATTACGTCACTCTTGAGGTTGAATGCATATTTCATGTACATGTGAAAATAAGAGGCAGCTTACTTGTAGTTCCTCTCCCAGAATTTTACAGGCCGTGGATAAGAGGTGATAAAAATGGCGCTCCCGAGAAACGGGCTGAGTGGTGTGTAGAAGAGCGTCGTGATGAACGTCTGCAGCAGCAGCATGGCAGAGTCTGAGCTGCTCCGTCAAGGAAAAAACTAAATATGTGTGCTACATTTGGAGGTATGATGACTGTCCTTAAAGGTGCTGTAATCAATTTCTTTCTTGACACTCTTAATAGGTATCATGAGAATACACACCTGACTCAGAGAAGAAAATTACATTTAAATTTTGTTTACAATAATATCATTTCACTCTGCTTTGTAAACACTGCCTGGAAATCATGAGATTAATGACAAATTATGTAATTACTGTATGTTGACAAAAAAGATGAAATGCCAATGTAACAAATATTATTAAATATTTTCTAGATAATATTTTACACTTTTTTTTTTTTTGATGCCTTTAAGTTTTAACATACTGCCACAGTCCTTTAAAGGCGCTGTCAGCTATTTCTTTCCCAACTACCTGACACTCTTTAAGAAGTATTCTGAGAAAACACACCTGACTTTGAAAAAAAAAAAAAAAAGTAAAAATTTAAAATATGAAACTAAATATATAAATAAAGGGAATTACATTTAACTGAATTTTACATTTTGAATATTAAATTATTTTCATTCTGCTTTCTAAACAATAGCTGGAAATCATGAAATGAATCACAAATTATGTCATTCTGTTGATAAATAAATGAATAAAAATTTCATTTAACTGAATTTTACATTTTGAATATTACATTATTTTCATTCTGCTTTCAAAACACTGGCTGGAAACCAGTGTACTGTATATATTATATTATTATTATATTTCTGTGACTTAAAAAAGTTTGAAAACTTCTGGTTTATAACACCTTTACTTTAACAGATTAAAATTAGGAGTGAACATAGTACTTGGAATGTACTACCAATATAAACACGCAAACTGGACAGATTGTAAGGATATGAGGTACAGCGAAGGGTTGTGCAAATGCATGAAATGCACTACCCCATGCTATCTGCCAGGGGGCGATATACACCAGAATGAAGTGTAGCTTGTGGAGAAGATCCCAAAGCTGTTGACAAAACAAAGAGCTGTTGTAAGAATTCACAAGACAACAAAGGCAGTTATTTTGGGACTAGTTACTAAATGCACTGTCTGCTGTGAGCTATTTTAGACAATAGTCTGGCACAATAGACTTTTTTCTTCTTTTTTTTTCCAAGTTAGATAAAAAAAAAGTTACAGACTTTAATTGTATTATTTTTTGTATTATTGTATTTTCTTATTATATTACTTATTTTACTAAATGTATCTAAATGAATGCTAAATCAACAAAAATGTGTAGGGCATTGTTAATGATGAGTGTTTCATTGCACTAATGTCCATCCAACTCATAGCACTGACCTTGTTGAAGACGATGGACATGAGGAAGAAGTTGAGCAGGAATGTCTCAGAGGCACTGCTGCAGTCAAACTCAAAGAAGATGATGGTGAAGATGAGCGTGAGGAACTGGTAGCTGGGATTGCAGAAGGAGGCACGAAGAAGCTTCATCCCAGCAACTGTCATCAACAAGACATCACAGCTGGAGCGAGACACAGACACCTGAGCCACTCAGGTGCAGAGGCAGCATACAGCCAAGCACAGCAAAAACCAATCAGGGTGACTCTGACTTCTGCTAACACCACCACAATGCTCAGTAACATGTGTTATTAGGTTCTTATTGGGTACCAATTCTGCTCACCAAGGCAGCATTTATTTATTTAAAAACTACAGTAAAAACAGTAATACTGTGAAATAATATAGCAATTTAAAATAACTGTTTTCTGTTTTAATTTATTTTGAAATAAATTATATGAATCTTCAGCAGCCATTACTCTAGTATTCATAATCATAGTCATCTTTCAAAAATCATTCTAATATTCTGATGTGGTCCTAATTTATTTATTTATTTTTTTCAGTGTAGTTTAGATTAGTTATTATCAATCAGTTGAGCTGCTTAATTATTTTATTTAGCAAACAATTATACATTTGACAATTAAACATTATCCTTTTGACAAATAGAAAGTTACAAAGAAATGTGTATATATATATATATATATATATATATATAATACTGTTAAAAAATTTTTTCAGAGTTTTCAAAAAAAAAAAAACATTTGAAATAGAAATCTTTTGCAACCATGTAAAAGATTTTTGATCAAAAAAGAAATTGCGGGGATGCATTACATTGATCAAAAGATTTATATTTCAAATAAAACACTACTATTGGTTTCCATAAAAGTTTTAAGCAGCACAACTGTTTTTAACACAGATAATAATAAATGTTTCTTGAACACCAAATCAGCATTTTAGACTGATTTCTGAATGAGACCCTTAACTGTATAAACACATTAGCATTATGTAATACTAATGCCAATATACAGTTAGGGTCATTTAATATAAATTATGGGATTGACTGAAGAGTAAAACATTTAAAAAATGTTCAAAATCTTTGTTAAATTGTCAACAAGAATAAGGAGAAGGATACTTACTGTATTCCTAATTTCTTTCGATGGCTGAGGGCGAAGCCATCGTTGGTAAGTGCACTGAGGACAATGGCTGGGTAGACGATATACTTCTCAAAAGTCAACAGCCCCACATAGAGATGCTCGAACCACATCAAGTGAGCATCCTCTGAAAACATAGAATACTAAAATGAATTCATATTAATAACACAATGTATTACAGCAGACACATCACAGAAGTGCAGGGGACTGACCTCTGGGTTCAAACTGTGAGTACTCCTTGCTCTTCAGCACAGGATGAGAGATCCACAGCCAGGGATGGTGTTTCCGTAACTGAGGGATGAGATAGTGGGTGACAAAGCCCACAGTGGCTGCTAATGCATACAGCACTATGGACACAAATGGCTGCATGTGATGAAAAAAATTGTTAGTTGATATGTATACTGCAAGCTTTATTGAATATGTAGGCATTGTCTCATTATGTATAGGAAATGTAAAAGGAAGAGAAACTTACCCGTAAAGAAAGGAAAACCGTGCTGGCTGTTATTGCAAAGGTCAAAACGGAGGCGAGAATACAGACAACCAGATCTGACAGTAAAATCTCTTTCTGCAACATAAAATATAAGCCATTAATTATAATTAATACAAGATTCCTTAGATGCAAATATTATAACTCCATTCAAAAGAAACTAATACTTTAATTCAGCAAAGAGCCATTAAATTGTTCAAAAACAGTAAAGACATTTATAATTTTACTAAAGATTTCTATTTCAAATAAATACTGTCCTTTTGGACTTTCCACAAAAATATTAAGCAGCACAACTGTTTTCAACATTTATAATCAAAACAGCATATTAGTATGATTTCTGAAGGATCATGCGACACTGGAGTAATTCAGCTTTGCCTTCACAGGAATAAATTACATTTTAAGGCATATTCAAATAGAAAACACTTATTTTAAATTGTAATACTATTTCACAATATTACTTTTTAAATCAAACACATGGGAGACATAAGAGGCTTCTTTTAAAAACATGAAAAAATCTTGACTCCAAACTTTTGAATAGTAGTGTACATCTGATTATTCTTGTCAATGCTCAGGTGAAATAAAAATCAAAAGATACCTACCACTGAGCATCTG
This sequence comes from Onychostoma macrolepis, assembly GCF_012432095.1. NCBI lineage: Eukaryota > Metazoa > Chordata > Actinopteri > Cypriniformes > Cyprinidae > Onychostoma > Onychostoma macrolepis. The sequence continues at coordinate 15,625,154 of NC_081167.1, read as the reverse complement.
AGTTTCTCTGGAAGAGGGTCTGTGCTCTCAGCAGATATTTCCTCCTCCTCTTCCTCAACATGTCCAAGTGAAGGCATCAGCTTGGACTTAATCAATGAGCTGAGATAAAAGAAACAAACAAATATGTGCTTACAAACTGAGTACTGGCATGTTTTGAGGGCTTCAAGCTATGGCAGCAGTTCAAAATGTTCCTAACCAAATGATCAGTGGAAAGTGCATAGTGTTCTTACCATAAGACAGTTGGATCACTGCTTTGTCGACTAAGATGATAGGACAGGACCACTAGCAGGGCACAGAAACCAGAGAAAAGTGCTGGAATATGCTGTTCATCCCAAGGCTCCTACACAGAAGATTCCATTACCATTACAAACTTACAATATAGCTTGTATTGCATTAAAAAATAAATTATTCATACTGAAGATCTACTCATTTTTGAAGTGTACTTACTCATTCCAGCAGATTAAATGCACGTTGTCATTTAAAATACATAATTCCAACAGATCTTACCTTCAAAGCGCCAAGACAGAATCCGTAGAGTAAAGATAGCGCTATAAGACTCCTTACTATGCAGTACACAGCAGATGGGAGCCCAGTTGCAGCTAAGCAGAAATCAGAAACAATAGTATCCTCCAACTTGTAATTATTTTTAATTATCCATGTTTGTCAAGAAATTGTCAAAAATGGTTTAGCATGGATACGTACCTGTACCTCCAAAAAAGTGCATGTCAATTTGTTCTAAAAAGTATATAACAAAAGTGTTGATTTGCGGAAAGAGGCCAAGAAGGAATGTTACTGGAAAGCAGTATGTAAACCCTGAAAAGATCAGATCAACATCAAGTCAAATGTCTATCAGTCACGTTTGACTCAATCTGTAATTTTTCCAACATGCACAAAAACACATACCGACTAAAATGTCTTGCAGGTACTGAAGGGCGTCTGATGTTACTATTGTGATGCCATAGACGGTGGACACAGGGAGGTCTGGTGTTCTCAACAATATCTCCAAAATCCAAATAAGGCCACAGAACATACAGAAATATGCAGCACGGCTGTAGATGACAATTTGATTATGGCCCTGTAAAAAAAAAAAAAAAAACACTGTATCAGCTTTCTTCATCCTGTTAAACATAACTATATGAAATTTTCTTGAATGCTTATCTAGAAAACTCACATGAGTAGGTGAAGCTGCATCTGGCTGAACACTCTATAAAACATAAGAGGCTTTAGCAGGCAGCCTAGCAGCAGATTCATTTTCAGCAAAAACAGGCTGTAAAATGAGGAACACAGTACCTTCAGCAAGGAATACTGACAGCTAGCAATGACCAGGCAGAACTGAAAGACCCAGATGTCTTTGAAGCAGCCCTCATTTAGAAGCACAAACCCCAGAAAAGCCACCAAGAAAGCTAAGAATACAGCCACCATGTTTTCAGTCATATCCTTGTTCCTGCAAAATCAAAGCGCATGCTTTTGTTCTTAATGTTGATTGAACAGCAATGCAGTGTCTAAAAAGGGACACTTTCATTGTCACACTCACCTGTCTAACAATGCCGTCAAGGTTAAGCGATCGTACAATATGTTCACCCATTTCCCAGGAAAAACCTTTAGTTTATAGTACAGCTTTCTGGAGGGTTTCTCTTGGGTTGATGTCTCGGATGATTCATCTAAGGAGTCCTCCTCCTGTGTATGAGAAATATTTAAACCCTCGGTAAATGTTGGCTGAATTTTATTTTTGGTTGATCTATCCTTTAAGATTATGGGCCAGTTTTATTAGAAGTTTGCGCCAGCGCAAACCGTCTTTTGGCGTTAAAATTGTACTGTCAGGTTTTACTAAAGATGCGCAGTGAAGAATTAGCGCTGAAAAGGCGTGGACACAGTTATTTTTGTGCCTGACCTTATTGAATATGCATTTTTAGGAGTTTCCCTTTCAGACAAAAAAGTTATGGGAGGAGAGTATTCAAATGAATCACACAACACGTTTTACTAATGTTTGTGCTTGTCAAATTACTGGCATTTGCGCCATTATTTAACGCTCAAAAAAGCATGTCTTAAACTATTTTGCGCTTGAAACGGCTGCAATTATTGTTGCTAAGAGGAGGCTCCGCAGAGAACAGAGAGCACGTGGTAGAAGGCAGAGGATTTTTTCCACTTGTATTAATTTATTTTGAATGCCAGAAGAACACATTATCTGAACATATCGTTTGCCAAGCCATGTTATTTTTAATTTGCTTCATGAAATAAAAGACAACTTGGAACCCTCAACTAGGAGTCATGCAAAACTGGCCCACAGTATTTTAACCAAATCATGTTTTCTGTGTTTTGTCTATTGTGTTGAATCAGTGCCAGCTTAATATGTGGATAAAGGGATTCTACACCTGGAAGATTTCCGGATGGGTTCTCCTGGGCCGGAGTCGGCGAGTTGGAAGGATGCGTCGCTGGAAGGGGCATTCAGAAGGACCTCCCACTAACCCGTCCTGACACTCGGAGTTAGAGGATGTGGAGAGGAGATCACTAATGGAGAGATGGTAACATTACAACAAACATTTGACTTAATATGAATTGATGTGATTGTAAAAGAGAAGTAGAATAGGATACTGTACCATATGTTGCCCGTGATAAGCTCGGCACCAAGGGGTAAGTTTAGAGCTCTTTCATTGTACAGTTTCCGAGGTCTCTCTCCTGTAGATATTATACATGTTAAAAGCCCAGCTCTACGTGCACAAACACCAGAGAGATATGACACTGCACATAACAGACTACAATTGTTTCTGTCATAGTTGTCTGTCACTGTACTCACTGTGAACAGTGTGAAAAGTGTAAGCCTCCTCTTTGGATGTAGCCTCCGGTCTACAGATGACCTGAAGCATAGAGCTCTCTGACTGGGATGTTTGTGAGGGCAGAGAATCATAATCAGGGTCCCTCTCCTTATCTGTCTGTGGACTGTGAGGATAAAGAGAATATTAACCCTAAAGTGAAGTGAATTTGTATTAATAACTGTTGTTTTTCATATGAGGTACACACACTACCATTCAAAAGTTTGGGGTAATATATGTTATATATTATTTTTGTTTAAAAGTCTCTAATGCTCACCAAGGCTGCATTCATTTGAACAAAAATACAGTAAAAACAGCAATATTGTGAAACATTACTAACATTTAAAAGAAGTGTTTTCTATTTGAATATATTTTCCGAATATATATTCCTGTGATGGCAAAGGATTTTCAGCAGCCATTACTTGTCTTTACCATCACTTTTTATCACTTTAACGAAGAGCTCCTAAAGGGACGTTTTTTTTAAATCACCATGTGTCTGTCCTTGCTAAAATTAAAGTGTATTAATTATTAATAAAATTAAAAAGCTCTACTGACTAAAACATTTGAAGAGTACTGTGTACAGTATGTACATAATATTATACTTTAATACTATTGCCATATATATTTAAAAAATTCATATGTTCTCTATATATGCAAATATCATGTTTATGTTCAGGTTTAAAAAGAAAGTAAATAGCAGCAGTCATTTAACAGATGCTATCCACAGCAATTTACAGTGTGCCAGATGGCACAATACCCACCTCTCTGGAGAAACAATAGGAATGAGAGTTTCTGGAATGGTTTTCATTGTGTCTGTAGCCAGACTGTTTGGGGGATTTGGACGCTCCTGTTGTTGTCCTGTGGATTCCGACACATCTGAGTTCTTCTCTGCCATCATACTTTGCTCTGAAAGGAGTTGGACCATTAGTTTGAGTTAAGATATTAAATCCAGTGTCATAAATCAGCACTCACCATTTCTCTTTTCATTCTCCTTCTCAGCCTCATTTCCTCCACCAAATCTGGTGCTATTGATTGATTCCAGCAAAGACACAAACTCAACAAAGTTGGACTCATTGGGTATCTGTCCCTCCTTGGCTTCTAGGTCTGATTTAGAGGAGGTCATTGTACCGAGCTTATCTTTAGCTCTGTGGCTAATGAGGACAGCATCTCGTCCACTGTCAATACTGAGTCCCCTAGCATGTGTTCTTCCACTCTGAGTGCACCTCATATACACTGAGGGGATCTGCAAGAATCCATCAGCATCCACTTTAAGCTCAGGTGGGTCGTTTTCTTCAGTGTGGGAGTTTACATCAATGCCTGACGAGCTGTTATTGGTCACTTGGGGGCTCAGGTTGGGCATCTCAAGCTCATTGCTCTCTATTTCTTTGCATTCTTGAGCAGAGTCAGAACTGATTGGCTCTTTGGCAAGAAGACTGTCTTGATGTTCGGATTTCTCCTGAACTGAGCTGTCTCCTGCAAGCAGTGTATCTTCTTTTTCATCACCTGCGGAGGGTTCCTCCACTTCGTGAGGTGAATCAAAAGTGATGACAGGAATTTTGACAGGACAGTCGGATTCTCCCTGCTGGGACTGAGCTGACTCTAAAATGCTCTGTTTGACGGACTCCTCCAGTTCGGCTGCTGTCTGTGGGTCACAGCTCATTGTGATAATGATCTTCACCGTATCACTCTCGTCCAGGTGGGTCGAGGGACTCGAGTTGTCAACCAGCACCACGGCAATTTCATCCGAGCAATAATTCTCCTCGGGTGTTTCTCCATCATCGGCGTCTCGTGTGATTTCTAGAGAGGTATTATTGTTGTTGGGGTCGGTTGGGGGTTTGTCTTTCTCCTCTATACTGTCTCCTTCATTCACAGGGGAAGGTGTTACATTATCCTCAGCTTTGTCCCTGTGGGCTGAAGGAATCTGCTCTCCCTGCAGGAGGGGGGCAGACTGGTCAGTGTTGGGACTGAACACATCCTCAGGGGTGAGTCGCTCCTCCGCCTCTGGCCTGGATCGTTCATCACTCTGACCTGTAAAAGCCAGTCAGTATACAAACAGCATGTGTAAAATGTCAAATAGGCATATGGTTTATGAAAGAACTGAATTCAATAGCTACCAGATGATGAACCCCATTGGTTGATGTCACAAACTGCTTTAAATGTTTAGTTCAACCAAAGATTAAATTTCTGTCATCACTGACCCACCCTCATGTCGTTCCATTAGACTTAAGTTAGTCTTTGAAACACAAATGAAGATTTACTAAAACTTGAGAGATTTCTGACTCCATTGAAGGTCCAGGTAACCAAAACTTCCAAGAAGGAGTCAGATTAAATTACACAAGATGCATGCACAAGCTTCCATGTTCACTATCTCTATGATCACTATTTAGATGTAAACAAAAACCTAAATTAAATCTGTTCAACATATAAAGTGATCATATCACTTCACAAGATATAAAACCGCTTGATTCATATGGATTCATTTTATGATGCCTTTATAACCTTTTTGGATCTTCTAAGTTTTGGTGACAAGGACTTTCAATGAATGACTTTCAGTTTATTCATGTATTTATTTTAATTTGTGCTTTTAAGATTAACCAAAGTCTTATGGGTTTGGAACAACATGAGGGTAAAGAAAGGATGACAGAATTTTCTTTTTTGGGTGAAAAATGAATAGAATCCCTTTAGCCAAATTTCCTTAGTATATACTGCTGTATAATTTATTTAATACAATTATATTAGATTTAAAAAATATATTTTTATAATATATTACATGAACAACTTACACTTCTTCATTAAATTCAATAAAATATTGTAAAAAAATGTCTGTGTTTTAGATGCAGTCGGAGACCCTCACAATGTAAGTGTGAAGCTGTGTTTGGGCTTTCTGACAAAGCTGTCTGACAGCTCTTTTTGAGAGGTCCTGGCAGGATGTCACACTCAGTGTGACATGTAACTGAGGCAAGATAGAAAGTAGTCAAGTTATTCCTCAGTTCATATGCAAGGCTATGTGACAGAAACTTACAGTGATGTATCTGCACAGCATGTTCCCAGAATTGTGAGGATCTCTTGCACTGCAGTGAAACCAGGCCAGTGCTATAATTAAAGCTGGTACATACCCTCTATATTCTTCAGCTCCTCAGATTTTGGACACTCCTTCACAGTTTTGTAAAGCAGGTTAACAAAAAAATATATTATTTAAAGTGTACAAAAAAATTGTATACATAACAATATCCACTGCAAGATTTGTGTAAAGCAGTTAAGTGTTGCTGTTATACCAATTACCATTAACATATTTGTGACATTCTGTAAAAATACGTATTTTGCAGAGTAAATGTAAATAATTATGGTACATAAATTCATGAAAGTATTACTCACTCCAATCAGTCCAGGGTTTGTTTCGGTCTGTTTCACTGTGACTTGTATTACTGGACTTGGTCTGTTTTTGGTCAATACTGATGTGGCAACACTGTCAGGAACTGTGCTGCTCTTCCTGTAGATTAAAACAGTTCAGACTTTAGCCTGGTCACGAGACAAACATGTGACCCTGGATCACAAAACCAGTCTTAAGTAGCACGGGTATATTTGTAGCAATAACTAAAAATACATTTTATGGGTCAAAATTATCAATTTTTGTTTTATGCCAAAAATCATTAGGATATTAAGTAAAGACCATGTTCCTTGAAGATATTTTGTAAATTTCCTACCATAAATATATAAAAACTTCTTAGTTAGATTAGTAATATACATTGCTAAGAACTTCATTTGTACAGCTTTAAAGGCGATTTTCTCAGATTTCCATTTTTTTTTTTTTTTTTTTTTTTTGCACCCTCAGATTCCAGATTTTCACATAGTTGTATCTCGGTCAAATATTGTCCTATCCTAACAAAACCTATCCTAACAGATGATGTATAAATCTCAATTTCGAAAAATCAACCCTTATGACTGGTTTTGTGGTCCAGGGTCACATATATCAAAGTACTTTCGGCAGTGGAGTTTACATGCATTGAGGACAGGAGGCATAAGACAATAACAAAGACAAAAATAATATTGAAATCAGTAAATGGCACAAATGATTTTGGATCTTACCTTAGAGATGGAAGACAGGAATCAGATGCGTTGCTTTTCTTGTCTACACCTTTGCTGATGTCAGGCACACTATTCTGGGCTACAATGTCGCCCTGATCGAACATTAGATGGAGGCGATAATTTACCATCTTAATGACAATAAAGAAAACTGTCACTGAGGTGCAGTAAATACTGAGGGTGGTAGTGGTGGGTGGAAGAGCCTGAGGAAGGAAGAGAGGGAAAACCCATCAGAGCCATGACATCTTTGGAGCTATTTTAGATATAGCTAGATCAACTATAAAATAGTAAAGTAGATTTTTGGGTTTGTATTATTATCTCAATGACAATATTAATAATTTATTTGTTGTCATTTCTTTACCACTGACAAACACACGTAATATATCCTGTGCACACTTTTGTATACTGTAAATGCAAAACAATGCTTTGAGACGTTCATCACCTGTACTGTACAGGAGGCTATGCAGAAGAAAAATGCGACAGTGCTAGCACCAAACAAACACCAAAACTGATATAAAATACAATACATTTAACGCGTTAATCAATTTTATTTCTTCAGAGAAATATTCCGTGTAAGGTTTCTGCAGCAATAACGCACTGAATGCTTTCTAATTGCAGAACCCATATAATCGGCGGCCTGCGGCATCGTATCACTCACCAAATGAAGAGATAATGGAAGCATGAGCAAAAACATCCATAAATACAGGTGACATGAATTGTTGAATTTATTCTGCTCTGGATCATGATACCATCCTCCGGTCAGTGAAGCCCAGACTCCTTGGCGTAGCGTTTGCACAACTTGAGAGCCCATATTTTTGCAATAATGGTCGCTACAGATATGTCATGCTGCAAGCTGCGAATTCACACCACTGCCGTCCTCGACTCGCTACCCCTGCGCGCGATTACATATTTACAGAAGCTGCCTCTACATCCTTCCTTGAAGCCGTTTACTTTTCTTTTTCATCGTCCACGCCTTGGCTCCCTGTTTCCCAGCATAGGGGCATTGGTTTTGTGCGGTGAAAGGCGCCTAGCAGCATCCTCCTGCGCCAGGCAGCTTCACATGAGCGGAGAGGAGAGGAGGGAGGAAGGGACTGATTCATAGCGATGCTCTGCTGCTCACTGAGTCACGCGCCCCCTCCCTGCGCTGCCAGTCCAAACACGAGCCACGGAGAATCAGCTGAACTGCAGCCAGACAAGCGGGACAGCATCTTCAACTTTTACTGAGAGAGATAACAGTTCATTTTGACCAATTTAAAATATTGATTACCGCAATAAATGTGTGCGCAAAATTTAAAACGTCTATGTTTTAACTTCACCACCTCCCTCGACTCCATCAGCCTCACCACCGCGCAGTTTTTTACACAGTAACAACAGCAATTTTGAAATATTTACCTCTTCATTACGGGAAGTGCAGAGGCCTATAATGTTTTTAACACTAGTATGTGACTCTATACATCAATCATGGTTATTTAATGCCTTTGTCAGAATTAAGTGAATAAAAATAAAGTGAATAGAAATTAAGTGAATAAGAAATACATAAAAATACACACACACACACACACACACATATATATATATATGTGTGTGTGTGTGTGTGTGTGTGTGTGTGTATGTATATGTATGTACAGAATGATATGCTATAAACAATTATGCAAGGGGATGTGAATAAGATGATCCATTGTGATGATACTTTGTAACGATGTGCTTTAGATGCCATGAAGTATGTCAATAAATTAATATAGATATACACAATATTATAGAGGCCAGACTTAAAATTAACAACCTTCATTAGTAGCAGACAAGTATAATGTGAATATTATGTAAGTATAAATGTATAAAATATCTAGCCTAAATGCGTTACAACATTCTTCAGTTTCCCAAAAATATTTTACATGTTGCCGATTTTATGTCTAAAATAAGCATTATTAATTATTGATAATTCTGCATTTTTTTTTTGTGGCATTTTTGCATTTTTTATTTTATTTATTATGTAGGTAACAAAAATATCTCTTGATATCTTCATCATAATGAGATGAGGCATTTGCAGTGTGTTTTAAGGTATGTTTGTTTGTTTATTTTTCTCATTTGAAATCATCTCATTAATGTAATAGTATACAGGTAGGCCATAGGCCTATAAACAATACAGAATTGTTTAACAAGGCCAGTCGGGTGCATACTAACATATTGTAAGCTATATGTTGTAAAGTGTAGGGTAAAGCAGATTTATTTATCCAATCAGACACCATTATAAATCTCCAGACGTAGCATAACACCGCAGATTAAAAAAAGAAAAGTTCCCAGTTCCCACTTTTGTTTTGCACTCACGCAGAGTGTCACGTGAACTCCTGTAACCAATCCATTTCCACCTTTTCCTTCTCTCCGCTGGGGTCAGTCGAGTCGGAGGAGCGGAGAAGCGATGGCGGTGCGCTCATAGACTTTACCAAGCAAAGTTTAAGCTGCTCTGAAAAAGTCTTTGGATCTACGCGAGGGGGGGAAAGCCGTCATTTTTGTAATGCTGGTGAATGATTGAAGTGAGCACTGGACTGACTCTGCGAAACGTTTCCTGCTGCGCGCGCGCGATGAGTCCTTGGCGACGGCGGAATTTTGGGAGCCGCAGTTTACTAGTTTGTGAACTTCGGAGAGAGAGCTAACGCGTTAGCACAGCTCTTTAGCCTGCTCGTGTAAAGTGTTTCAACTAGCCAGAGACTGTCCAGGTGGAGGATTTGTACATGTAGACACGCAAGTTAATTAGTAACTCAAATTAGGTAGTGAATTAATCGTGTGTATATTTAGCTTGATTCATTCGCTTGGGATGAGCAGGTACTTTGCACCTGTAGCCTTACGGCTTGAAAACTTTCCCGGTTAGGTATGTTGTTTACCTTCATTTTTACAAAGATTAAATTCGTTTGTATATCTGGTTGAGCTTAAATCGATAAACCAATAATGTAGCGTTTACTCTCAAAAGTAAACATAAAGTTAGCGTCGCAAATATTCCGGCTAATGCTGATGTCCAAGCTTCAGAGGCACTTCGCACTCCCAGACTGGTTATCTGGCTTACGTTGAAACAAAGCAATGCGTCCCTTAACCTCTATTAAGCCGGATTTAACCTGACCGACTCAACATTAATGATATAAAGTGACCTGGCTGGGGTTCCTAGGAACTTTTTTGTGTGTATGTGTCATTGGGGAATACGACCACAGGACTAGTTTACTTTGATTTGACATCACGGCACCCTATGGTGCTCCTGCAGGCGCCGAGACATGGATGTTCCCCAGGCCGTTTACCCAAACGGTGAGGGGCGCCTGAGCCTCCAAGACCATGTCTGGACGGAGTCCTCCAGCTCGGGGGCTTGGGCTCACTCTGCCCCCGTGTGTCCCCGCTCGCTCTGGACCGCGGTGTTTGACTATGAGGCCAGCGGGGAGGACGAGCTCAGCCTGCGGCGAGGAGACGTGGTGGAGGTCCTGTCTAAGGATGCTGCCATCTCGGGAGACGAAGGCTGGTGGACTGGTAAAATTAACCATCGCGTGGGCATCTTCCCATCTAATTATGTTACTTACCAACCAGCCATTTATAGAGCGGTAGGGGCTCGCGAGAGTGACCCGTCCGCCCCTGTTCGGATACCGTTTTCTGAACTCGTTCTACAAGAAATCATTGGCGTCGGTGGGTTTGGCAAAGTCTACCGGGGGACCTGGAACGACCAGGAGGTCGCGGTGAAGGCAGCTCGACAGGACCCCGATGAGGACATTAAAGCGACTGCAGACAGTGTTAAGCAAGAAGCCAAACTTTTCTCGATGCTTCAGCATCCTAATATTATTAAACTGGAGGGGGTGTGTTTGGAGGAGCCTAACCTGTGTCTGGTGATGGAATATGCCCGAGGAGGGACTCTGAACCGCGCTTTGACGGGCAGGAGGATCCCCCCTCATATCCTCGTGAACTGGGCCGTCCAGATCGCCAGAGGCATGCAGTATCTCCACGAGGAGGCTGTGGTTCCCATTATTCACAGAGACCTCAAGTCCAGCAACAGTAAGCGAGAGTTACCACACACTCATTAATGCCTCCTTATCTTGACCAATAATTGCAGGTATTTGCTCTACTGTAGAAACACACACAAGCTTATCACGTTGGTATTTCCTTTCGCAATTAACACGTTTGTTTACAAAGCTTATCATTAGCACATCAACCTTTTTTCCAAATAAGCCTGTGTTAGGACCCGAATGGAGGGGAACAGAACACCACGTGCTCATCCTTAAAACATGGGTCATCTAGGAATATACTGGCAATCTAACTGTATTTAATGCAACCTGTGTGTAGTGTAGTTTAGCGTAGCGTAGGGAACTGTGGACTCTGTCTTCTATCCAAAAGCAATATGATTCTCAAAGGAAGCCACTAGCTAGTGAAATCTAACCCCAGAAGAAAAGCTATAAAATTGATGGATGCTCTGAGATTGAATGGAGCCTTTGTAGTTAATGTTAAAGACACTGGATCCTTCCAAGTCCTTCTGGCAACTTCAGCATTCGCTCATCTTAGAGTACAACCTAAGCTGCAAGTTTTTAAATATTTAAAAAACTTCTTTGCTTACACTATTTCTTAAATCCTCCCTGTTCTTGCTTATACTATTCTAGACAATGTTTAAAACATGGCTGCCATTTCTTGTTATTGCCTCCCTAAAATTGATCATTTGTTACTCATTTCTACAGCTTTAGATAAAAGCAACTGCTAACTGAATAAATGTATATTTATATTGCAAAAAATATTGCATTATCACACTGCTCTATATAAAGTTGGATATATAATATCCAACTTTATCTGCATACATATCGTCCACTCACATACAGCGATTTATATATAGTAAATCTCAACTGCTTGAGATTTTTAGTCGCTATATGTATATACGCATACATGCAGTATACTGCATATATGATACATGCGAGTATACCGTATGCCTATATTATATTCTGTATTCTCGCCCAGCTCTGCTAAATTTGACAATAAGGCATGAAGATGTTATAAACATTAACATACAAATCATTTTGACTGACTAAAATGTAAATATTTTCACATTTAGTATAAAATAACCTGTGGTTGAATGGCCATTGAACCCTCATTCCCCATCATATACATGTTGGCCTACATCTGGGCCAAAATGCTTAATTACTAAACTGAGATGGTGAAATTACCTTGCTTTGTAAATGTTGGCCCTAAAGTCATCAGAAGATTTAATGTTGCATTTTTTTTCTCCACACCCCAATTGTTACTGACAAAAGAGCAGGCTGTTTGAAAACTGCACCTGCGCTTCAACAGTGGATTCGAGTCATGTGCATTAGCAGGGTTTCTTGTTTAAGAGGTGCACAGGCAACAAGTGATAAGCCACTAGCTATATTCAAGCCTAGGAATGATTTCTTCTGAATGAGTGTGACCCTGGGCAGGTTGTGAAGTTGAGAGGTTAGAGTTTGAACAGCTGCTGTACTCTTTGAGAAACTGCCTATCTGCTGACAAGGTTCAGAAAACTTTTTTGCATAATGACTAGTGGTGAGTATTGTCATGCATTACCTTAATGTTTTACGTATGTTTATAAAGAGAGTTTCTTTCATGTAAATGGGGATATTTGCTTTTTCTCTAAAACAAAACTATAGCTGCAAAGGATACCGCATGACTATGGGACTGTCCTATCATGTTTCTTAGTCATAGATGGAGTTGGGAAAGACCCTAATGTTTATCTGCCTCAGGTATGCTATACATTGGTTAACCAATACCTAAAAGAGGCATTTCAGATGTTGTTTAAAGTTAAGTAACTTGTCTGACTAAGCCTCACAAAAATCTGTAAACTCAAATAGTCTTTCTGTACAAATTTGATCAGCTAGTTGACCTGATAATGTAAATCTATTCAGCAGCTGAATTTACACATTGGCCACAATTAACGGCACCCTTTTATTCAATACTTTTTGAAACCTCCATTTGCCAGTTTAACAGCTCTAAGTTTTCTCCTATAATGCCTGATGAGGTTAGAGAACACCTGACAAGAGATCAGAGACTATTCCTTCATCCAGAATCACTCCTGACCCTTTAGATTCCCAGCTCCATGTTGGTGGTGCTTCTCTTCAGTTCACCCCACTTAGGGGTGGGCGATATGGCAAAAATATCATATCACGATTTTTTTTTTAGAAATATCACAATTTCATGATTTTATCACGATTCTTTGTCATGTTGGTTTTACTATTTTGTGTGTGAGTGCAGCCAAAATAATTTCCCTATTATAAAGACAAAGCCTTTCAAGGTAACAAAATATAAAAAAGAATGGTGGATATTTAGGCCAAAGTGGACGAAGATAAAAATCTTTGTCATTTTATCTTTGTTATTAAAAATAAGAACAAAGATACAAATACAAATACACATAATATACAAATAAAACAAACAGTGCTTTATTTTCAGGTACAATAGGCATATTTAGCAGGAGCATTCAAGAAACTGAATGAACAAATATAAAAATAAAACACTATATATATTGATTCCTATTAAAGCAGCTGTATTTATTTTTTTCTGTCAAGAGTAGAGAGTTTTTTTGTTTGCTTTTTTTTTTTTTTTTTTTTAACATTAAAGAATAAAAATTTTGTCGTCTGTCGATTCTGTCATAGTGTGTTATATTTATACCATCATTTACTCACTCAAAATTAGTTTTAAACCTAAATGAGTTTCTTTCTTCTGCTGAACATAAATGCTGTTTTGAAGAATGTGGGTAACCAAACAGTTGCTGGTCCACAGTGACTTCCATAGTATCTTTTTCCTTCTTTCAAAATCAATGTGGACCAGCAGCTGTTTGGTAATAATGACAGAAATTAAATTTTAGGGTGAACTATCCCTTTAATGACAGTCAGCAGCATGTTTAGTTCTGTCCCTTTAACACCTGCACGCATCTAATATACAGGCTCGCATCCGTTTGTCTGAACTGTTTACCTTCATTTTAGACATAACCAACTGAGTCTATACATAAACCTTGTGTGTTTTGACAGTATTAGCGCAAATGGTAACTTAGTTCAGTAATAAGGCGTTGTTAGACAGGCTTTTTAGCGCGCGTGCTTCAGGTGTACAGGCTCAGTAAAAGCACACGTCAGACCAGCGCGTGAATGAAACGTTTAACCGGCAAGGCTTTAAAACGCACGTAAATAATGTACTTTTGTGATTGCTAATAAGTGCAGTGTCCCGTGAGAGTAACTACCGCTGAGTTAACACTGATGTGAATGTGTGTGGTGTTGTACAGTATTACTGATATGGAGGCCCCAGAACTGTAATTGATAGAATGTGCGCTGTAGCACGATACTACGATATTTCTCCAAAAGCAGATCGTGGATGATAAAAATGATCAAAAATCGTCATATCGCACACTCCTAATCCCACTAATTTTCTACAGGGTTCAGGTCAGTGGACTGGAGTGGCCATAGCAGAAGCTTGGTTTTGTGCTCAGTGACCCATTTTTGTTGTTTTTGAGGTTTGTGTTTGGATTATTGTACGGTTGGAAGACCCAAACATGGCCCATTATAAGATTTCTAACAGAGTCAGTCACTTATTGATTTTTTATTTGTTGGTATTTGATAGAATCATTGATGCCATGTGTCTAAACAAGATGTCCAGGACCTCCAGCAGAAATATAGGCCCACAACATCAAAAATACAGCAGTATATTTCATTGTACCCATCTTGAGTGTTTGCTGCTAAAAAGCTCTTTTTTTTTTTTTAGTTTCATCTGACCATAGAAGCCAGTCCCATTTGAATTCCTGTCGTGTCTGATAACTGAATATGCTGGAGTTTGTTTTTGGATGAGCGAGGAGAATTTTTTTTTTTTTATAAAGGTTTTCTGACCCCAAGACTCAACTATTTTCTGCAATTCTCCAGCTGTGGTCCTTGGAGAGTCTTTAGCCACTCAAACTCTCCTTCTTACTGTGCATTAGGACGATATAGACACATGTCCTCTTCCAGGCAGTTTTGTAACATTTTATGTTGATTGGAAATTCTTAATTATTGCCCTGATGGTGGAAATGGGAATTTTCATTGCTCTAGCTCTTTTCTTAAAGCCACTTCACTGATTTGTGAAGCTCAATTATCTTTTGCTGCACATCAGAAATATATTCTTTGGTTTTTCTCATTTTGATGGATGATTAAGGGAATTTGGGCTTTGTTTTCCCTCCTATTTATATTTCTGTGAAACAGGAAGCCATGACTGGATAATTTCATGTTCCTAATCACCCTGGAGTGCTCATAATTGTGAATATGAATGGGAATATACTTCAGAGATATTTTACTCATAAGAATTTCTAGGGGTGCCAATAATTGTGTCCAACGTGTATTTGAGAAAAACATTTATTTCAAAATATTTCCCCATTTTAAATTCTTATCATCCAATGAAAGGTTAGATTTTGTTTTGTTTTTTAAATAAAAGATCAAAAGGATTAACAATGCAGATTAATTTTCACAGCCTTCTTTTATCATATTTACCAAGGGTTCCGATATTTTTGGCCATGACTGTAAGTGTCTTTACAGTCATGTTTGATTAATTTAATATATCATTGCTTCAAAAAAACAACCAAAAACCCCCAAAACATTTTGAACAGTAGTGTAGTTGATTTCGGTATGCAAATGCGCTACGTATCATTATTATTACTCTATCATTCTCTGTTAAATTAGCATCGTATATACAGAACAATAAAATAGACTGCATTCCACTATCAACAATAGACGCAATGTGGCACCCTGCCCCCGTTCAACATGGCAGTGCTACTGTTAACGCAACTCAGTTTGTTCATCTCTCCACAGGATTGTGACAAACAACACTGGAAGCTTGCTGACCTTAATTGAAAAAATAACGTGTGTTTGCTCAGTGTTGCACTCAAGACACCCACCCATCATGAGCCAGACCCTTTCTGCTGTGTTCTTAAGGGGAACTCTTTGCCCATTCAGGTTGCAGTACATTGTTTAGCAGGTTAAAGGTAGAGGGTACATTTTTAGGGAGGCACAAACAGCAGAGTCAAATAGTAGTCTCTCAAAAAGTAAGAAATTAAATCAGATTTGCTTTGTGCCCATTCTTGCTTATCTGATCAATGATTATCTTTAAGATATAGCAAATAGTGAGTGAAATGATGTTTTTGTGCCCTAATCTTTTAATACCTCACTCAAAGGAATGTCGCTAACGAGGGGGCAAAAGCTTAACATAAGTTTGCACAATGGAATGGTCAAGCACTGGTTGCTAGGTGACTGCCAACCCGAGAATGCACCGACTCCTGGGCCTGAAAGGCTTATTTTCATTATTTTTAATCTCCTCAATGGCTGCTGTTTTCTCTCCAAGACAGGGAGCTTCCCCTGATTGGGGGTAAAGAATATTGCAGAACTGTAGCCAGCAGCCCCTGTGAAACTCGGCACTGTGCCACACTTCAAAACTCAGTTTTGTAATTTCAGGCACACGAAGTGAAACGTTAAGGAATCTCAAGCATGTGTGCTCTCCAAAACACACACACACACACACTCTCTCTCTCTCTCTCTCTCTCTCTCTCTCTCTCTCTCTCTCTCTCTCTCTCTCTCTCTCTCTCTCTCTCTCTCTCTCTCTCTCTCTCTCTCTCTCTGACTGACAGTGTAGAGAACAATGGCCTTGTTGGAGGGATTGAGAGGGACCGTGGCGAACATACTACAGGCAATGGTTATTGTCTCATGATCTAAAGATGATTTTCTGCCCCATAAAACGAACACCATAGAAATCTGAGCAAAGAAAAGACTTGTAAGAAAAGTGGAGGCAAATCAGAGCAGGATTGTTTTGAAGCACTATTAGTTTTAGAAGTTTTTAATTTTTATTTATTTATATACATTTTTATATATTTTTTTTTGTTTGTTTCAGGTTCACAGAAAAAGTGGATCTTCTTTAGTAATAAGACCGCATTCATATCCAACCAACTGGTTTACTGAAATGTTACTGAATGTGTAATAGGTTGTGGGTGTGTAGAGTCATTTCATTACATTTTAAACAGTTGTTTACTCTTGTGTTGTTACTTCATGGAAAAGAAACCTAAAAGTGCATAGAAACCAACAGCTGAGATTAACCTGAAAGCATCAAAACTGGTGAAACCTGTTCGAAATGGAATTCCAATCTTCATGTTTGTCCCAAAATGAAAGATTTGTGAGTTTAACATGAGAATTTTCTAACATGCATGTCTTTTATCTTTTAAAAGACACTGTCTGATTCTTTTTATTTGCAGTGTCCAGCATGTTTATATTTTTAAAGGAAATTAAGATAATTGTAAAGGAACTAAAATCCTCATTGTGAAAATTGATTTAACTCCGATTAGATGGCTTCCTCTGGCTTATTTCCTAAATAAACATTATTTCAGATAACTGAACGGGTGAAAATGTTATAATAAAAATGCAAGACAGTTATACTAAATATCTTACTTTGTAACAAGTGGATAAACTGGGAGTGTAGTCAAGGCCAGTCCTCGCCACTGTACGTTGGGAAAGGCTAGAGAAGTTAGAACATGTTTAATGAAATGTCAACAAATAAGAATACTTAGTTACCCCCTCAGGTCATGATGGAAAGGGAGTCAAGGTCAGATTAATCAGACATGTAGTTATCAACACTATTTATTACATACTGATGTTGATAAAGGTCTCAAGTTGGATAATTGTCAAGGACAGAACTGGTGAGCAACAATACTACTCCGGACCTCAGGATGTTCCTCACTTCAAAGCGAGCTGGCCTACATTCTCATGTTGTTTGTCATTTGGTACGAGACTGTATTGTAAACTAGACAGACATGTATGTCTCTTAGAGTTCTTCTTGTCGACCTCTGTTCTTGAAGATTCCGCTTCATGATAAAAGAGTGGAAATATGAGCATCCTCTTAGCATTCTTGTATTGTTATTCGTTGACATAAATGCTCAAAGGCTAAGGCTCACGTGTAGAAAACATTCCCATTATACTGATCTGAACGGCCCAGTCACTTCTATTTTTTTTTTGTCTTATTTCAGTGTATTTTTTCACTGCAGACTTTTACAATTCATTTATAACTAATATGGTACAAATAACTGAAACAATTCTTTTCTCTTTTTTTTTTTTATTTTTTTTTTTTTTTTTAGTTTTATTACTTGAAAAAATTGAGAATGATGACATTGGTCGAAAAAACCTGAAGATTACTGACTTTGGCCTGGCCCGTGAGTGGCACAAAACGACCAAAATGAGTGCAGCTGGCACTTATTCCTGGATGGCTCCTGAGGTCATCAAGTCCTCTCTGTTTTCCAAAGGGAGTGATGTCTGGAGGTAAGCTGTTATTTTAACTTAATTGCAATGTTGAGCACAAAGCCTGTTATTATAGTGAATTAGTTACTTGAGGTTAGACACACTCACTCTAGCATCATAGACGCACTACCAGCTTTTCAAAATGCAAGCAGGGTAATTATCCTTCTATGACACATCTGTTTAGCTGTTTTAAAATATTTATTGTTTTTAATGAATTACGTACTGATGTAATTTTACCCAATGTTTGTGTGCCATGATACACACACATTAGAGAATTGTGTATTTAGCTTGCCAGCTCCAAGCTGTATTGGAAGTGTTCCAAATCAGTCTCTTAAAATAATCAGTTTCAATTCAAATACCGCATTAAAAGGAAACTCCCCATGTAGGCGGGTAGGTTTTGGAACACAGCTTATATGCAATATGTAGTGGCTGATTTTGTTTTTAGGTTCTCAGAAATGTTAGGTCAGTTTGAATTAGAACAGTGTTTTGGTGGTGATCCAGCTGCCCTTTTACCTTGTTTGTGAAAGCTGAATGTGAAGACTCATCTTTTTCCAAACATTCTCATGCCACTTTGGTCAAACATTGCTTACTGTATGCCAACACATGATTGGTTTCACTTCTCTCTTCTTTCTTTCCTGACATTGCTAAACATTGTTTTTCCCAATTCTTGTTAGTATTGTGCATAAGCACTGTTCATTCAGCCCATTGGTGTGATTAGTACCAATCCATACTACACTGACACCTCCCTAATGTATTCTGTTCTCTCTCCAGCTATGGAGTCCTCCTTTGGGAATTACTGACTGGAGAGGTTCCTTACCGTGGCATCGATGGTTTGGCAGTTGCCTATGGAGTGGCTGTCAACAAATTAACCCTTCCCATTCCATCTACCTGTCCCGAGCCTTTTGCCAAGCTCATGGAGGGTAGGTCTGTTAGTAGTTCACTGATGGTGCTCATTTGTTTATCCAGTGGTTCACTATATGTTGTTATTGTTGCATGACATTTTTTAACGTTTGAGCGCTGATGCACTGTTCACACCTCTAGGGTGTCTTTGTACTTTAAGTTGCTTCTGGGTGTTCTTAGTGAGTGCTGTCACTCTAAAGTTATTGATAGACTGCATATCATAGATGATGTATGTTGATGGTAAAACTAAGATATTCTAATTTGACTAGGTATTTTCTTGGCGCTAAAGAAGTAACTTTTGTTACTTCTTTAGTGCTAGTTCATTAAATCATTACCCAGATGAACGATCAATTAAAATACAGTTTAAACTGGCTCCTACTGCCAAAAATTCTCATTTGATTTTGAAAAATGACCAGTTTGTCTCTGATAATGAACATTATGCAAAGGAAACTGTTCTACCACAAACTGCATCAATGCTAAACAGCTCATTGCAATGCATCATATAATCATTGGCTGAATCGGACCGCAGACAGTTCCACATATTATTTTATTATATCCATGTATGTTTTTACAGACAAATCAAATCATATAGAACAGTGAAATCGCCACATTCTGTCCTGTCTTGCTTGCACTTGAGATGGACGATCTGAGCTCCACTGACACAGCCTTCATTTCTATTGGTTGTTGTTCCCAAAAGATGCTCTTCATTTGCGTAAAGTTAAACATTTCTCAAATCGGCAGCTCTCTATTGATATGAAAAGGATCATGTTACTGTGTGTCGCTGGTGGCATGAACAGGGCTTGAGTGTGAACAAGTCCCACTGCAATCAGCAATGAAAGGTGTTTGTAATGATAACCAATAGGATTCTAACATTTTGTACTTCTAGAATGCTGGGAGCAGGATCCCCACATCCGTCCGTCCTTTGCTTCCATCTTAGAGCAGCTGACGGCCATAGAGGAGGCTGTGATGGCCACCATGCCACAGGACTCCTTCCACTCAATGCAGGAGGACTGGAGAGTGGAGATCCAAGAGATGTTTGATGAGCTACGTACTAAAGAAAAGGTCAGTTGATCAAGATTTTGTTGGCTTGTCTATTTCTGAGCTTGTTTTACATGGACTGAATAGTTTTGATTTATGTGCCAAAGACATGTTTAGTAATGAGGCAGTGGACCTATTTTGTTTTCAGGGTTACAGATTTGAACAGGGTAGCTGTATTTAGTTGAACTTATCCTCTTAAAGCCATCTATTACCAATGAAATGGCCTTAAGTGTTCGATAAAGTTAATAGGATAAGCTGCTTCCAGTCCTAGCAGCTTGCTGTGTTGAAAAGGATTTGCCGTTGGTTGATCAAGAATGCCCTTTCCTGCAAGTCAGCTAAAACTTCATGTAGAAACTCTGACATTATGTTCCACGTACATTCTTGATCAGTGAATTATTCCACTGGTGTAAGTAAAGCCTTCTCCCATAAATATTGTCCTTGTTACGTGAAGCGTAAGTCTTTTCCTCACTAGTAAATAAACAAATTGTTCATTCATTAATGAATTGTCAAAATCATCTGCCCAAGTGTGTTTCTTGGCAGACTGCCCCAAAGCTTCTTACAGAAGTTATTCATAAGAGATTAGGCCAAACGGCTTTACTCCATGTGGCCGGAAAACTGTTTTGATTAATGCTTAACAATTCTGCCTGCAAGTTTTATACATGTGGATTATTCTGTTCAAAAGATTTGGAGAAGTAAACTTATTCCATCGTAAAGGTGATTGATTCTTTTAACCTAAAGGCAGATTTCCATTGCCATATTCAATTTTAAAGTGTAAGCCAGAGCAAAAGTGAAATGTAGAGAACGAGAAAACAAGCAGTTTTTAAGTATTTATTTACTGTATGGTGCCGTTGTTGTGTGAATAACTCACTCGCAGGTCTCACATTATAGTATATTTGTGGTGCTCAAGGGTAAAACCAAGAAAAGACGACTGATCTGAAATGAGCTGTTTAAGGCAGAGAGGAATCTGAGCTGTGTCCTCCAAGGCCAAAGGAAGTGAAACTGCCATTCATACCATTTGATTTTTTTTTTTTTTTTTTTTCTTCTCTTGCAGACAGTGGAGTCATAAACATGAGAACTGTTCAATTTTGCTTCCCTAGGCAGTGGTTCAGTATATCAGAAAACTTGGCCATAGTTTGTTTGGTCAGAATTTCAAAGAATTGTTAAATCGAAAAAAGAAATTCTGTCATTATTCCCAACCATCATGTCGTGATTAGATTAACTGTTTACAAATTCTTTACCAAATGTACTTGATCACAAATGTTCTTCACACCAACAGGAGCTCCGTTCTCGTGAGGAGGAGTTGACGCGAGCAGCCCTTCAGCAGAAGTCTCATGAAGAGCTGTTGAAGAGAAGGGAACAGCAGCTGGCTGAGCGGGAAATTAATGTGCTTGAGCGTGAGCTCAACATCCTCATATTCCAACTCAACAAGGACAAGCCCAATGTTAAGAAACGAAAGGGCAAGTTCAAACGCAGCCGCCTCAAGCTCAAAGATGGCAACCGCATCAGCTTACCCTCAGGTTAGAGCTGTATGAATTTGTAGTGTAGCGTGAATATTACCTTAATGTCTCTCAATAAATTGTTTATCATGACTGTTTATAGATTTTCTTTATACATTTACATTTATGTGGCTGAAGTTTGTGGTTGAAGTAGCAATGTTAAAAGTGATTTAAATACTACTAAGGCATAACCTTATTTGTGTTCAACAGATTTTCAGCATAAAATCACAGTTCAGGCCTCTCCGACTATGGATAAGAGAAGAAGCCTCAACAGCACCAACTCCAGCCCTCCCAGCAGCCCTACACTGATCCCTCGCCTCAGAGCCATTCAGTGTAAGCACCTACTGTTTTACACAATCATACAGCATCTGCTAAATTGATATTTTACAATCGATCAAGTTTTTCAATATTTTTGGTTAAAAAAGCATCAGATATATCGCTGTTTGCAATAGGTTTAGAAGTTTAACATTTTGTTCTTTATTTTAAAGGGAAGTTCCATCATTTATCTTCCTACAAGAAACTGAAATTCAAACATACATCATTGTCGTAAACTAATATCAGGATTGACCCTTAGCCCTTCTCTGTTTAAATGTTTGCCAATTTCAATACAACAAAAGACCCATCCAGGTCATTGCCGGTCTGAATCCTATGTCTGTCACACATTTGTAACATATTTTCTTCCCATCAGTGAGCCACCCAAGTGACACTAGCCGAAGGGGCAGTATGTTTGTGTATCACCAGGATGTGGATATCACAAGCGAGTGTAAACCTCCTAGCGGGTTTAGGAAGAAAGGCAAGGACACTGTGGTCCTGTGAGACAAAGCCACCCCATCTAACTGTGTGTTGGTGTGATTCCTGATCACTACTGCTCTGGCTTCACAGCATCTCTGTTTGTTTTGATGACTTTGGGATACGAATGATTCTCATAACACATTGCTTGATGCTTTTGAAGTTTTAATGGTTTATAATGAGTTTGCTTCGATTGCCTTTGGGGATCAAGTACATTTTGGTAGACCTTGAGCTGCTGCTTTAATAGTTTAAGGTCAAACCAGTGATCTTCCTGAAGCTCCAATAACCATTTTTGAGAATGATTGCAATGATCTAACACTTGTTCACAAGTGATAATTCCATCTCCGTGTTGCTAGGTGGTGGAGGTTGCCTTTATTCACTAAATAAAGCTTGTTTCTGCTCTGCTGTTAAGAACTAATATATTGAATCTCATTCTATGGTGTGACAGATGTTGGGACTGTCGGTTAAGAAAGTTTCTGTTAATATTAGCAGTTCTGTTTCAAATTCTTTGTATCTTCATCTCTAGTGACCCTGGACGAGAGCAACAGGACATGGGGTCGAAGCACAAATTACAAACCTGAGGAGTTTGAAGATGTTAAGAAAGGGTTTAAGAAGAAGGGCCGCACATGGGGGCCAAGCTCTGTGCAGACCAAGGAAAGAGGAAATTGTGCTGAAAGGTTAGAATGGTTCATGGTTTTGTTTGTTCTTTTTTTTTTTTTTTTTTTTTTTTTTTTTTTTGAAGCAAAGACACAAAAAATCTTGTTTTTTGTGTGTGATTCAAATGTGTAATGCATGTTACCTTTTTAATGCTTCAGTAAATCAGATGTGTTCTTATGAGTAATAAAATTGTGGGTGTCACTGTCATTTTGTCTTCAGAGTTCGACCTCTCTCGGATGGAAGCAGTCCCTGGTCCACTAGTCTTATGAAGTCCCAGAAATCTGTTCCACTAGCCGCATTATTTGCAGAGCAGGGTATGTAAAGAAGACTCATCTTACTCTTTCCATGTACTCAATTTTCATCACGGTTTGTTGTATTTTTGAATCATGTTACAAAGAACATTACCGTAATCACCTGCTGTGTTTGAAATCGCCCCCCATACCCCCATTCACTATTCCCTGTTAAAGGTGTGAATGAAAATGAGTGAGCAAATTCAGATGCCGAGTTCACCGGAAGGGCTGCTGCTTCTGCATAATTTGTACTTGCTGTTTAATAATCATTTGAAAGTTACCAAACTGGCTGCTCAAGGAGTAGCAGAGATTTATCTTGAACTCTGTCATGGAAACTAGCATGTATAAACCTTAATTAAACCATTTAATTCTTAAGTAAAAGTACATTTGTACCTGTACCATATTACACTGTACCCACATTGGACCAGTGGTTTGGAAAATGGATGAATAATTCAGCTGCAGGCGCCATCTTCAGGTGAGGCGCTGGAATTCATTCAGCACAACCCTCACAGTGCATTTTCAGTGTTCCCTAGTCGTTGAGTGTACATTGGTTGTACACTCGTTATTGTGGTGAATTATGGGATTGAATGAGTGCACTCGATAACAATCCTCTATATTTTCGGACACCACTGCGAGCAGCTGTCCCCTCAAATAGTGCCCCGTTTAAGGGTGTAGGAGATTTCACAAGCAGCCTCTGTGACACGGCACCCATTTATGTGCAGTGTTCTGCTGTATTGTGGTGAATTGATTTAACTACTAAAATCTGCACAAATGATAAATCTGCACTTTTTTTAGATTCTATTAGTTTCAGTCTAATCTTGTTTCCAAATTGCTTGTTCACAGCAGTCTTTTCATGTTTTTATTCATCTTTTTTATTTGAAGTGTAAAACCATTTTAACCCTTTTTGTCCTCCTCAAGGCTACATTTATTTAATCAAAAACGTAGTAAAACAGTAATATTGTGAAATACTATTTCAAATGCAAATTATTCCTGATGGCGAAGCTGAATTTTCAGCAGTCATTACACCAGTCTTCAGTGCAATATGCTGATTTGGCACTCAATAAACATTTTATTATTATTATCAGTGTTGTGCTGCTTTTTATGAAATTTGTGAAAACAGATTTTTTTTTTTTTTTTTCACATAACTTTTTGCTGAATAAAAGTATTTATTTATTTAATAAAAACTCACTGCCCTCAAACTTTAACTGTTAATTGTATTAGCTTGTTTTATGTTGTTTTCCCAGGAACCAATAAAGATGAAGTATGCTCTGCTGATGGATCTGACAACAAACCAAAGCAACTCAAGTTCCCCAACCAGGTGTATATTGATCTACCTCTGTGGAAAGATGAACAGGGGGAGAGCCAGGGGCCGGCTGGTGGAGGTGAGAGCCAGGAGGACCCAACAACCTCCACCAGTTCCACCAGCACCACACCGCAGCACACCCCCACCAACAGCCTGAAGCGCACCACCACACGCCGGCGCACAGACGCTGTTCTCTTCGGCTGTGCCTCCATCCTGGCATCTGTCGCCTTCGGCTTCGACCTGCGGGAGGTTTGTAAGGGTTCTGCTAATGAGGAACCAGAGCCACGTGAGGAGAAGAAAAAACGAGAGGGCCTGTTTCAGCGTGCCACTCGCTTCCGCCGCAGCACCAGCCCCCCCGGTGGCCGCTCACGCAAGGATGAGGTTAGCCCAGGACCCATAAATCTACTCGCCATGTCATCGATTTCTGAGTGCAACTCCACCAAGTGCCTCCTGCAGTCAGATTTCGAGGGGTCTGGGTATAACCTAGTGAACGAGACTCCAGCTAGCAATTCCCAGACACATCAGGATACAGGCACTAATGATGTTCTTCCCTCAGCCCCTCTACAAGATCATCCTTCTGGATCCAACTCTCGGCTTAGGAGAAAGAAGTCCAGCCCTGCTGTGTGTCAGACCAGTAAGTCATATGTTATTATTTTAGGAATGATCACAATATTATAATTTTCTCTTATAACTGATAAATGGCCCATATTAAAATGTTATACCATTTTGTCAAAATAATGTTAAAAAAAAAAAAAATCAGATCATTTTAAATGCTACAAGCGAATATAGACCTCACAGCATTATAATTTAAACTATGAAATATGATAAATGTTTTTATATCATTAGTGTTTTTATTAGATGATAGCAAAGGTAATCTAAATAAAAAAATGAAACACAATTTCGGCCAATACAGATACTTTTTTTTTTTTTTTTTTAAATATCTAATATTAGCTGACAAACACACATTTTTACATTTTAGACTACCTTTGCTGTCATCTAATACATCAAATGCACCTAATACATAACTTTGCTGTTTTCATATTTTACATTATAATGTTGTTCACTTGTAGCATTTAAAATGATGGATTGTATATTTTATCTATAAAAAAATATATATAATCTAAATTTTCTAAATGTAAAATAGTTTGAAATGAGCATGTGACATAAACTCAATACAGGCAGAAAAAGATAATTAAAAAAAAAATATCAGCTGATTAGCAATATTTTGTGCATCTTTAGTGCATTTTATTTAGATTGTTGATTTATGGAATTACAAAAAAGTAGAGGTTTTACTCTGCTCATTACTACATTAGCCCATAACAGTGAAGTTTTGTTTTCAGATATTGCTTATTAATGATGTTACTTTGTTTGCTTAAGTTAACGGCAGCAGTAACTCCCAGGCTAGTCCAGCTGATTTCTCCACCACTTCCTTGAAAAAGAAGGCTGACAGAGAGCCTGCTCAGGAGAAGCAAGCCTCCAGGGAATCAGCATCTAGACCCAGGCCGCTTTCCCTAAGAAGCAAACCTCACTCCTGGGGTCTTCTAAAGAGCCGCAATAAGAGCTATTCTCTCGGGCACTACTCTGGGGAGAAGAGTGCCCAAAACTTGGACATGGTCCTCCCCTCAGAGGTCAAAATGGGCTGCTCTTTGCTGGATATGGACACAGAGGGTCAAAAACGAGACTGCACGGTTCCCCTCTGTCGAATACAGAGCACACCAAGTCGACCGTCTGTCTTTGAACTGGAGAAAGAGTTTTTATCCTGAAATAAGCTGGAACACAGTCTTGCTTTTGTCTTGATTCTGTCTGTTCAACATGACATTGTTTTTATTTTTCCCCAAGATTAACATCATGGCCTTTGATCAATATTTGAGCCATTGCTGCTGGAGATATTCTGTGGTACTTTTATTTATATGCTGTTTACTTTGATATGTAATTTAATATGAAGTGACATATATGAAGTGAATGATCAACATTCCGCTGAATTTACAGTAGAATTGCTGGTTTATAGTTTTTACAAAGTGACTTGATTTGTAAACCTTTTACATTTATGAACAAGATCTCAGATTCTGTTAGAAACTACTGATTTTTTTTTTTAAAGTGTTCAGGCATTTTTGTCATTTGATTTCGTATCACGTAATGTCATATGAAAGGCATAAACAGGGCCCACAGTGTTTATATAAATAATAATAGTTGTACAGATGAAGTGGCATAGCTAATGTGATTGACCAAACTAACAGACCTCATGTTTGCCAGCTCAAACACCGCAGTTCCCTACATAGCTCTTTATTTTTCCTGTACTAATACATTACATTTTCAGGGTTTTGTCTTTTTTGACCTATTTGAAATTGATTCCTTCTCTTTTTTTTTTGGAACATTTTTCCTAAAGTTATATTGGAGCCTTATGGACTTTTTTTTTTTTTTTAAAGCTTCAAGTCAGAAGCATTTTATCTAATTATGTATTTTTAGAGGTGTACACATGCCTGTAGCTTTTTAGGTTGCATAACCCAAATGAGAAGCGATTAATATATATAGATATTGCATTATGCTGCCAAATAGTGATGAATGAATTAACTATATTGTTAGTGTCTATCAATATTGTTATTATTTACAAATCATTCCAGTCTATACAAAACCTAAAAAATGAATTTAATAAGATTCATAAAGCACCAGGATGCTACTTAAAACTGTTACCATCTGAGTAGCTTCATTTTGAGTTTTAAGCTGTAGTAGGTTCACTAAAAATGTAAAGCAGAATGTTAAGAATTATAAGTGATTATATAACATTAAATCAGGATTTGGTGCTTGAACTGTGTGTAAGTGATTTAATCTGTTTCTGCAAACCCGATGTTTTCTCAATCATTACCCTGTGTGAAAGACTGAATTATTAACTTGTTCACTGTCTATTGTGTACTTAAGTAGTTCAGTATCTTGCTTTTCCGTTTTCTTTCTGTGTCACTTAAAATATTGTTTTCTGTCTGTGGAGACTGTGATTTGAAACATACTTAATTGAACAAACTGAAACGTTATTTTGTGGTTATAGGGTGTCAAATGCAAGAGTACTGTACTCTTAGTTTGTTGGAGGAGATGCTTTTGAGAAACAACTCAGTATTGAAAAAGTTGTTATAGTAGGGATTAGAATTATTTACTGTAATTATATCAGTCAGCATAAATGTACTGTTTGTTCAGAAATAATCAGAGGTTTTCCCACTGACTCCTGTTCAAAAACACCCATTATGTGGTGCTGTTTCGAAGAAAGAACAAAATATGTTTTGTTGCACTGGAATTTTCGAGTCATGATGATTGTTCATTACATTTATGCAGTTATTGTATTAAGACATAATGATTACTGTTAGTTTAGATAGACAACTGCACATTAGGATTCATAAGAACAAAGGACTTGGAGAGACATTGTGGTGCCTCCTTTTTATGTCTTGCAATGATCATTACTAGATGAAGTAATAATATGATGCCTGTTTTTAAGGAATTCATCTGGTGTTATTGTCTAAGCACAATCATTTCTCCTATTATGGGAGAACTGCAGAGATCAAACTTTTAAAGGACAGATGTGTGAATGACAGAAAACAGAAGATATATGTTTTCACCAAAGTTGAAGTCTTGGATTGTGAAACGGTTTTGAAAGATTGTTACATGGTACACATGCACTGCTAATAGTTTTACTGGTTTTGCTTTTTAGTGTCTGCACAATGTATGTTGTATTGAGCTCTGTTTTTATCCAATGTTTTACTACCCATGTGACCAATTTAATGTTAAATGCTGTTCTGTTCAGATGTGGACTGGTTATTTGCTCCAGGAGGGCTCAAAGAAAAAAGGGCTGAGCCCAGAATCATCTCATTTATATCAAATTCTACTATTTTACTGTACACAAGTGACCAATAAATACTTTATACAACATTTACGCATCGTTTTTCTTTCATAATTTATTTCGTTTTACTTTCAGTAATACTTTCATTTGTTGTATATTTATTGACTTCCAACACTGTGTAACACAACATTCAAATACTACTGTCTGGTGTTCAGTTAAACACCACCTAAACCTGAAGATTAGTTCATGTTTTAATTTTCAATAGTCATTAGCCTTAAAGCTGAAGTGTGTATATATTTTAATAATAATAAAAAGCGAACTTAATACTAAATATCTTCAAGTAAGCCATTTGTTGATTTCCCTGAGAAAAAAAAAAAAGTGTAAATACTTTCCACTGCTGTTGGCTCAAACCAGTGGTGTGATTTGTGGGCGGCACTAATTCTTTGTCCACCCAATGAAAGATGAGAGTGTTCAGGAAACCTGTGTGTAAACAGTCATTGGCCGTTTCTCAAACGGAAGGCTGCATCCTCCGGAGGTCATATTTGTAGATATGACATATTTGAGTCAAAAGCATTTTACAACAATTTACACTTAACTAAGAATAATGGTCAAATTTATAACTGTTAATATTCTAAAATAAGATCATCTTTATGATATATGCAGCCTACAAATGTGACCTCCGGAGGATGCAGCCTTCCGTTCGAGAAACGGCCATTATTTTGCTGATAGTGATGGTGCTAGTAAGTGCACAAATTACACACTTCAGCTTTAATGTAACCTAAAGGCAAAGCCAGGCTTACAGTCGGTCTTATAGTAAACATGACCTTGGTGAAAAATTGCAGACATTCCACTATGTAGTGTGTATGTGTGTAATTTTCATGTTGAACAAAGGTCCAGAAGCAGCCTCACCCTGTAGGCAGATAAAACAGAAATGTTATAATCGAAACCAGAAATAATACGAATACTCTAAAAATACACGTGCATCTTGTATGTGCTCAAAATTCTCAGAACTGAAACTCTTAGCAAAGTAGACAATCACTCTAATTTATCCTAAGGTGGTTGGAACTTGATCTGAGGGTGTCTCAAGAGTGCGATCTCTGTCTCGAATAACAAGTAGCGTGTCTATGCTCACTTTGTCGTCTTTTTGTCTGCCAACCATCAGTACCCGGGAGGCAACTTGGAGAAAGCACAAAGGCGGAAACTAGTCATGGACACCATCATTTATCTCAGGTGTTTCCCTTGCTAAAGAAACCATTTCAGGTGTTATGTAAGGCTTACCTGTGGGAGACACTAAGCCTTCAATGAGTGCTGATGCAGGTGCTGGGACTCCGTAAGCTTTTGCGGCCTGAGCGAGGGGTAACGGACACAGCCTGAAGGCAGTAGGTGGTTTTCGGACGTAATCCCTCGATCACAAGCTCCTTGGAGCAACTGTCTGTTTCATAAACTTCCTATTGGGGAAAGATGGGATTGGTGAAGGTTTAGGATACTGAATTTGAGGAATTTGGAGTCATTTAGGCCTATAATAATTACAGTAATTTAGTGGGCTGCCAGACAGTTATTAAATTATCAAAATATTTTGGAAAAACAACTGCCAAATGAAGTGCAATTTGCTCTGCATGCCAGTCTTCATATGCAGATTATTTCCTACAATGTAACAAATTGCAATAAATAAACTAGATAAAAAAGTTTGTCAAGACAAACTTTAGTTTGGCTTGAGAAAGCCTTATACTTAAAGTTTACAGCAGTGTTGTAAAAGCCTGAAGTTTGAATATTTAGATAGATTAGATAGATGTTGATAACATGTTTCTAGCACGATTAGCATGTTTTTAACATGATTAGCCTGTTACTAGCATATTGGTGGCATGCTTAGCAAGTGACTAGCATGTTTCTAGCATGATTAGCAAGTGTCTAGCATGTTGCTAGCATGATTAGCAAGTGACTATCATGTTACTAGCATGGCTAGCAAGTGACAAGCATGTCGCTAGCATGTTTCTAGCATGATTAGTATGTTACGAGCATGTTTCTAGTGTGATTAGCAAGTGACTAGCAGTGTTGGGCACATTACTTTAAAAAAGTAATTAGTTATAGTTACTAGTTACTTCTCACAAATAGTAACTTTGTTAGTAACTGAGTTACATCATTATAAAAGTAACTAATTACCAGGGAAAGTAACTATTGCGTTACTTTTTTAAAAAAATGTTCAAATGTCAAATAACTTTGGATGCCCCCAATATTAAATATGTTAAATTAATGAAATGGACACTAAAAATAATAAATTATTATTATAAAACATTTTACATTAATCTACACTATTTATCTACTGATACTTAGTATCAATCAGTCAAGCATTATAATATAATATTATGATAATTTAATATTATATGATGATAGAACTTTAGTAATTAGAATAACCAAGTATGAATGCATATTTATCATCAATATAAAACACACTAAGGATCAATGAGCTGCTGGGTTCATGAATATTAATCATGTTGTCTGCGTTCGCTCGAATTGATTTGCTGAAATCAAAACAGAGACGATAATAGGTGAGCGCCAGCCAATGAGATTGTCGTTTGCGCATTAGTTCCGCCCACTACCAGACAAACCGGCAGTTCTTAAAAGCTGAAGAATTCCTTTTTATTTTGACAGGAAAATACAACAAAAAATATAGTTTACATGTAGTGCATCAATTCTGCATGTTATGAAAGACTCTCTTGCTCTGTATCTTTCTTTGCGTGCGTGTATGTGAGAGAAAGCGACGGTGAGTTGTGCGCTTCACACTAGAGTTTATGGTACGTCAAATACAGCTACACTGCGCATCCATTCAGATGAACTGAAAAATGTAATTCTAATAATATAATATAGTAATGCTGTTTGTGATCTGTTCAAGCAACAAAATATGTATTAAAGTGTTGAAAATGTGTTTTAGTTTTTTTTCTTTCAAACATTTTTTTTGTTGTCCCACATTATCAAATATGATTGAGAATGTGGGACAGCATGCATTGGGTAATCTGGGACAGTCTTCAAATGGGGGAAATATGAATTTAGGGACTTTATAAATCTAATGACAAGGGTTAATATATGCCATAATGAGAAATGGGTGTTAATTCTGGAGGTTATAACATTAGCACAAGTTCACAGGTAGCAGCTAGTTAAAGCAGCTAGTT
The DNA here is from genome assembly GCF_012432095.1 of Onychostoma macrolepis. Lineage (NCBI taxonomy): Eukaryota > Metazoa > Chordata > Actinopteri > Cypriniformes > Cyprinidae > Onychostoma > Onychostoma macrolepis. Next base: position 15,593,528 of record NC_081167.1, on the reverse strand, counting down.
AGAGAGATGCTACAGAGACGGAATCTGGGAAACGTATTCCAATAGCAAGCAAAGGTATCAGTTCAAAATGTTCTGTTCACAAACGCACAGAGCAGTGCGCTCACCACACACCAGCTACAGGTGGAGAGGAGAGAGAGATAGAGCCAATCAAGTGGATGGGGATTATTAGGAGGCCATGATTGACAAGGGCCAGTGGCATAATATCTACATTATTTCTTCTGGTGTGGTTAGAAAACATCTTAGGGATTTCAGAAAAGCCTAATGTGTTGATCTAATGTGTTAGATAGATATCGAAATAAATCGCAGATGTCAAAATTGCAAGAAATGTCCCAGATTACCAGAATTCACCCTAACCAAAACGTTCTGTGATCACTGACTTCCACCGAATGGAAAAAAGACATTTCTTAAAATATTTTTTGTATGTTCCACAGCAGAAAGAAAGTCATGCAGTTTTGGACATTGACATGAACATGAGTAAATAATTCCAGCATTTTCATTTTTGGGTGAACTATCCCTTTAAATGTAATATTCAACAGTTAGTTTCGTTCCTCGAATCTGAATAGCCGGAGGAGCGTTCCAAGAGCACTGAACCTACAACAACGCAGGACTTGTACTTGTTTTATCACTCCGCTTACCAGACAAACTGCCTGTGTATTAGAGGTAAGGATTTTACACTGAGTATTTCTGCAGGTTAAATCTTTCCACCAAGTGTTTGGCTTTATGAGTGGGTTATTGAATCATTTTCTTAACCGATTCGTTCATTCCTTCATGTGTTGACACGAGACGCAACTCATAATGCCGACTAAAAAAAGGCAACACTGTTTAAAATGTGAGTTCTTCTTGTTTATTGAACTGAAACCCATATAATCTGAACAACACTACTCTTGACCATGTGATATTGTTTAAATCTATAATTTCACATAGGCTACTTATACTATATATACACCTTGAATTTGTACATTTATATGCAAGGGTTTTCTTACCTTTTCTACATCATTGTGCATGAGGTATATTCTAAATTTCAGTTTATGCAGTTTTGTCACTCGTATCCTAGAGCCCCTCTGTCCTCGCAGTGGAGTCCTCGGAGGTCTGATCTGAACTGAAATGATCCTTCCTGTCACAGTCAACTTTATCTGCGGTGGGCTGAAATTGGCTGTAATTCAGAGGAAGTTATTTGGTGATAAGTTCCATGGGAAGAAAAAACTAAATAAAATTGTGCTGTTATGCCATCACGATAACATTGTGTAATCTTTCTTCCTCTTCGATTGGCACCTGGTATCAAAATCAACCATATGCGGATGGAAGATCATTTCAAATGTAGACAAATGTGTTGAATTATAAGCTTTTCTCATGGAAAATCATAATTAAAATGATGCAGCATACTCACTTTCCCACTGAGGGTAAAACCTGTGGCTAAGGACCCAAGATGAGAAGCCCTCAGAGGACAAGGAACGGACCCTGGCATAGTACCATTCTCTGGGATCTGACATTGCCTGGCTCAGGTCACACTCCAGCAACCGGATGCCCTGACATTGTTCAGAGTTAGTCCACTCCTTGTCTCCGTAGCTGAAATCAAGAGAGGTCACCAACATGAAACGTTTCATAGCTACAGAAATGTGAGGATTCAGTTTGGGTGGTGCAGCAGATATCGGCAAGTTAGTTTACGAACATAATTTACGTTCTTTGACAAGAACTTTGTGCACACTTACATTTTATGCTGAACAAAATATGTCAGATTCTTGACAGCTTTGTGTGGATGTTTCCAGTGTAAGACATTTCTGAAGTCCAAAGAATGGAACTGCAATTCAAGGGGAGCCAAATCATCCTGCGCAGTGGGGCTGCCTTAAAGACAGTACAAATTAAACTTTACATGGAAATTCTGCACATGTTGATGTTCATTGTTTATGCAGGCTGCCAATGATCGAGTTAAAGGCTTGAATTCAAACTAAATTACTGTTTGTATCGAAGTTTATAATTTAGAAGATAATATTACAAATATTAACAGTGCCATCATCGAATTTCAGTGCAAGAGACAAGCTATTACTTACAGTCCGCCCAACAGAGAAGTGACATCGCAAATGCCAGTTCCAGGCATTTATGTCCAGTCAAGGCATACATGTTAACAGATAAATGACATTGTGGTAGTTTAACTCTGAGACCTTTTAAACCATATCATGGTTCCCCATTTTTTGCGCGTCATTGTTTTTTTTTGTTTTTTTTTCAGCTCTCAAAAATAAATTCATTGCTTTTTCTTAATTTCATTGAAGAAGGTTTTTATACACAATTTAAAAAAAGTTGGGTCCACAATTTAATTTGTTTAGGTCAACTTAATGTTATTTTGCAAAAATTATTTGTGGGACCATTTTTTTCATTGATTTACTGAAGTTTAATTAATTTTCTAATGTTCTAATGCTTAATCAAGCAGTTGTGTATATCATTATGAACAATACATATAATGAACAAACAAAAAAACTAGTATCAGCACTGACACTAGAATTGCAGTTATTCATTGAGTTCCCACAGCCTAAGCACAGGCCACACTTTTCTGCATAATGGTAACCACTAAATTCAAAAACATTACAGAAACTCCTCTAAATGTCAACATAACTGAACATTAAACTCTTATATGTCTTTCCCTTTATTGAAAAACACTACCTAAATTTACTCTTCTAATGCAGCCCCACAGATCCACTACCCAGTTAGTTATGTCAACCAAATGATTTGAGTGCGGTAAAGTTAGTTTAGGTTGATATTCGCTGGATATTCGCCTAGGTTGCTTTAGGGACCGTCTGCAAATTTACCTCTCAGTAAAAAACGAAATCCAATAATTAATACAAATTATGTTTACAAAGCCATAGTAAATGACTTGTGGGCAAACTGACTGAAAATATTTAGCCAATATGTCGCCTTAGACAATACCTCCCCTAATGTATGTACAGTACACAATATTTTTAGAAAAAGAAAAAAAAAAAAAAAAAAACAGTAATTCATCAAAATTGGGGTTTTCAAGTTCCAAAGGTTGTAGTACATTTGTAGTTACAAGACTGACTTAGTACAGGTGAAACTTTGTCAACATCTCCCTTACTGTACATACAGTACACAATTATGCTTAGAAAACAATTACTTTAATTCACCAAAAATAGTTTTTTTTATGTTCCAAAGGTTGTAGTACGTTTGTAGTTACAAGACTGACTTACTACATGTGAAATTTTGCCAATATGTTCCTTACTGTACATACAGTACATAATTATTCTTAGAAAACAATTACTGTAATTCACCAAAAGGGTTTTCATGTTCCAAAGGCAGATGTACATTCCTAGTGGCCAGAATGACTTACTACAGGTGAAATTTTGCCAATATGTTCCTTACTGTACATACAGTACGTAATTAATCTTGGGAAAAATACTGTAATTTACCAAAATGTTTTTCATGTTTCAAAGGTTGTAGTACATTTGAAGTTACAAGTATGACATACTACGTGAAATTTAGCCAATATCACCCTTACTGTACATACAGTACATAATTATTCTTAGAAAACAATTACTGTAATTCACCAAAAGGGTTTTCATGTTCCAAAGGCAGATGTACATTCCTAGTGGCCAGACTGACTTATTAAAGGTGAAATTTTGCCAATATCTCTATTAGTGTATGTACAGTACACAGCTATTTTCTTTAAAAAATAAAATAAATAAATATATATATATATATATATATATATATATATATATATATATATAATAATTCACCAAAAGGGTTTTCATGTTCCAAAGGTTGTAGTACGTTTGTAGTTACAAGACTGACTTACTATAGGTGAAATTTGGCCAACATCACCCTTACTGTACATACAGTACATAATTATTCTTAGAAAACAATTACTGTAATTCACCAAAAGTGTTTTCCATGTTCCAAAGGTTGTAGTACATTCCTAGTGGCCAGAATGACTTACTACAGGTGAAATTTTGCCAATATCCCTATTACTGTATGTACAGTACACAACTATTTTCTTTTTAAAAATACTAAAATTCACCAAAAGGGTTTTCATGTTCGTATTACAACGTTTGTAGTTACAAGACTGACTTAGTACAGGTGAAACTTTGTCAACATCTCCCTTACTGTACATACAGTACACAATTATGCTTAGAAAACAATTACTTTAATTCACCAAAAATAGTTTTTTTTATGTTCCAAAGGTTGTAGTACGTTTGTAGTTACAAGACTGACTTACTACATGTGAAATTTTGCCAATATCTTCCTTACTGTACATACAGTACGTAATTAATCTTGGGGAAAAAATACTGTAATTTACCAAAATGTTTTTTTCATGTTTCAAAGGTTGTAGTACATTTGAAGTTACAAGTATGACATACTACACGTGAAATTTAGCCAATATCACCCTTACTGTACATACAGTACATAATTATTCTTAGAAAACAATTACTGTAATTCACCAAAAGGGTTTTTTTCATGTTCCAAAGGCAGATGTACATTCCTAGTGGCCAGACTGACTTATTAAAGGTGAAATTTTGCCAATATCTCTATTAGTGTATGTACAGTACACAGCTATTTTCTTTAAAAAAATAAAATAAATATATATATATATATATATATATATATATATATATATATATAATAATTCACCAAAAGGGTTTTTCATGTTCCAAAGGTTGTAGCACGTTTGTAGTTACAAGACTGACTTACTATAGGTGAAATTTGGCCAACATCACCCTTACTGTACATACAGTACATAATTATTCTTAGAAAACAATTACTGTAATTCACCAAAAGTGTTTTTCCATGTTCCAAAGGTTGTAGTACATTCCTAGTGGCCAGAATGACTTACTACAGGTGAAATTTTGCCAATATCCCTATTACTGTATGTACAGTACACAACTATTTTCTTTTTAAAAAATACTAAAATTCACCAAAAGGGTTTTTCATGTTCGTATTACAACGTTTGTATTTACAAGACTGATTTACTACAGGTGAAATTTTGCCAATATGTTCCTTACTGTACATACAAGCCACAATCAACAACCTGATCAATGTGTTGCACTGCGTGGGGCAAATGGTGGTCACACCAGATACTGACTGGTTTTCGGACCCCCCAGACCCTCCCAATACAGTAAAACTGCACATTTTAGAGTGGCCTTTTATTGTGGCCAGCCTAAGGCACACCTGTGCAATAATCATGCTGTCTAATCAGCATCTTGATATGCCACACCTGTGAGGTGGATGGAGTATGTCGGCAAAGGAGAAGTACTCACTAACACATATTTAGACAGATTTGTGAACAATATTTGAGAGAAATAGGCCTTTTGTGTACATAGAAAAAGTCTTAGATATTTGAGTTCAGCTCATGAAAAATGGGGGCAAATACAAAAGTGTTGCATTTATAATTTTGTTTAGTGTACAAACGTATTACAGCTTTTGGAACATGAAAAAAACCCTTTAGGTGAATTACAGTAATTGTTTTCTAAGAATAATTATGTACTGTATGTACAGTAAGGAAGAAATTGGCAATATTTCACCTGTAGTAAATCAGTCTTGTAACTACAAACGTACTACAACCTTTGGAACATGAAAAACCCTTTTGGTGAATTATAGTAATTTTTTTTAAAGAAAATAGTTGTGTACTGTACATACAGTAATAGAGATATTGGCAAAATTTCACCTGTAGTAAGTCAGTCTGGCCACTAGGAATGTACTACAACCTTTGGAACATGAAAACCCTTTTGGTGAATTATAGTAATTTTTTAAAGAAAATAGTTGTGTACTGTACATACAGTAATAGATATATTGGCAAAATTTCACCTGTAGTAAGTCAGTCTGGCCACTAGGAATGTACTACAACCTTTGGAACATGAAAAAACCCTTTTGGTGAATTACAGTATTTTTTTTCTAAGAATAATTATGTACTGTATGTACAGTAAGGAAGAAATTGGCAATATTTCACCTGTAGTAAATCAGTCTTGTAACTACAAACGTACTATAACCTTTGGAACATAAAAAAAAAAACCTTTTGGTGAATTACAGTAATTGTTTTCTAAGAATAATTATGTACTGTATGTACAGAAAGGAAGATATTGGCAAAATTTCACATGTAGTAAGTCATTCTGGCCACTAGGAATGTACTACTGCCTTTGGAACTTAAAAAAAAAAAACCTTTTTGGTGAATTACAGTAATTGTTTTCTAAGATTAAGTATGTACTGTATGTACAGTAAGGACGAAATTGGCTAAATTTCTTCTGTAGTAAATCAGTTTTGTAACTACAAACGTACTACAGCCTTTAGAACATGAAAAAAAAACTTTTGGTGAATTTTAGTATTTTTTTTCTAAGAATAATTATGTATTGAATGTACAGTAAGGGAGATATTGGAAAAATTTCATGTGTAGTAAGTCAGTCTTGTATCTAGGAATGTACTACAACCTTTGGAGTATGAAAAAAAGGTAAATTTCTATAATTTTGTCATAAAATACACTGACCAAAATTATAAACGCAACACTTTTGTTTTTGCCCCCATTTTTGAGCTGAACTCAAAGATCTAAGACTTTTTCTATATACACAAAAGGCCTATTTCTCTCAAATATTGTTCACAAATCTGTCTAAATCTGTGGTAGTGAGCACTTCTCCTTTGCCGAGATAATCCATCAACCTCACAGGTGTGGCATATCAAGATGCTGATTAGACAGTATGATTATTGCACAGGTGTGCCTTAGGCTGGCCACAATAAAAGGCCACAATAAAAGGCCACTCTAAAATGTGCGGTTTTACTGTATTGGGGGGGGGGGGGTCCGAAAACCAGTCAGTATCTGGTGTGACCACCATTTGCCTCACGCAGTGCAACACATCTCCTTCGCATAGAGTTGATCAGGTTGTTGATTGTGGCCTGTGGAATGTTGGTCCACTCCTCTTCAATGGCTGTGCGAAGTTGCTGGATATTGGCAGGAACTGGAACACGCTGTCGTATATGCCGATCCAGAGCATCCCAAACATGCTCAATGGGTGACATGTCCGATGAGTATGCTGGCCATGCAAGAACTGGGATGTTTTCAGCTTCCAGGAATTGTGTACAGATCCTTGCAACATGGGGCCGTGCATTATCATGCTGCAACATGAGGTGATGGTCGTGGATGAATGGCACAAAAATGGGCCTCAGGATCTCGTCACGGTATCTCTGTGCATTCAAAATGCCATCAATAAAATGCACCTGTGTTCGTTCTCCATAACATACGCTTGCCCATACCTTAACCCCACCGCCACCATGGGCCACTCGATCCACAACGTTGACATCAGCAAACTGCTCACCCACACGTGGTCTGCGGTTGTGAGGCCGGTTGGATGTACTGCCAAATTCTCTGAAACGCCTTTGGAGATGGCTTATGGTAGAGAAATTAACATTCAATTCACGGGCAACAGCTCTGGTGGACATTCCTGCAGTTTGCATGCCAATTGCACGCTCCCTCAAAACTTGCGACATCTGTGGCATTGTGCTGTGTGATAAAACTGCACATTTTAGAGTGGCCTTTTATTGTGGCCAGCTTAAGGCACACCTGTGCAATAATCATGCTGTCTAATCAGCATCTTGATATGCCACACCTGTGAGGTGGATGGAGTATCTCGGCAAAGGAGAAGTGCTCACTAACACAGATTTAGACAGATTTGTGAACAATATTTGATAGAAATAGGCCTTTTGTGTACATAGAAAAAGTCTTAGATCTTTGAGTTCAGCTCGTGAAAAATGGGGGCAAAAACAAAAGTGTTGCATTTATAATTTTGTTTAGTGTACAAACGTATTACAGCTTTTGGAACATGAAAAAAACCCTTTAGGTGAATTACAGTAATTGTTTTCTAAGAATAATTATGTACTGTATGTACAGTAAGGAAGAAATTGGCAATATTTCACCTGTAGTAAATCAGTCTTGTAACTACAAACGTACTACAACCTTTGGAACATGAAAAACCCTTTTGGTGTTTTGTGTATTTGTGTACTGTGCGTACAGTAAAGGAGTTATTGGCAAAAATTTCACCAATAGTAAGTTAGTATTGTAACTAGGAATGTACTATGACCTTTGGAACATTAATAAAACCACTTCTGGTGAATTACAGTATTTTTTCATGAAAATATTTGTGTACTGTACAGTAAGGGAGATACTGGCAAAATCTCAACTGTAGTAAGTCAGTCTGGCCACTAGGAATGTAAGGAAACTAGGAAAACCCTTTTGGTGAATTTTAGTACTTTTTTCTAAGATTAATTATGCATTGTATGTACAGTAAGAGATATATTGGCAAAATCCCACCTGTAGTAAGTCAGTCTTGTAACTACAAACGTACTACAGCCTTTGGAACATGAAAAAAAAAAACGCTTTTGGTGAATTACAATATTTGTTTTCTAAGAATAATTATGTACTGTATGTACAGTAAGGGAGATATCGGCAAAATCTCACCTGTAGTAAGTCAGTCTAGACTCTAGACTGGAATATGCTACAACCTTGAACAGCCATTTGGGTACTTACAGTAGCTTTTTTATGAACATAATTGTGTACTGTACTGCATATATGAAGGAAGGTATTGGCAAAATCCCACCTATAGTAAATCACTATGAGTAATACAAGCTTTACAGTTTGGCAATGTTTTATTTTAAATGTTAAAATTCACTTTAGTTAAATTACATTGGACGTTTTAAACCCAGTCGGTGGAATTATCAGAGACGGTCCCTTATGCATCAAGCGCCGCTATAGCACGTCAAAGCTATCTTCGGTTTAAATTTGCTGCTACAATACACTTACAATATACAATCTACAATAAATAATATTTTCATGTCGATATAAAGTTGTTGCATAATGTTAAAACTAATCGTGGTAGTGGTATCTTTGTAGGACTGTCGAACAGTGGCACGCGAAAGCGAAAGTGTCCGGCGAATATCGAACCTAAAACTAACTTTACCGTGCTAATGATTTGTGTAGGTTTAACACAAATTAATTAATGAAAGTTTTAGGGATGTAACGATATTATCAATATCGCAATATATATTATCAATATAGCAAAACTGCCTCGATATTATCGTGGTCACTTGACGATATGAAACGACAGGTGTAGTTTTTAAATATATTTGTTTTGGGACATTATGCTTTGGCACAGTATCTGTCAAATGAACTAAAACCGAAAGCACAATATAGCTTAATCCCTTTTTTGCTCAAGCTCATTTTTGCTGCGTGTTTTAAAGCAAAGTGCACACATTGTTCATGCGATCAGCTCGTGATCCAGTGTTCCCTATCGAACGTTCACTTCACATTGCGTTATGGGTTACACTCCTGCTTACCCTGTTACCGAAGCCTGATTTGTTAATGTTTGTGTAACTGCACAAACCAATGGCGCTTTAGCCCACCAGAATGGGCAGAGTATAAGTCGGCTCAGAGCGCCATTCATCAGAATCTTCTCCTTCAGCGACGAGACCATCTCTTCACTGACTCTACTACGAAGAAGCAGAAGAATCAGAACGAAGAAGCAGCTACTCACCTGCTCTCCTCGCTCTCTACTGTGACGCTTCCCCTGCGGCCATCCGGCTATCTAAGAGCATGTCCAGTGCAAATTTCCTGAGCAAATTTCCAGTGGCGTTGTTGCAAATGTCCTGCAGCGCCTCATTTCGCCAGTGTGTTTCACACGTGAGGATCAACACCCCTCGTCAGCTGCGAGTGGCCTGGTGTCTTTCAGTGCTTCTGAGGAAGAGGTGATCGTCCTCGACGATCGGATTCTCAGAATCTCAACCTGGATCTGGCGGCCCCGGAAGAGCCCTCTTTGACGAGTGGTTCTTAAAGGAGCACCGTCAACCTTACCCCCGGCAGTGACCAGCTCCTTTCATGCCTGCGGTTCACGACGAGCTCACCAAAACATGGCGGACTCCCTACTCGGCACGTGTAAACCCTTCTACTGCAGCTGCTCTCACCACCGTTGATGGCACTGAAGAAAAAGGGTACAGCTCGAAGAGGCTGTGGTGGCAAAGTTCTCCGTGACATGGACGAGTCTGGCAAAGATCCGGGCACCTTCAGGGAGCTGCGCACGGCAACTGCTCCACAAAGACTACAGTGCAGGCAGTGGGCAAGGCCATGGCCAACTTGGTAGTGTTGAAGTGCCACCTGTGGCTGAATTTAACAGAGATTAGGGATACTGAGAAAATGGCTTTCCTTGACTCCCCATTTTCTCCCAAGGGACTCATCGGCTCGGCTGTGGATGATGGATGACAGAGCACTTCACCGAGGCACAAAAGACATCGCAGGCGCTGTGTCATTTTATAGTTTATAGTCAACAGCCCGCAAAACCGGTACTGCCACAGCCTCTGCCTAAACGGGAGCCTGGGCTTCAACAGCGCCCCCAAACAGCTAGGAAGTACCCCTTCCCGAAGCGCCAAGGTCCCCACCCTCGCATAGTGCTGGACCCAGAGCCTCAGAAGCCATCTTGATCTGCCAGACAGGAAGAGGAGAGGGCTTGAGGGCTTGTTGCGCAGAAGCCGGAACTCCCTCGAAGAAAGCTCTTATTCACTCCCCGCCCCTTCCAGCATCTCTGAATGGTGGAGATTTTCTAGCAGGGCATGTCCTGCAAGCTCAGTGTGTGCCCCATCAATTTACCGCTGTGATAGCGAACCCACATATTATAAGGAGTGAGAGAGGTTTTTGCAGCCACTACTTCCCTGTTCCCAAAAAGACTGCGGGCTCAGACCAATTCTCGATCTCAGATATCTGAATCGTGCTGTCATGCGACAGCCATTCAGAATGTTAACTTTGAAACAACAACAACAACAACAACAACAACTTATTTTTCCCCCGGGGGCCTGGTTTCTGACTCTTGATTTGAAGGACGCGTACTTTAATATCCAAATAGCCCCCCATCACAGAACATTCTTGAGATTCGCATTCGAGGGAATGGCCTATCAATATACAGTTCCTGCCCCCCACCCCCCCCCCCCACCCCAACACAATAGATGTTCTCTCATTTTGGTGGTCCCACGTTGGAGGAACCAACCTTGGTTCCCGGAAATGATTCAGCTGACATCAGCAGGTTGCGTGACCGATACCACTGAGGAGAGACCCTCTCTCGTAGGCACAAGGCAAGATTTGGCATCCCCAGCCAGAGCTGTGGAATCTTCATATTTGGTCCCTCGACGGGAGTCTAACCAGCTCCCCACAAGAGTCTCTATCACCATCTTAGAAGCTAGAGCGCTGTCTACAAGACGTCTGTACTCTCTCAAGTGGTCAGTCTTTTGTGACTGGTGTTCAGCGCGAGATCAGGACCCAAATTTAAGTGACGTGTCCTACGTGGCACACCCCATCCACACTTAAAGTCTATGTTGCAGCCATCGCAACGAATCATTCTCTCGTGGCTGGCCGGACAGTCGGCAAGAATGACTTGGTCGTTAAATTCCTGAGGGGTGCTCAGAGGTTGAATCCTCCTCGTACCAGGACTGTGCCAACAAGGGATTTGTCCTTAGTTCTAAGGGCCCTCAAGGGCCCTCCCTTCAAGCCGCTACAATCAGCTGGTTTACGGGTCATTGCTCTCGGCCTTGGCATCGGTCAAACGAGTAGGTGACTTGCAAGCCATTTCAGTCAATGCTTTCTGTTTTGAGTTTGGGCCCAACGCGCAGCGGTTACGTGCCCAAGGTGCTCTCAACTCCGTCCAGTACGGATAGTTATTGTTAGCACATGTGAAGTACTTTATTATAATTTTCATTTTAGTTTTTTAAATATTACATTTAAATTTTTAAAAATGTAAATGTATTAAATTGGAATGGAATAGAATAGAATAGAATAGAAATGACATTATATCTTAGTCTACCGTAAATGGTTGTTCGTATACTTTAGCAGTACACTTTAACCATATTTCAAAGACAATAGAATAAAGATGTATTAAAGTCCCACTTAAGTGGGTCAAAAAACATAAGCTTAGTTTAGCTATGTGTTCAATATAAATTTAAACTATAATCCATTTTATTGAATTGAATTGCAATTAACTGTCAGGAAATATGCTAAATGTACTTCTTTTTTAAAAGGTCATGCAGTAGTCTAAAATAATATTAAAATATTGCATGCTACTGAGCTATATTTAAAAAACCTCTTTCCCTATTTTTGGATAAACAGAAGTTGTGAGTGGAGCATATGGAATCGTTTTCCACTCTCAAACTGTTATTGTTCCTGTTAAAGATGTTAGAGACACGTAAGTTTATTTCAATGGAAATTAAAAACCATGACAAGATGGTAGAACAGATATAGAAAACGTGGCATTTAGCTGGTAATACGTGACATTGTTCATCATATCAGACATGTAAATGTCCTTTTAACAATAAAAGTGAAGTGAAAATGTGAAAACACAAAGGCTGGGGAACAAAGTGAAAGGTCAGTCTTAGCTGAGTTACACAAGTATTAGGTAGATACATTTCAAAGTACACGCGAAAGAGGAAATGTGGTTACACCATTTCCAAAAGTCATGAAGGTAACTGCTGATCTCACCTTGGTATCAAAGCTTATTAAGTTTTATAGTGCACGCATTTCTCTTTCCTGTAGACCTCTGCTTCTTTCCTGTGAATGAACCAGAGGTTTTATCTGATGTATATATTTAAAGAACAGACGTGTCTGGCAAGCACAAGATAAAACCACACTTTTTTTGTTTCCATGCAGTCAACTCATGCATCCTGTGGTTAGCGAGTGTGAGAGAGGTATTCCCTGACTTCATATGACTTCAGCATGATGTCCATATCCTTACAGAGGAACTATTTAAAATAAAGTGCGGGGAAAAAAAAGCCTTTCTTCAAGGGTTTTATGAGTCTATCATTGTGGTTTTGGATCACCATTAAACATATCGGATCACATTTTGGGATTTAATTTTGGGAACTGAACGTAATTAACTATACATAGATTCATTTGTTTTACATATTTAAATATTTAGATATCATTATTAAAGTAAAATAATGTAACAATATAGTGTACAGGATGACATACATAATGGCCTTGGTGCAGGGTTGCCATTTCTTCACTCAAAAAATAAAAAATAAAATAAAATACAACAACAACATCCATTGTTCAGTTTAATTAATTAATATGAGATAAAGAAACATGATTTTTGAACATTTTGCACCATCTTATTTTTATTTATTTGTATTTAAAATGAAAGTTCTAGGGATGTAACGATATCAAAATCTCACGATACGATATTATTGCGATATGAAGTCCACAATACAATATTTATTGTGATATTTAAAAAGAAAAAAAGACAAATGAAGAATTGGGAAAAAATGAAAATTTTGCTTTGTGACCGGTAGCCCTTTAGAGCGGCCTCCAAAGCACACAAAAAGCTGCTCAGACTGAATGACTGAATGACTTAGAGCGCTCAGTGTAAACTCTGAGTTTAAACTCTAATTTCTGACCCTGTTCACCGTCCACCATAGGGAGGGCCAGCAGGGATATTACTCTGCAAAAACTGCTTTTCTTACTTAGATTTTTTGTCTTGTTTCCAGCTCAGATATCTAAAAAATCTTAAATCGTGAAGGATTTTTTTAGACATTATTGTCTTGTGTTTTTTGCTTGAAATAATCAAAATAATCTGCCAATGGGGTAAGAAATACTTTGAAATATGGTTAGTGTTCTGCTGAAGTATACTAACAACCATTTATGGTAGATTAAGATATAATGTCATTTCTATTCTATTCTATTCCAATTGAATACATTTACATTTTTTACAATTTAAATGTAATCTACTTTACATGTGCTTTAATGTTATTAATATTTATGTATTTATTTTTTGAACAATTGAACATTTTTTTGAACATTTCTTTTTGAACCAGAAGAATGCAATGCATGGCTCCAAAAAAAAAAACACACCCCAAAAAAACACTTTTATAACAGACAAAATGAGTGCTATTGTTCTTTTCACTGATGTATCTTAACATCTCAAAAAATGTGTTATGACCCTTTTAAGCATGACAAAAGATTATTAAAATAATTATTATAAAATATACGGTAACACATTACAATAAGGTTCAGTTTAACTATATTTAATGCATTAAATAATAATTAACAATGAGCAATACATTTGTTACAGTATCTTTCATAATGTTAGTTATTAAAAGTACAACTCATTGTTAGTCCATATTAGATCAGGTCCATTAAATAACATCAATACATACAACTTTTGATTTTAATAATGTTTTAGACTACTTTTGTTGGTCTATCAAAATACCTTTGACCCAGTTGCCATGGTTTCATTATCATTCCCTACAGCAGTTCAGGCAACCCTGCCCCACGCTGCTGTTCTCGCCATTTTCCTCCATCGGATTTACCCCCCCTCTCTTCACTCGTGGTGAGCAGTTTTCCCTAGGCTTCCCTTGACATCATTTCCCAGGAAGAACAAAGGCTGTCCCCTCACCTTTAGTCAAAGAATCTCAAAAGAAATGATTTGTGCACTGCCTGTGAGTTCTGAGAAAGTGCTGCAGAAATGATGACTCAGCCAAGAAAAACCCTCAGAAACACTTTTTTGATTTATTTCTTCAGGAGATGAACAATAGAAAGAGCTCAAGATATTCACCCCTTTCTTTCTGACTGCTGTTTGCTTTTGTCACAGGATGTGTTCAGTCTCATGTGTTCTGGGACTTTCCCAATCCATTCATTGAAAAATGCAAGTTCACAAAGTTCATTGAGCCAAGATAATTACATGGCTCAAATTAGAGCAAACTGGTTAATATTTTATGAACTTTGAACTGTTATATTTACCACTTGTTGGCTAAAAATAAAATAAAATAAAGATAAGAAATAGTAAACATGCACTTACAAAGGTACAAAAGCTGTCACTGGGGTGGTACCCTTTCAAAAGGTACACATTTTTACCAATTTGGTATTAAAATGTACTAATATGCACCTTTTTGAGACTGTAAGCACATCTCCTTATTTGTATTAATTTATCAACCATCACAGGAGGAATAATTTATGTTGGAACAAATAGAGTAGAAGCCATTTTCAAATCATTTTTGTCATTTATACTGTATGGTATAATTGCATCTTTGCATAATGTCCCTTCTTTTTTAAATATTTCCCCCCATTAATAATGAATGTACAGAAAGTAAAATAGCTTTAGCTAAATGTACTTGACATTTAGAGATTTTTTTTGTGCTTGAACTTCCTTGTTCTTTGCCCTTCCTCGCTGACTAACAGACAGAGGTGTAAAAATACTGACAAACTACGAGAATGCATTTGTATCAAAATTATCTAGCCAAAGCATACTAGAATACAAATTTCAATTTTTGTGTTTTCCATTGTAGGGTTTTGGAGAAATAAAATTTTCTGAGCTTTGACAATTTTAGACTTTTTTTCAAATTTATGTAGGTTTAGAAAATTTGAAATGGTTTTGTGCATTTTCATTTTACAGTCCCTGTAAGATCTACTAGATCATCATCCATTAGTGATTGTGTTGTTCCAATTCGTCACTCTGCCTTCCCAGTGAAAGCTATTACTTGTTGGAACACTCTACCAGAAGACATAAGGATGTGCACATCTATTGATGTTTTTAAACAAACCAAAATCTTATTTAAAATCAACTCAACTCTGTAAACACTGATATGGTTATAGTTTAACCTGAGGTTCTTTTTTCCTGTTTTTCTTTTTCTTTTTTTGGCTCTGATACGATGTGTATTACTGTACTGTATGTTTTTGCTGTTTTGTTTTTATGTTTCTTTGTGATTATGATTACCTGCCAAGGGACTGCGGATGAAAACTAGCCATTGGCTAAATTCGGTACAATGCATGAAATGGAAACATTTATGTTAAAATTGCACATGGTCCCTTTTCAAAAAAAAAAAATAATAAATAAAAATACAAGTATGGACTAGTGCTCTAGGACCAGATATTAAACTGAAACCTGTTACCAGAAATTGCATTTTAATTTCAGAAAAAGCTGGTTTTTAGTTAAGATTTGAAATATAGACTGATTGTCGACCGTGTTCACACTTGAGTCAAGTTTGTCCATCTTCAACAAAGTCTGTAAAACATATTGCTTTAGGTCAGATTGTGTTGTGGTGAATGATGAATGACTTGTTGTGTCCAGATACAGTTTACAACGGCATTGATGTCATTGACTGGAGAAGTTCAGCCTGTAATTTGATCAGATTGTTAGTTTAGTACAAGATGAAATATATAGGGATGACCAGCAAAAACCATTTCCACTGTGAAAGAAATGTTTCCTGGGCAGCAAATCAGCATATTAGAATGACTTCTGAAGGATCATGTGACACTTAAGACTAGAGTAATGACTGCTGAATATTCAGCTGAAAACATTTCAAAATTTTACCAAGCCTAAACTGCTGAACATAAGTGTCTAATGTTGAATCAAATGTGTCTAATTTTCTCACCATAACGAAATCGCTGAACATCCTTTTGACTTTGATGTCTGTTACATTAACACATGTGTTCCAACAATGCCTGCATTCCCATTTACTTCCTATCTGCATAAACATAGTTTAAAATAACATTTGTTTATAGAAAATAAATACTACTACTACATAGCCAATAGAGGGCAGTATAAGCAAGGAGCTGCTGAGCTGTTTCTGCACGCTATCAAACAATTTGGGCAGGTGGTATTTTTAGTAGGCTGTCATTTATGAACATATTGATCCGTTTGTTTTTGGATCTTCAATAACATTAAAAATGTCTATACTAATAATTTCTGGATGTAAAACTGCCGAGGGATCAAATAATGTGGTTAAGATGGAGCAGGGTGTTGATCTGTTCTGCCTGAGAGGTGAAAGCACAATGAGTTCTCTCACAACAGCCCTTAAAGATCGATACAGTCAGCTGGTCTGGCACCAGTCACATGTTTACAGAGTGGTGTGTGGGTTTAAAAAGGAAGTACACAGATCTCTGTAATGCAGAATGAACAGTGTGTTGCCAGTATATTCTTGTGTAGAATGACACGTGCAGTTGTGAAGAAACAAGCCACATATTTTCAGAGCAAAGTGATGCTCACTCTGTTAGACATTTATGGAATGAACTCAAATAGTTACCACAAAAAAAGAAAAGAAAAAAAGAAAGAATGAAATAGAAGGTCAAATGGATATGACAATTATCTATAACTTTACTTGGAATATTATTGTGGGAGTAAAATGGAAAGATTATTCAGGACAAATTTTCTTTAAAAGAAAGAAACTTTACTCAAGTTCATCTTGTTTTCTACTCGAAAATTAAGATAAATGCATTTCAAATAAATTATTTAATATGTAGTGCCAAATTATTCCTATGAGTTACTTAATACAATGCAAGACAGTAAAAAAGTATTTATTTAAGTTATATACCATTTTAGTAAATTATAAGTGTGTTCATACCAGAAACAACAACAACAAAATGAAATGAAACGGGTGAAATTGAAATTGGAATAAAGCAGTTTTGTTGTTGTTTTATTGTTTTTGCACTACTTAGGCAACAAAAACTCGTTCTTTTTAGTCAAATCTTTTAAATGGATCGTTTGAGCCTGTTACCAAAACCAGTCTGAACGATTTGTTCAAGAGAATCGTAAGTGAGTGGACAGTAGGATTGAACCGAGCATTTGACTGATATGGCGAAAAATTACTTTAATTGCCGAAAAACAGAAATGTTACAAATAAAACGTGCTGTACCTAATGTGTTTACGACTTTATTGTACGACAGGTTTATAAACACACACACAAACTTTTCAGCCCAAGTTTTAAATGAGTAACCAAAAAAAGCAACAATGTTTGCTTAAATATAGCTTTTTGAAACGTCAGGAACATCTTGATCATAGGTCTCGATGTAGCCTACAAGAATAGTTGAACTGGCTGTTTTAACCGGTTCTTTGAAAAGAACTGTTCAAAAGAACCGATTTTGTGGAATTGATTCAGACTTTTATTCACCAACAGAGAACAGAGCACAAAACAAGCCCCCGGAAACAGCCTTCGCGCAACACGATTGGTGAATTTTCAGAGTGTCGTCATATACCCGCGCTTTGTTTGGAACGTCAGCTCTTTGGCGGGAATTAGGCTCCGGGAAGAGACAGGCAACGATTGTTTTGAGATGTGAGTTTTCCTATTAGATGACAGTAACGCGTAATAAATATATAGTTAAGACACCTAATATTATTGTAATGTATGCATTTAGTGATAAATACGCACGAGGACTGGTGTCAGAAAGCAAATTATGCTACTTAAATTATGTTAGCTAGTTAACCTAGCATTATTCAAGTTTAGAAATTATAGTTACTGTTTATGAGCTCTCATGAGAGCGGTACTGTAATATCTGTTTGTGTATTTATTGATCGTCAGCTACTTAGACTCATCATTATAATCGCTGATCATAATGATTTTAAAAGACGTCACATTATCCAGTTTTAGTAAACTTGTTGTTCAAACTCTGTCTAGATTTGAAATGCAGTTTCCAGTCAGAAGAAAGAAGCTGATCGGCAGCTCTCAGAATGATCTGTATGATCTGTATGATCACTGTCTTCAGTTTTATGGACAGCCTCCTCTGGAGAACATCTCTCTCACTGAGTTTGAAACCTTTGCAGTGGAGAGATTGAAATGTGAGTCACCTGCATTGTTCAGGTGTAAAGAGCCTTCAAGTGAGAATTATCTTACTATGCTAATAATATATTTGTATATATAATTACTATGTGCTTTTCCAAGTGCTCAAGTTTGTCGAAAACCTTGGGGTGAGCTTTGGGAAAAATTCTGAACAATACGGCAAGAAATTGGAAGCTGAAATTTCAAGTCTGAACTTTCCACACAAGGCAGAACTGGTGAGGACAACACATTCTTCATTTACACTTTTTTTTTTCTTATGCTGCACATTTTGTTAAAAAAAAAAAAAACATTTTCAAAATCTTCAAAACGAATTTGTCTATAATGAAGAGGATGGGTAGGTATTTTCATTTTACTATATTTTGCTCATAATTCATTAAAAAGTTATTAATGTTATGTTTTCCTTATGCTTTTGAACTCTTTAAATGAGTAAACTCCATTTATTTTATATCGCTTTTTCCCCCCATTCTGCCCTAATAACCCAGAGTGAACCGAAGGTTCCGGGAGGAATATCTGAATATGACAAACGAAGAAAAGACCACATCTCCCATTTTATTCTGCGCTTGGCTTATTGCCAGACGTAAGTATTCTTTATGTGCAATTCAGCATGTACTTAAACAGATTCATTAATTATTTTGTTTTGGCCAGTTATCTTTTTTTGTGAATGATACTAATGTTTTTTTAAGCGTACTGAAACTTAAGCTATGAATTTGCATTTATGTAACCTTTATAATATAAGTTTTACAGACCTGTTTACATGCAGGGTTTTGCTCCAAAGCCATATTCTCACTAAATGTATATATTTAGGATCATTTATTGGCAATTTTTTTTAAATGTAAGGTATAAATTAAACCATATGCTTTTATTTCGTTTTAGGGAGGACCTCAGGCGATGGTTTATCCAACAGGAAATGGATCTTTTCCGCTACCGATTTAATTACCTTCTTTCAAAGCACAAGGCTGACTTTTTGCATAAAAATAATTTGAAGTACGAGACGGTGAGACTGTTTTAAATATTAATTTATTTGTTGAAACATCCTCCAATTCCCTTTCTTTTGATGATATCGGAAAAATCTGTGTATTTAATTATTTTTAGATTGCAAAAACTGATAAATAACTAACTTCATCTATTTTCAGGTGTTGTTTTCTGCCCTAATCAGATTAAAAACTCTCATCCAGCTTCCCAATACATTGCTGACTAATCACTTTGTCTAATTATTGTCTTTGAAATTATTTCCCATCATGATTTAGATCTGTGATGCAGTGTGTTTTCACGTACAGTCCTGTAGGGGGCAGTTGTTCAACACTTAAAACATAGTTCATCTTTTAGTTCATGTCTTTCAGTTCCACTCTCTTAACATTCCTAATATGATTTCAGAGCTATGCCTGAATTCTTGCGTTTTCTAGCCGCAAATAAATGCTAATGCCATTGTCACTGAATAAAAGCTAAATAATATATTTTGTAATAACCTTTTCACATGATCGTTTAATCTGCTGTTTTTCTTTCAAGTTGCTCTCTGAATTGTGGTTATAAGCGCAACATTTTTTCCCCCCTTTCATTTTACAGGTAAGTGCAGAGGAGAAGAAAAACCTACAAGACAAGCTCATCGCGTCCAGTTATGGATTAAGTGGAGCCAAAGTGCAAGAATATGATGTCTACAAAGTAAGTTAATTCTAACATTATAAAAATAATAGAGTTCTAAAAAATGAGTAACTTTGTAAAATATGGCATACTAGAAAGGTTCATTTCAAATCATTAAATTCATTTAAACCAAGTTAAAGTTCATAATTCATGTTCTATGACTTGTAAGTGTTTATCTGACTTTTTTAATTAATTTATTTATTGACCTGCCTGTAAATCTCTTAAAATGAGCATAAGCTGTAACACTTTAACATTATGTTTGTGCAGTAGATTTAAAATTGATTAAAGTATATAACTTCTTATTTTTCTGTGTCAAAGGTGCCATTCCAGGATGCCCTGGATTTAGTGCGCACAAGGAAAGTCTACTTGCTGGCTGGAAATGCTTACATTCCCCACTATGAAATTGTCACGATTGTTCTTAATGACTTCCGAACAAGACTGTCCAAAGCACTTGCGGTAAGTAACAAAATTGGAGCCCCTTCACAAAACAATCCGTGACCACCACCAGAGGTTCATTTGTAAGTGGTGAGATGGATGTTGTAAACTTTGAAGGAAGGCATTATTAGGAGGGATTTTGCTTTTTGGTTTTGATTGGGAATGGTTTCGAGACCCCACACACACACACACACTTAACATGTATTTCTTCACTAAAACTCAAAGGTTTCCCATTTTCAAAGGGTTCATAGCAGGCTTATTGTAAGCTACAGAAACAGAGCTTGTAGCTCTCAGTTAGAGTTGATGGGGGAACTGCGTTAAGGTGGTCTTGGATGACTAGAAAGGTAACGCGACCGAGAGGTTATAGCAGTCATGAGATTGCTTTTTTTTTTTTAAGGTGTGAAAGAGTGGGCGTAGAGATGATAGTTTGGAGAGGCTTACCGTAAAGTGCTTGATGGCACACACTGAGAAGTCATGGGTCATTTCCACCCTCAGACGGAGATTAAAAGGCGGCTAGGAGATGGAGGAGGTCACAGGGAGGGTTGTTGGTCAGGAAATCAAAAGCAGCTTTTCTGTTAGCTCCTGCCAAGATTGCTGTAACCCACCATGGAGGCGTCTTGATTTTTTCCCCCTAACTCTGCCAAATGGCAGCAAAATGTGCTTCCCTGCGATAGGCTATTATCCTTTGAAAAATGACGCTTGTGTTTGTATTCCTACCATTGAGTTTCTCCCCTTGCATCATATTTATAACGCATGTTAATGTGATGTGTGTCAGGATATTCCCAGCAGACGGCACACTGAAGGCATTTCATGCTTGACGTGGAGCATGAGCTTTGCTGCTTCCTTGTTGTCTTTTGTTCAGTAGCACAAGCACAGATATGAAAAAAATATACAGGATCAATCAGACTTTAATCTTTTGAAAATAGTTAGACACTGTACTTGAAATGCTATTGAAGAAATGTATTGCAATATATACAGACACGTATGGGGTCAGGAAATGTTTTATTTTTTGAAAGAAATACTTTTATTTAGCAAGAATGCATTAAGCTAATCAAAAGTGACAGTAAACCATTTATAATGTTATAAAAGATTAAAAATAAATGCTGTACTTTTAAACTTTACATTTTCAACAAAGAATCCTGAAAAACATGGTTTCCATAACATTAATAATAACGATAAGAAGAAATGTTTCTAGAACAGCAGATCAACATATTAGAATTAGGGATGTGTGATATATATCGTTTTAACAATGTGCAATTTGACATTGAGTATTTTGCAAAAACCAAACAGAACACCTACGGAGTTCACGCATACATTATGTGATTAAGTCTAGACTAGAGCGTGTGCACATTTAGAGTGTGTTTTTTCACTGCATGATTCAGTCTAATAAAATGCATTAAGAATGATCACAAAATTCAAGATATGGGGGCAGAAAATGCATATCATTTCATGTTTTTTTTTCTTCAAAAATAAGCATGATTACAAATGTGATATTGATTTTATACAACAGTTCAATAAAAAAGTTAATATTAAGAGACTTACATTTTAGTCACCATACTGCCTGTTTTTGCTCCATTTTGCCAACAAAAAATAATTCCAAACAGCTACAGCGCTTGCACACTTTTAGAAAAAAAAAAGGCTTTATTAAAGGTAAAATTGGCCATGAAAGGTAAAAATGAATTTAAACTAGGGGTGTCAAAGTTAACGCGTTAACGCATGCGATTAATCAAAAAATTTTAACGTGTTAATATTTTTTTTTAACGCAAATTAATAATTTGATAAGGTTTGACCCCAACTTCTTCCCGTCTTCGCAGCGCGGAAGGTTATCTATCATTGTGTGATGAGGGTACAGCGAACCAGTGTTGCCAGGGTAACGGCACAAGTGGGCTATTTTGAAAATACTGTCGCGGGAAAAATTACAGAGCCGTGGGTTGCGGTCTTTTGGGCTACTTTTATAATGGACCACGGCCGCCCAAAGTGTATATAGACAAATTAAAATTAAAGTAGATCCTTTTATTAATGTGTATTATACTTGGAATGTATCCCTAGCAACTTAAGAACGGAGAGGCGGTTAACATCACAAACAAAGTGAGTTTCAGACAGAGCATACATGTTAAGGCTTTTACACAGCAGAAATAAACATGACAACAGCCACTATAGATTATATAAGATAATGAACACACGATTACGATAGGATATGGTCTGTATGTGATTTTCTTGACTGAGTCTTCTTCATAATGCATTTTGTCATAATACTTCATGTAAGGTCGCAAGAAAATGTTTTGTTGTGTTTATTTAGAAATACTTTTGATAATAGTTGGGTAAATGTATACTGGGATTGAAGCGATGTGGCTTGGTAAACGTTTTATTGCTAGTATAAAGATTGATAATGGCTGAATAAAAACAAAAGAATAATGATAAAAGAATAATAAGGATTATGTCTCATACCTGGCGGAAGAGTGATGGGTTCTGTTTCCTTAAACTAGTTTGTCATGCATTTCTTTATTTCAACACATTTACAGGTAAATCCTAGTATTTTAAATAATGAAATTTGTGATTAATCATGATTAATCACAGTCCATGACTGTGATTAACACGATTACATTTTTTAATCGATTGACAGCACTAATTTAAACTTATATAAAAATATTAATTTCTATCACTGATGTGAACTGACCACGCAGAATATGAAGAATATCAAAAACTGCAGCTGTTCACGGTAGACAGATATCAGCACAATAACACACTTGGCAAAATATCGTCTAATTATCGTTATGGAAAAAAAATCCCCAAAAATATCGAGAGATTTTTTTTTTTTTTCAATATCGAACACCCCTAATTAGAATGCTTTCTGAAGGATCATGTGACACTGAAAACTGGAGTAATGACTGCTGGAAATTCAGCTTTGCCTTCACAGAAATAAATTTCATTAAAAAAAAAAAAACTTTTCTGTTTTTTTGGATCAAATAAATTCACAATTGGTGAGCACATACAGGAAACTTCTTTCAAAAACATTAAAAAGATCTTACCAACCCAAATATGTTATGTTATTTACTTTAGTGAAGATAAAGCAGTTTAAAAGATCTACAGTGCTCCTGTTTTTCCATCAAGGTTTTGTTAAGCATGAGTTCACTGGTTATTTTATTGAGGTTATGTATAAAATAACACTCTAAATATGAAGTGCAGTTTAAATATTTCATTCATCAGCAGAACGGTGTGGTGGCTGTTAAGGTAATAGCCGCCTGTTTGTCATCTTCACTCCATTAATATCCAACATTCAAATGAGAGTTCCTGTGATGATAAACAATGCAGCAGCAGGTTTAATTGCTGCTATAACTGGAGAAATTAAAATGTGTGGAGGATATAGGGAACAATAATAAATCGGGCAGCTTTGTGAACTCAGATTACTTAACAACATTAGTCTGCCCAGCTTGGGTTTAATTGGGCGTTTTAATTGAAACTGGGGAGCGGTTGTGTTCGGTTGATCACTGGTAAGTGGAGAAGAGACAGGCTTTGTGCATTTAGTGCTGGCATGTAGTCTGCATAAATTTCCTCGTGCTTCTGGGATTGAATGTTCTTTGTGCTAGTTGAAGATGTTTTGTAGGCAATGTGTTTTGTGCTGTGCTGTTTCTGAGTTTTGTGTTACACCTGAATGTTGGGCATTATGATATGTCATAGATGGATGATGCAAAATTAAGAGAGGCTGGTCTCGGCATGGTAAATTATCTTTCAGCTTGGTAGATTTTTTATTTTTTTTTCGTCATCTACATGCCATCTCGTCAAGGCTGGCCATCATAGTGAGTCTGCCAGGCAGTTGGACAGCTGGTGGGATGGGTTTTATTTCGGCGGAATGTACTCAGAAAAGTCATTTGAATTATTATTCGGTAAGCTCTTGTCCGACCAAAGCGGGGAATAGACACTGCTAGTCAACAATCTCCCTTCTGCCAGCATATTGAAGTTGTATAAGCCTGCACATTAATCCATCCTGGCTAATGAAAACATATGCTGCCTGCACATTTTCTTTTTGATGGCGTTCAGGATGGCCACGCTGGAAGAAAATGAAATGTGTCAATCTTCATATTCTCGTCGACTCCATAAATCAGGCCTGGAATGGGTCTTTTATGATACTCAGAATCATTTCCAGGGAGATTGTCTGAAATCAATTGGCTGATTCAAAATCCTTTACCATGCATCACCTAGTTTAACTCTGAATGTCCATTTTAGTAGAGCTGCCATTGACCAGTAATTGTTGCAGGTGAATATTTCCAAAAGTGAGAGAACGCATTAATTTTCTGTGTGTTTTTTTTTTTTTTTTTTAAGCAACAATGTTTTTATTTAAGATAAAGAATGAGAGTGTTAGACGTTAGAAGTTTGTTCTGAATTTGGCTCTAAACCAACATTTTTGGTTGTTACATGGACTGATTTGACCATTGAATCAATTTCCTGGCCATTGTAATGCTTTTTGAGGTTTTATAAGGGTGGCCTTTTGTCCTCTTCCAGGCTTTTCCATTTTGTCAATGAAATTTTTTACGTTCATGTACCGTGTACTTTCATTTTTATGCCCTTTAAAGATAAAATGCATACAGCACAAAAAACCATTTATGTTGTTGTTGTTTTCTCATGATTCATTATGCTCTTGAAAGCATCAGATTGTGTTAAAAACTACAAACTTGTCAGTAAAATTTAGAATTGTATGTCATCAGTTTATAGATTTATGGAGTAACATAGCTTAAATTTCCAGCTTGTACTTTTCTTTTTTTTTTGGTGGTGGGGCCAGTGCAAATTTAGAAAATGCTAAATGGAAAAAAAACAGAACATCATTTTTGAGCCCTTCTCTACTACTTTATCACAATTATCATTACTTCCCTTGACACTACATCTGATCAATCTGAAAGGCCTATAGACCTATGTCAGGGTAGTGTCATATTTCATTTTTGACAGGAATGAAAACAAGGCTGTAAGCGATAGAAGTACAAGTTGTTTAACAACATATTAATTGTTCACCAGATAAAACATTTTTCTGAATGTATAAAAAGAAACTTTCAGTAGGCAAAACTCCATGAAACAGGAATGATTACTGAAAATTACATGGTCCAGAACCTGTATGCAGTGTGTGGCATAGTAAAGACTAGGGGTGGGAATCGCAGGGTACTTCACAATTCGATAATATCACGATTCACGAATACAGCGATTCTGCGATAATCGCTATATTTCTAGAAAATCCTATAACGATACATCAAGATATCTGTCTAACTATGAAAACAAAATGCCTGTGGAAAGGTTAAGTGCAAGTTTTCTGTTAAGTCCAAACTGATTTACAGCACAAAAAGTTCTGTAAATCAAATTTAACATGTTAAGTAAATTAATCATTTTATTCTTGGAGAATTAGAGAAAAACATTTATTTCATAATGATATTTTCCCCCATTTTAAATTCTTATTATCCAATGAAAGGTTAGATTTTTGTGATTTAAAAAAAAAAAAAAAAAAGATCAAAAGGATTGACCAAGGGTGCTGGTATTTTTGGCCATGACTGTGTGTGTGTGTGTGTATATATATATATATATATATATAAACGATAATTTATAACTTTTCCACGACATTATAATTTATTGAGATGCACTTGTATAAACCTGGTACATTTCAAAATTTACCTGGAGTGCTTTCTCAACCTTTCCTCTCCTCTCATCATAAAAACGGAGCCCCGCACATGACATATTCACATCGCATCTCAAGTTTATTTCAAATGTAGACGCGCGACAAACGCACACTTCTGCGCCGCATTACGGCTCTTACAAGGTTTTGTTTCGTCGTCTATGCCATATAGGTGCAGATTTATGTTTCTGCCGGTCAGTGCCTACACTTCATATATAAGGGAAATCCACCTGCGATCCGAGCTGAGAGGTTAGGCTACTCACGGACTAAAATATGTGCTCTGCAATAATAACGTGATCGCACCGATATAGTTCACACTGACAGCTTTTCTGGGGCAAATTTTTAGTTCTCATCTTCATAAGCATAAGCCGCTGGTGCATCCCTGATTTGTTGTTGGTCTGCCATTACGCTCGTATTTCTTCTTCACTGTGAATTACAATTTCCGTTCATATGACCATTCGCAATCTGGGAAGCGCCACCACAAGAAGTCTGGAGGTAACGTTACTGCCGCTCCTTTAAGCCAAAGTGGTAAACAGCAGGTATGAATTTAGATCTTTTTGTATGTTTAAAAAAAAAAAAGGTAGATATTTGGTGCCGGAGTATCGATAACGTCCCCCGGCCGGAAATATGGCGATAAATCGGCACATCGATTTAATGTCCCACCCCTAGTAAAGACTGTAAGTCCATCCCTCACAGCCTTGTTTTCCTCCATGTAAAATTCAATATGGTGTCTAACCTGATTAAGGTCTATAAATAGATTTATAAATGATGCTGATTTGTGTCTGGATGGTGGACATTGCAATTTTCCTGCTTATACCCCATGTTTCATTGACTGCCTGACAAACCCGCTGAAACTTTAGTTTCTTTGGAAAGTTTCAAAGGTTCTCCTGGCATGCAAGCTGCAACTTGCCAATTATGATTTAAAAGCCTTGCATCGTGTTCGGTTTTTAAAAGAGCGGTCACCAGCCAGCAGAACGTGGTGAAATACAAAGGTAGTCATGTAGAGTTAATTGTGTCCATGACGAACAAACAGAACGTCTGACATGGGGATCCGTTCTTAATCAAAGCTGAGCTGCGGCTTATGGTCCGACATTTAAAGCGCTATTTCCATCAAAGTCAGTGTAATTCCCTCTCGTTGTTCAAAAGTCATCATGGATGAAGCGGCTCGCTCTGCAAATATTCAACACTTTTTGAAAATAAGACCTCTAATATAATGAGACTGTCCATTGATGGAAATTATTATTAGCCTGAGCCTTATAAAGCATGTTAAAGACTGTACCATCTCACTAATTCTTTTCCTGTCATATTGGTAATGAGGTTTGGTTTAAAGCTTCAGTGTTCTTGACTTTCACACTGTTCCTATAATTCCTTTTTTATGTGCTTTTCAGGGCTCAATAATACTCAATTTTTTTTTTTTTGCTGGTCAGGCAAGTAGTTCAGTATTTCAGTAGTTCAAATTATTTATCTAGACATTTGGTAACACTTTACAATAAGGTTCAATATTTAACATTAGTTAACTGTATTAGTTAATATGAACTAAAAATGAAGAATACTTCTACAGCATTTATTAATCTTAATTTCAACATTTACTAATGCATTATTAAAATCATAAGTTGTGGTTAACATTAGTTAATGTTAGTTAATAAAAATACAGTTGTTCATTTATTGTTTGTTAGTTGTTAGCACTGTGAACTAACATGAACAATAAATGAACAACTGTATTTTTATTAACTAACATTAACTAATGTTAACCACAACTTATGATTTTAACATGAACAATAAATGAACAATAACACTGTGAACTAACATGAACAACTGTATTTTTATTAACTAACATTAACGAATCTTAATAAATACTGTAATGTATTGTTCACTGTTCATTTGTTTTAGTTAATGCATTGTGTTAACAAATGACACAATACAAAAATATACAATTGTCCATTCTTTTTTTGGAAAATAATAATACACTGTCTCATTACTGATATGTCATTTTAAACCCATCCAGATACTTCTAAGACTATTCATTCTTTCAGCATAACCTCACATATCTTAGCCAGCTATTTATAACATTATCTTGGTGGTATTTAATAGAGATGCACCAAATGTTTAGCAACTGAAATTATTCGGCCAAAAATAGCCAAAAAAGATCTTTAGGTGTTCGGCTGAATAAGAGAAAAGACCAAATAAATGACACCGAACAATCACGTGACGCGGTCAAATAGAGGTGTGCACTAATGCAGCAGACATGTCGGCAGTGTGGAAGCATTCGTCCGAGAAAGACAAAAAATCATTACAAGCACCGACAGAGAGAGACTGATTAGTGCTGCATCTCACGTCTCCGATGAGAAGAGGAAGAGGTGGTTGTTGCTGGTTACTGTATGATGATTGAAATCGCAAAGTGGCCTAAAACAATTAGTAAATAAACTGCAGAACGTTATGTTTTCAAATACAAACACAAATCACATGTTTTCTGCCAGTGCTGCATGAGCTCGTGGCGCTAACTGCTTTTTAGCCAGGGTTCAAAGTCCAAAGTCTGAGCTGAAACAGTGTTGCTCGTCAGTTGCTGATTAACATTTTTACGAATTTTTCCAAGGCACTTGACAATACGATACGTGCGCCAAATATCTGTGCACATTTGTATTGAGAATAGGCATGGGCCGGTATGAGATTCTGACGGTATGATAACCTTAGATAAAAATATCACGGTATTGCGATTACAGCTCTAAAATATGTTATTTTTAAATGTCTGGGTAAAAAACAACACAGTTTTTTTCCACTGAACACGATATATTTTATTTTTAAGAAACATATAGAACATTTTGGAACAGTAAACATGTAAGGCTAAATTAAAATAAATAATTGAATTCTTGTTAATTAAATTAAGTGCAGTCACTTAGGTGAGCCTAAACCTTGCAGCTCAACAATAATCAGAACATAAATTATTTTCTGTAAAAAAAATAAAAAAAAATAAAAAATCCTTATAAATGGAGAAAAACTAAAATAAAAAAAGGCAGTCACTTAACCTAAACCTACAGCTCAATAATTAAAAACATAAATCAAAACATAATTTCTGTAAAAAAAAAAAAAACACCATTAAACCTGCAGCTCAACAAGGTTTTTGGAGATATGCTCACTTTCTACACATTCATCTTTCAGTCCAAGTTATGAGCGGTGAGGTACAAAGATGTGTGCACATACACATAAGGAGAGAGCGCGAGTGTGTCCTCACACACACACACACACACACACACACACACACGTTCGTTTTTGTGAAAAGTGGGGACATCCCATAGGTGTAATGGTTTTTATACTGTACTTACTGTATGTGCTATTGCCCTACACCTAAACCTACCCCTTACAGGAGACTGCATTTCAACTTTCCCCAAAAAAACCTCACACTGTATGATTTATAAGCGTTTTGAAAAGTGGGGACATGGGTCAACGTCCTGAAAAGTCACCTTCACCTTGTAATACTTATGTCATACCTTTGTCATTATACAAATCCATGTCTTGACTTTTCACAAAAACGCGCGCACACACACACACACACACGGTCTCTCTCCAAACAGTGGCAAAGACACCTGAGAGCCAACAGTTTGTTTGTTTTTTTTAAATGACGTGATTTTGAACAGATGTAAACAATGGCAGGAGGCTTAAAATTATAGACGTGATACCAGCTAAATTTAATTGGTGTACTAAATCGCAGAAACGTAGTACTTTAGTCTGCTATTCCCCGCTCTGTGAAGTAATGTGAGGGAGGAAACTAGTTGACGTTGGCTAGTTAATTAGGCATGTTATCTGCCTCGGTAGCTAATAGTATTTATTTCAACACTGAAACAACCGGCGAATGGGTCTCTGTCTTCTGATCGAGGGTGAAAGAGGGAGAAATGAAGATGACACAGATATATCGTTTGTGTACGACCTGGAAGTATTTATTTAGCGATCGGCGCCAAAACGTCATCTGTACGGAACATCATTGTGTACGGAAAATGATTGGTCTACGTTACCCGAAAAATTCCCATACGGCAGACTTCGTGTTTTTCGACGGGGGGAAAAGTTTCAGGGATTCACCTCATTTGGCCATCATCCTACACACAGGTTACTCTCACTGACCACTCGCACCAGCTGGAGGGGGAGGGGTCTTGTGACTCATTACGCTCTTCACTGCTCACAACTGAGGGAGTCCTGCACTTTCCGTCTTTGACGACACATAAAAAAAACTGCGCATACCGCAGGAACGGTATAACGAAAAATTTGAGTGGTTTTGAAACCGTGAATTTTCCAAACCGCGGTGTACCTTGAAACCAGTTATCGTCCCATGCCTAATTGAGAATCACTTATGAATCTGCTGTTGTCAACAAAAAGAAGCACTGTTCTTTAAAATACAATAAAAAGACATTAACAATAATAATAATTACAACAGCTCTATTTATACAGTTTTTATAATATTTACAGACAGTGTTCAAATTGGGATCTGTATTTTCTAACGTTTTAAATTTTACAACTTAAAATTTCTAGTATTTAAATTAGCAGTGTTCACTTATCATGAGAAACTAAATGTTTACGTTTGTAAGACATGAAAGGATGCCTAACAAACGTATGATGTAGTGACATTTCAGCACTGGCCCGGGCAAGTGGCAGTTCCACCAAAATGCTGAAGATCTCTTACAAGCTCCATATGGTTGAGCTTTGCTTCTTTATAAATTGGCACCTGTACGC
The DNA here is from genome assembly GCF_012432095.1 of Onychostoma macrolepis. NCBI lineage: Eukaryota > Metazoa > Chordata > Actinopteri > Cypriniformes > Cyprinidae > Onychostoma > Onychostoma macrolepis. The sequence continues at coordinate 15,562,516 of NC_081167.1, read as the reverse complement.
CAGAAAATGAGAGAATTAATTAGTTAGTTAGTTGTTTTCTCTGGATGTTTTATAGATTTAATTGCCAGCCAAGTTTGCTGACTTGATCATGTCAGTGTACTTTTTCTCATGATATTTTTAGATTCATAATTAGGACTAGCTCTGTTTAATAAGTGCCCTCTCTGTGCTGCCTGATCTTTTGTTGTTACCTTGATTTGCAGGATTTTGACTTCCAAAACTAAACTTGACTGAAAGAAAAGGTCTTTCACTGAAATAGTAGAAAGCTTCGCATCTTAAAATAGATACTGGCAATTTGGAGCATGTATAAATCTTTCATTGATGGAAGTGTTTGTGAGAGGGGAAACTTTGACACAAGAGTTTAAGATATTTGAAAGTTATATTTTTGTTATTAAAGTTATTACTTTAATTTGGCGCAAAATAATACATGTTTAATTAACTCTGTTTAAATATTTTGGAAAGGAATCAAATAAGTTCTAAAACATCTTTTTCCCTTAAGATTTTGTGAAACAAAGAGGAGCTGTACACACATACTGAAGACTGCTGGATGAATTCAGTTCTGTCATCGATGGATGGCAGAATAGGATTAAAAAATGTTCTCATTCATTCTCTTAAGGCTTTCATGTAGGTTGCTTTGTTTGCTTCATATACACTACCATTCAAAAGTTTGGGGTCAGTAAGATTTTTTTTTAAAAGAAAATGATACCTTTGTTTAGCAAGGATGCATTAAAATGATCAAAAGAGACTTGTACATTATTACAAACAAACAAAACAAAATCTGTTTCAAATAATTGCTATTATATATAAATCTAAATCTTACCAACCTCAAATGTTTGAATGGTAATGAATAAGGAAATAAGATTTTATTTGATTCACTTCCTAATGTCATATTGAATTATGACTGCAATGGGCTTTAGCAAGTTTGTTGTCCTGTTTTGTGTTTTTGAGCATCAGCATGCATACAGAGGTGCGTTTGTCGTCATAGCCATAATTGTGACCTCTTTTTATGCTAATATCATCCATCATCATTTGTGTTTACATTAGATCCAATTAAACCGGATCATTTCACATACACCTTTTCAGTCATGTTTTTCTCTTTCAACTGTCAACCAGAAATGACATTATCAATTTCTTTTGGCTGCATCACGGTGCATCTCTAACTGTATTTACTGTAACACAGTAATGTAATGCCGCCAATACCTTTTCTATATTCATGTGATAAGATTGTAAATGACCTCCAAAGATACTCATTTTTAAATCGTTTTTCAACACTGACTGACTCCAGGTTCTTCGGTTTCATTTTGTGAAGCGTTTCTTTTTATCACCAGGTTGTGAAATATTACCTTGTCGCTAGGCATCTCACACTTTTCGAAAGTAAAGCTTGACCTAATTGAGTGTCACCTGGGTAGAGTAGAAAAACACAAGCACTTCCACTCTGCCTGCCAACAATTCAATTGAAGCTGTCAATCCAGAGCCCAATTTTATCCATTTGGCTGTAGCTGGCGTGTCTGGCTAGGGCTGTGTGGAGGTGCCGATGGATGGATGGACACATGCTGAAGAACATGGCAATGGCAAACTCTCAATCATGCTGGGTCCTTCTGTAACTGAAAGGCCATCTCGAACAGTTGAAGGTTTATTTTCCCTTGTCCTCTCGGGTGATTAATGAGCAAGCATGGCTGTTGTGTGTCCAGACGAAGAGCTGATGCATTCCTTGCTTCATTATCTGATCAATGCGAAGGGACTCTGATAACAACTTGAGTCAACAGAGCTTAGGGATTGGTTCAGATACTTTTTTTGTTTTTTTGGAAAGTGGTTCGCATCAGTGAGTAATGATTATCTGTTTCGCTCTGAATAGCCTAATATTTAACTGTATCTTAATTAAGTTGAGTATTTAAAACAATTCCCTCATTGAAATTAATCAGTTGGCATATAAATTAACTTAAATGAACTATATATGCAGCCATGTGATAATGCTGTCTGCTAGTGCATTAAGCAGTAAATTATAACAGGATTGTTAATGGATGGATAAATGCACTTTAATGATTTTAAATGGAGCCTTCAGTGCAAATCAGCAACTATTGTACTGTGCACAAATATGAAACTGCATACAAAAAAGACATTGCTGGACTACATAGAGTGCAAATGTAAAGTGAATGTAACCTGCTATTTTAAATACTGTGGTCAAAGCTCTGTCAGGGCTTCAGATACGATAGTGGACTCTCCTCAGGCTCTTAATTATTGATTTACCATGCTTTTGTAAGAATACTATGGTAACATATTGGTACTATGGTATAGAAAACTAGTATCCTAAACTACAAATATTACAGCTCAACTGTTTTCAACATTAATAATAATAATATTTTATTGAACCCCAAATCAGCATATTAGAATGATTTCTGAAGGTTCATGTGACACTGAAAACTAGAGTATAGCCTGCGGAAAATCATCTTTGCCATCACAGGAATAAATTATATTTTAAAATAGACCTCTTAAATAGCTTGTGCCATTTCTTGATAGTTTGTGCAGGTTTTTTTTTTTTCTGCTCTGTTTTGTGTTTGAAACCTCTTTGTGCTATAGTTTTCTTGGTAGTCAAACCAGTGCATCCTCTTACAAAATTTATTCTCACTGCAGGTAAAAAGGTTACAAAACATTCTCTGCCCATCTGGTGTACTGGCCAAATAACAACACTGATGGGAAACTAGAAAGGTTTTGCATTGTATAATGACATCTTACTGGAGAGGCAGCACTTATGTCAATGAGGCCTTTTAAGCACTGGCTTATTCCACCAAACACCTTGAGGCAGTGTGAAGAGAATGTGCAATTAAAAACACATCCGCTTCTGTATTTTAAATTGTCTTTCAGTCTCGCTCTAGACATTCTACCCACAAGTTTGCAGTCCAGTGGTCTTATGCTGTTGATTTATGAATGTGTAATGCCAGGCTGGAGATCTCTCCCACTCTGTGCTGTGCCAAATGTCCTGATGAATGCTGGAGGAGAGAGATGACCTCCTTGTGGGATCCAGATAACAAGATTGATTTGGGTTCCTTGTCGGCAAGTCTTGCCTGGGATGTAATGATTTGAGCGCTCCATGCATTTATCAAAGCTCCACTTGTAGTCTTGTCTTCAGCGTCTCCCCTCTTGCTTAAATGCAGAACAGGGAGCGCTTTAAGTAGTTTCCTGTCTTTAGGGAAGCTGGGAGCCTTCGGGCATGTTTTGTACAAACAGTTCCTTAGTACAACAGCAATAATCGTTTTCTAAATATTCCTGGTATTGCACACAGGTGTCAGTTTCATGCCAGAGATATTACGAGAAACAGACGTTGAGAATTAACAGGATTTTTATTTGTGATTTATTTTACTCATTGTTTTGCCTGTACGGTAGCTGCGAATTAATTGTGCAATAGAGTAACTGAGAAAGCATGATGCATGGACATTTGCAAAATAGTTTAGTAATGAAGTTAAAGACTCATAATGTTCCATTTGAAAATATCAAACGGGTGAATGTTCAAGAAGATTTTACAATTATGCGGTTATTTTATGTTTGTGCCAATAACCAGTATAATGCGTTTTGAATTATGAAAGGAGCTCTTCATTAGATGATAATGATCTTGTGTGAATTATTCATTTTATTATAGACTGGACTAACATTTAAATTTATTGCCTACATTTTATACTGACAATTTATCTATTTAAGCCTTGAGAGGATGTTAATGTGACATTATGGATCGTTAAAGAATTGGAAAGTGGCAGCAAAAGTACAGCGTTAGGTCTTTCTCTTTTTGTGGAGGTGAAATGTTTCCAAGAAGAACGCTTCACACACTCTGTGCGCCTCTCAACACCGCCCACTTGTGAAACCCGGTTGTCGCTTCAATTTTCCAATTTTCCTCTCACAAAAAGCCAGGGCTTCTGAAAGGCACTTGAATATAAATATTTTAGGGTTGTAATTATTTGAGGGGGAAGCATTGATGTTTAAATATTTAAGGCTTCGTCTTTCAGTATGCTGTGACAGTATTTAGTGGAGCTCTCAAACTGTCTTACTGCACAAAGTCTCAGACGTCTGTTATAGCATCAGATTATAGCTCAAGTATGGACGGGTAATTGTATTTTCAGCTGTTTTATTAGCATCTTCATTTCTGGTTTGATGCTGGATCTACATGCTTGACGTTCTTCATTCTTCAGTGGAACACTTAAGGATGAATTTGCAGTTTGTTGATGATAGGGTAGTCATGTAATTTAGTTTATTTATTTTTCACTCATAGTGATTGATTCAGCCTTGGAGATAGCGTTAAGAATTGTATATTATTTGTATTATTTCTCTGCTATTTCAAAATAGGTCATAGGAATTTGATTATAGATGATGAAATGACCAGAAGTTTTACCAAATTTACCAAAGTAGAAAATGTCCAATAAGTTGTGCTTGTATGATGTTGCACCATCGTACAGACTGAATTTGCAGATGACTGACTTTAATTTCCAAAGCAACCACTGTGATAAATATTCTATAAATATAAGAATTCTATTATAAAGTGAGACCATTTTGTATTTATTTTAAATGTATTTTGTATCTTAAATGTGGGGTAAGCGATTTCTGGTAGCCAATGTTGATATTTGAAATCACCAAAACAAACACGCCCCTATGCCCGAAGCGTGAATCCATATTCGGGAAAAAAATAAAACGCTAACGGTTGCCTGTTACATTACAGTACATAATTTCACTTATCACATAAACAGAGTAAGGAGAGATGACTGAGGACTATGACAAAAGATTTGCAGATCCTGAGCACCACTGACAAACATCTAATCTTGTAAAATGTCTGGTAAGTACTGCCGCTCCATAGTATAAACAGAGTATGTGCGATTTGCGAATCTCGAAAGTAAAAGTGAAACTAAAAAGCGATTGTGCATTCAAAAGCAGTTTCAATGCCAGGCATAATAGTGTCTCCCTGATGGCCGCAATTTTATATACAGTATAATTACCCAATGATAAAACTGCGAGAGAAAGTATTGAAATATGTATTTTCCTCCCATCTCGTATTTATTCCTTTTAAGGAATAGGTAGTATACATGTCATTTTCTTTCCAAACACTGTATTGAATTTGGGATGCGGGAGTGGGGGCGGTGGTAGGATCACAATGCCAGCTTAACATCGTGATGTCTATCAGCCATCAGCGATGGACGATAGCATCGTCTATCAGCCCAACCCTAATACGTACGCATTACGCATCCCAGGCAATGATTAGTTCTGTGAAACAAAGCAAAACCAATGTTACTCACCGATCGAGAAGAAACAAAGCAACCTCGGCGTCCGATCGCAGGCCTTCCCGCTCCTTCAATTCCCTCCAGCGCTGGAAAGCTGATCCGATATTTACACGGGTCCTACTTCTTGCCTTATCGTAATACCTTGTCTACTCCGGATGCGAGCGGCGCAGCGCCACAAAATACTCTCTACTATAGAACTCATTATAATCACTAATAATGCTGTCTACACTGGGTCCCGACAGTAAACTGCTGCCGTGTTCATTTCAAATGATTTTCATCAGTTGCTTTGTCGTCCAGTGTAGACAGACTTTAGCTGGCGCGGTGCAACATGACAATTGTCACGTCCAGTGTAGACACGCTCGGGTCGGCTAATGTCCGTCCTGTGTGCTGAGCACTCTCCCCCGCATCATGAGTTAACACGCCCCTTACTACTGATTGGCTACAAGTTTGTTTTGGTACTCGGCCCCGACTCGTTTTCTAAAGCGTTTTTGAAAAAAACACATACCCCACCTTTAATTAGTGGTCGACCGATATTGGTTTCTTAAGTTAAGTCGTGACGTATTGTCAAGTATGGTGACCCATACTCGAAATTGGTGCTCTGCATTTAACCCATCCAAGTGCACACACACAGCAGTGAGTAGTAAACAAATGCGCGCGCACACACACACACACACACACACAGTGAACACACACCCGGAGCGGAGCTCCAGCACCCGGGGAGCAATTAGGGGTTCGGTGCCTTGCTCAAGGGCACCTTAGTCATGGTATCGAAGGTGGAGAGAGTGCTGTTCATTCAGAATCCCCACCTTCAATTCCTGCCGGCGCGAAAATCGGTTACAAGCCCGACTCCCTAACCATTAGGCCACAGCCGATGCCGATATCTTTGAAACCAGAGTGATAGAGCCCTGCATTTCGGCCCGGGCCCAACGGGCCCTGACTTTTTTACCCCCCTAGGGCCGGGCTTCGGGCCAATTTTCACGTCATAGTTCAGACGAGGGCCGGGCCTCGGGCCTGTTTTAGTTTTCTCCTTATTTTTATATTTTAGACATCCATCAATGTCTAAGCTAAGTGCTTAGAAAAGCGCTATATAAATGTAAGTTATTATTATTATTATTATTATTATCATTATTATTATCAATTAGTGATGGGAAAAAAATCACGGCGCTGGTGGAAACAACACGAGACCGTGCCGGGACTGTGAAGAGCGGCTCGACGGTGTTTAGTGTCCAGCAGCAGCGATCGTGCCGTCAGCGCAGCTGTTCTGCGTTCAAATACACGCAATAAAGCTTGCCGTAAAGCCCCAGCAAAAGTAATTACCATGAATGTGTCTGGGGGAAATAGTAAGGAGATATTTGAATTACTTACTAATAAACTAGTGTTTTCTGTGTCAGTGTTGCATCAGTGTGGATTCATCTCCTCATTAGACACGCCTTTAGAGAGAAGTGCATCTTCACGGATTATGATTATAATAAATGAGTTTTTGTTTTCAATTTGATTTATTTCGTTAAGTAGTAATTTAAAGCTTTCTACAGATATATTTATCATGTCTGTGAGGCATGTATTCGCTGACTTTCGGTTCAGTTTTGTGAAGCGCTCCTGTTCAAGACGAGACGGCAGAAAGCGTATATCGTTTTCTTAAAAGCACGACGTTTTGTTGATATTGTGAGTGCACACAAATAGAAGTAGACCCTTTACAGTTCCGAATGATGTATTACTCTTACCTTTTATGAGCAAAAATTACGGCCTATTTTAAGTTGTTTCCATGGAAAAAAAAAAAAAATGCAATTGATTGCGCTGGCGCCTCCATGTCCTGCGCTTTAGCTATTGGATGCGCTTTAGCTATCCAACTATTGGATGCAGCGCACATTTATCTAGGTTTAACGTTTAAACATTGTTATCTGTTTTATTATATCTATAGATTTTATTTTAGGCAAGTCATGATGATTTGAGAAGGCTAAATTGATCGAGCATGCTCATCAGCCTGCCGGTCTGCCGCTGGCTGCTTGGTCGTTACTTTAAGAAAGAAATAACTTGTTTAACGAACAAAAAAATGCTCCAAACTTTTTTCAAAATTAACTTAAAACAAAAAAAAAAAAAACGAAATATAATCACTTTGCCATTACATACAAAACTGAACTATTTTAATAGCTGAAACATGAGCCGTTTTGGGAGAAGGGGGGAAAAAAAAGACGGGCTCGGGTCGGACACGGGCTGGTAATTCTGATAAGCTGTCGGACACGGGCCGGGCTAGGGCCTGAGTATCTCGGGCCAGGGCTCTGCAGGGCTCTACAGGGTGGCCGATGGCCGATAATTGTATTTATTTTAATTAATATTTAAAAAATTTGAAATAATTTGAAAATGGATTAAAAAATAAATGAGTAAAATAAACATACTTACACTTTAGATGACAAAGTATTTTTCACAAATAGATAAATATTTAATAAAAATATAATTAAAAAGAAAGTAAACACTAACCAACAGACTACTCTGTATTCTGGAAAGATTGTGTGCATTGGGAATCATATTTTATTCAAATAAAGCCAAGGTAACACTTATTTTACATACAGCACACAGTGAAAATGACATGAATATGACAGTGGGCAAATGCATAAAGTGCAGCATAATTTGAAATCACAAATTTATTGTTTAAAGCATTCAATTTGCACCGAAAGTCACGCAGAGAACACGCGATAATGCAGGATACACATGCACACTTCACAAGATCTCACAACTGGATTCGACTAAGTTTGCAAGGTTTGTGAAATTAAGTGTTCATTAGCCATTCCAAGAATTGTTTAAATTATATAAATGCGTATTTGCTGAATGCTGACGGCAAACGAGAAAGTATTATAATGTTTGCCTTTCTATTACTAATACTATAAAAGCAATCGTTGTAATACTTTTTTGTATACATTTTAATCCCTTTGTTTAACAGTTCTATCTGAATATTAGACAGACTTCTATCCGTATTAGACAAAACTGTTAACGACAACAGCGAACAAGAGGGAGAATGTGAGCGCTGTGTGCTCAGTAGGGCTGTGACGGTTACCGCATCACCGCGGTAATGAGATGCCGACCGCGGTGTTGAGGTCATCACCGCACTTTTTTTGCGAGGTATTTGCAGGAGGAAGCTAGAGGTCTGCATTCCGCGGCACAGGACCAGATTTCTTGCGACGCGGGATTAAATTCCCGAATAAAACTCTGTAGCGGTCGGTAACTCTGGTGTAATTTGAACGGGAGTGGGGGGTCTAACAATATCCCGTTCCCAACGTCCTTTCAGAACAGCATATCTGCGCTTTACTCACTCTTATCAGTTTCATGTATTTTATTGCGGCGTCTGTGCGCGCAGCATGTGCAAAACGGCCTCTAGACAGAACAGGCAGGTTGTCGATGAGTGACAGAGCAGAATAAGGATGTCAAAGCAAAGTGTGGATGCGCTGTCCTTGAAGGGCGTTCAACTTGGACTGGAAAATAGTCAGTTTACTGCTAAGAAACCCACGTCAGGCAAGTCTGACTCAGACATTCTTCTCAGGGATGTTAAAAAATGATTTCATTTCGCAATGTCTACAAGCCAACGGTTTTGTTCATATTTTGCTTATAAATGTCGTTTTTTTTCTCTCTCTGCGACACTTTTCCTATTGTGTTGACAGCAAAATGTTAAACGAATTTTGACAAGACGAATAAAAATAACAAATAGGCTACAATTTTTGTACAACCTACAGGCCTATTTTATTTTTATTTTTTTTCTCTGTGACATTTTTTCCTATTATGTTGTTTGTTGACAGCAAAATGTAAAATTAATTTGATTCTGGTCAAGATGAATAAAATAAATAGCCTACAATAAATTTTGTGCAGACTACATTTTTATTTCTTATCTCTCTCTCTTCAGTAGTGGAAATTTAAATGTGAGATTCTTGAAACGAGATATATATTTAGCGGGAATGGTCGGGTGAGAAATAAAATTATTCTAAGTGGACAGCGCGTGAACAAAGAGTGGATTTATAGCGGGAGCGGGGTGTGGATGTGGAATATAGCCTCGCGGGAGCGGGTTAAAAAAAACAGCCGAACACTTATACTTTTGTTGCACTTTGAAAAACCCAAATCAGAAAGAAAAAGTGCGATTAACTGCCAAACCGAGATATTTGTTGCTGCTTCCCCGCGGTAAGAAAAAATCCCATACCGGCACAGCCCTAGTGCTCAGGCACTGCCGTTGTCAGCGCCGTCAAAATAAAACGAACCTCGAACACATTGGCCAAACAGACAAATTTTATCGTCTATACAAAGTCAGTTATTAATTCATTGATCATCAGCATCAAATTGTGCGCTGATGTCTGTGTATTTTGAAGTAAAGGGCATGTAGCAAGTCTACAGGATGATTTGAGTATTTATTTTTTACTTTTATGTGCCACATATTTATTATTTAGTGGCATGTTGTGCACTTTTGCTTTTGTTCTTGTTTTGTCCTATTACTTTTTATAAAAAATTTAAGAAATCCTTATTTTTGATCTTTAAGTAATACCAGTACCCTGTGACCTGTCTAACTTTACAACCATTTCTCACTCCCACTTGTGACTTTCAAATTGTTCCTAGAAATTACTGCACTAACATGGTATACTGGTTTTTCTTAAGGATGTTGATGTTAATGTCTGTTACACTCTACATCAGTGTTATTCCGAATACATTTCTACACTTCAGTTACCCTCTGCTATTGTATCTCTACTGTACACAGTCAATTTCATGGTCATGTATATCTTATCTGTCTGTATCTTATATCTTATTTACCGTAATTCTTAATTTTAGTTCTTTGTAACGTTTATGTACATATTTAGTACTTTATTTAGTGAAATTTAATCTGTGTTGTTTTGTGGTCTGGTGCTATTTTTTTTTATGCACTGTGGTTCGGATAGATCAATGTGTACACACTTTGTATGATTGAAATGACAATAAAGCCACTCTGACTCTAAATCACAAACAACTGGAAACATCATGGGGCTTTCGAATATTGTTATAGACAATGGGGGCCTTGGAGTCAAAAAGATTGAGAACCACTGCCCTAGACTTAAGTCTGTCTTCTGCTTCTCATAGTTTTTTCATAAGTGAACATGTCAGATAGGCATCATGGGAAATGTAAAATTGACCTCCAGTGAGATGTGACCTTTGAGTTTGCTATCAGTCTGTTCATCCCTCAAGTACCTCTGGTCGCACATGGAGTGAAGGCCACTGATCTGCACAGTGTAAGAAGGCTGGAATTGGATCACTGTTTGCTTTTCATATCACACTGAATACATTTAAGGACAGAAGATGATGATGTTAGATAAACACACTAACTCGCCTCAGTACAAACTCTACAATACGTGCCGGTGTATACAAAATACAGAGACGGCACATATCTTTCCAGCAACAAGTCGAGTGAGATCAACGCAAATTTAAAATGGGGAAAATAAAGTGTCCAAGGGGTCAATATGTGATAACTGAATGGGTCAGTCGTGGAATAGTGTTAGTCTATGTTTGCTTGCTTCGTCTAGTGCAGGGGTTTTCAAACTTGGTTTCAGCACTTTAAGCATTTAGCAAATATTTCATTTCACTCTTACATAATGTTTTTCTATTTGTTACTTATAAGATGAGTTGTTAATCATATGATTAATCCTGATCAATTAATTCTAGTTTCTCACAGTAAGAAATCTATTTGTGGATATAGAACTAGTGCATGTATCTGAAGAATAATAATAATAATAATAATAATAATAATAATATTTAACATCATATCTGTTATTAAGGTTTGCAGTGGGTTGAAAAAGTCACTTTATTTTTAATGTTTCCTTGTTACAGTGCAATTACACATACTTAGTAAAAAAAAAAAAAAAGGAATATTACCAACATGTACTTAATATTTTGGGTTTGATTTAGTGTTAGTTGCTTGTAATTATGAAATTTTGTAATTTATGTAATGTAAATATTTAATTTACTGTTGCTAGTACAGTAAATAAATGTAACGCATAACGAGGACACATTAATATAAAGTGTTACAGAAAAAAGATATACTTTCAATATTTAGTTGATATAGGCCAAGTCATATTTTCCAGATACATAACCATTTCTTTTGGCTTTAGTGTAGGTAGTGGCTGTATATGTTTATATACATCAGTTTAATTTGACCAATAACCTGTTGTCTTTATATCATACTTATGCCACCCATACAGTATATGACAGTTATCGGATTGCTGTTCGTTTCACACTATTCACAACTCTGTTGTCGCCAATGTCAGTTCCAGTCAAAACACATTTCACACTACAGGACTTGGGTCGCAGATAGATTAACCTGCTAAATATCTGTCAGTCAGCTGTGCTTCTCTCAGATCGCGTCTTTGAAAATTCACACAAAGCAATTGTCACTCACGTGAGCGAGCACTGATTTGCCTTCGATTTTGAGCCTTTGTCAGTGATCTCCATTAACTGTTGGCGAGTGGTAAGTCGGCTCTTAAATGATGTATTGTGTGGGTGAGATTACTGTTGTCTAAACAGGTCTTTATACATCAAATGCATATAACTGTCTTTATTTTTTAGAAAGTATTTTAGGGATCTTGCCTTTAAAAAGTTTGAAAACCCCTCCTTTCATTTTATCTTCCCAAGGCTGGCTGAAAGTCTTAGGTGATGGCAGCTGTGCATCGTGGCAGCAGTCAAACACAATTTCATAGGTTTCATCATGCCTTCATAAAAGAAAAATGACCTCTGATCCAGTGTCCAGATGGCAGTACTGGTCTCCTCACAAAATTTGAAAGTTGAAAACCTTGAAGTGTCTCCCAAGTATCTGTTGTGTTGAAATACTTTGGATCCTTTTTGGAAAGTCAGTCAGTGATCTATGCGGACCAAAGGATAGTAAATGATCCTGCATCATGCATCAATTCACAGCAGTCAGCCGGTTGTACGGTCTGCCAAGTTTTAACGCCAACTCTGCAACTCTACCGCTGTCCCTGAGCTCCGGTGAATTTGCATCGAATGACATTTTGCTGTAACGCTAACAAGAGAAGCCGGTGTTTTCAATCAATCAGCTTGTGAAAGGCTCTTGAAGTCAGCACAGGTATTCTGTGGGAAGTGCCTGAGATTATTGTGCTTACACAGCAAGTGTGATGCTGGTCACCAAGGTTACTGCTGAATTATATCTGCGTCTGTCTCAAGGACTCTGCAGAGCTTATTAAGATATAAAGCTTGTCATTTTGGAATTTGCCTTGGGGTTAGAAGTTTTGTCGCTCATTTAAGAGAACTCATTTAATAAATTCATTTTAAAGTAATACTTTAAAGATTCCAGCTTTGCAGCCGTTGTAGGTTTCCAGTGTTTTTGTGGTTTTATTTCCTCAGGCCTTTTTTTTGACAGGATGGAAAAGCAGAGGGCAACACTCTCCGCTCACCTGTCACTCCTTAAAGCAAAATATTCCCATCCAAATGCTGTTAGCACTTGACAGGTATGAGTGAGCTCTCCAGACCACGCATTAAGCTGTATTTCATATCAATGTGAAGTCTGTTGGTTCCAGGCCTTCCAACTTCTATTTCTAAGCATCTCTCAGTTAATATTTTGAGGGCTGAAGCAAGCTTTTGGCTTGCTGTTGCAACTTTGGTCCATCTAACGTAATGTTGAAAAAACATGTTTGGTTATAAATTTGTAATATATTTGCTAAAAAACCCCTCTAATGATCATGTTATTTACTTATTATTATTATTATTATTTTATTAATTTTTTTCACTTTCTGAAACTGCCATTTATGCAAATGCTATGCAATTTTTTCTCCTTTATTTTGGAAAAAAGTTTTGTACTTGCTGCAGAGATAGACTTTTAAAACATGTTTTGTGTCAATTCTGTTTTCAGTTTCAAAACATTTTGGAGTTGAATGTTACACAGTAAATATTCTGCAAGAATACTCATTTATACTTTGTTACAGTGTAATTGTACATTTAACTACTGCATAATATTAATTGACTACATATACTTACTATATGGTCAGAGCTGGGACGAGGGTTTGGTTTAGGGTTAGTTGCATGTAATTAGGCATAATCTATTGTTATTACTATAGTTGTCACATTTATAAGGACACTGTAAAATAAAGTGTTACTGAATACTATTTGGTAACACAGACTTGAACATTTCACCTTAACTGAAAAAAAAACAAAGTTTTTTTGTTTTTTAATTACTAAATAATTTAAACTTATAAATACCTACTTTATTATGCTACACACAGGGCTAACCCCCCCCTCCCCCATTTTAGTATGTATAGTTGTTGTTGTTGTTATTATTATTATTTACCTTAGTATGTAGTGATGTATAAAGCAGTTCAATAAAGTCACTTTCAAACCAAGCAGCTTTGTTGGTCAACAAGGCAAATCCGCATTAGCAATTTAACCCGTTGCTAAAGCTCTGTGGGGAAATTTTTCGAGTAAAATTTCTGATTTCATAGATTCCTGTTAATATTGAAATTATCTGCCAATGTAAATTTCTTTAATACTGATGTGACCATACCTTAAGAGTGCAGGTACTAAGACAAATGCAGCATTTTAAAGTACTACACTAGGGATGCTCATTTCGATTAATTTATTTGACAAACAAATATTTTATTTTAATGTGCAAACAGCAGCATACCGAGCTACAGCAAAACCTGGATTCACACATCCTCAAATTATCACGCACCAGCAGCGCTTCTGAGAACAGAGAAAAACAGAATAAAATAATATAAACAAAGAATAAAATAAATAGTCGTACACTAAATATATCAAATAAATAACTAACAAATTAAGATGACAAAACCTAAAACACACACTGAATCCTTCTATGCGCTTTGAAGAATGGCATAGTCGTTTTCCTGTCCGACATAAAAATATATAGCTAGCCTACGTGTCTTTTTTATTTGTATTTTTTAAGTAACATGTCGACATGCTGTACGGATAGACTGCAGCGCTGCCTGCTAAGTAGGGATGCTCCGATCAGGATTTTTGCAGCTGATACGGAGTTACCAATTTCTTGTTATGGTGATCGGCCGATACTGATGCCTATTCTGATGCTCCAAGCTTTATATAACACATGTAATAATGTTATATAAATAATCACAAAAATGATTCCTTATACAGTGAACATTTTAATATGCCTTTTAAAATGGAGTTTATGCATAACATTATGTATATCAGGATACTTAATATAAGACAAAAATAAATACAAACAAAATGGAGCAGTCTAATGCAACCCACAAAGTTTATTTAAACATTATCCAATAGTAAACCATGGAGAACAAAGTAAACTCCCAAAATTTAATCTCCCAAAATTGAGAAGTCTGATGAAACTTAAACATTGTCCAATACAAGTCTGAGCAGGACAAAATTAATAATAATAAAAAAAAAACATTTAAACTCCTAAAAGAACTAATTGGAGTAGTTTGATGCAGCTCATTAGGTTTAATTTAACAATGTCCAATGTTACTAACTAAATTTTTTTTAAATACCTTTTTTTTTTTTTTTCCATCAGGCAGACGATTTCATTTGTGTGTGCGTGTATGGTCGCTTGATCGGGAAGTTAGTTAAAGAAACGGTGACATTCCAGATAAAGTTTGAAAGGAGTAAAGCCTGTGTTAATGCTATTGAGTGGGCTAATATGGCCAAAGAAGATATTTTGTTTTATAAATAAATGTTCATTTAAAAGCAGCCCATAATTAGTGCATTGTTACCGTTACCCCTTACGGCTCTGACGAGGTTTTGTTCCGTCCTCCACGTGGTGAGGTGCCAACTCACAAAAGACTATTTTTAGCCAAGCAGCGCGGAGAGCCGCTTCAGAAACGTGCTGCGCCGTGGCTGGTATAAACACAAGCACTGACAAGAGCGGCTGTGATCAGCTCCGGTGCCTGTGGAGCCGTAACTGCTGTTAAAATGAACTAGGCCTGTAGCTATCAAATTTTTTAGTAATAGAGTATTCTACCGAAAATTCCATTGAATAATCGAGTAATCGGATAAGAAAAACTTTTCTTTATTAAAGAGCAATACTAAATATACAAGAGAAAATAAGACGGGTCTCTTAAAATGATCAAGTAATTTGTTTCCTTTTTAGAAAAATGAAGATTTTTATTGCTGAAATTGCATATTAATAACTGTGAAAACTAAACCCATTTAGTGCATTTAATTGCCATATTACATTCAAAATACAAATATATAAAAATCCATTTCAAATTACTTGAAAAAAGGCTTTACTGTCGTCTTAGAAGGCTTTGTGGCTTTTGTAAGAGGCAAAAATTAGTGGCCAGGAAGCTAACGTGGAACAAAAACAAGAGTCCATACACACAACATTTATTAACACGGTTTTCACCAACATGATTTTAAAGTTATTTGGAGAATAAACCCTCTTAAATGTCTCTCTGCATACTGGTGTGTGTGTAATCCTTTAAAGGAGCATGTGGTTGCAAACGCAGTGCTCTGTATGTGGTTACAGTAAATGGTAGGGATGCACCAAAATGAAAATTCTGGGCCGAAATCGAGAATTCTGAATGTGCTTGGTCGAAAACCAAAACCGAAAATGCTTTGTAATAATTATTTATTATATTTTTTAATAAAAAGTAATTTTGTAAGACTTTTTTAATTTAACTCCATTTTAGTGACACGGAATTTAAAAAAAACAAAATAACCACACTTTTGTTGAAAGAAAATTGGACAGAAAATATATTAATATTAAATATCAATGCATTATTTTTATTTCATTACCAGAATCAGACATAACTGTTGTTGTTGTTGTTTATGACTAATCATCCATATAATGTATAGTCCTGCAAACAGGGCTTTTCCTTTCTTAAAATGCGGTGGAGGTGGTACCATACTTTTCATGTGCACACAATGTACCCACCCTTCAACTGGCTGAAACAAACACTTTTTACGCGCAACATATTTCAGGTGTTATAATAATTCTAGCTATGATTAAAGAAAATGACAATTATAAAGTTTTATTTACTCACCTAATGTTTTATTGTTATTTATTCTTAAAATAGCCTTATGAAATGTTTTCTTTTTCCTCGGAAATTCTGTGTTGTGTATCTCAAACGAATATGGTGCTAGTTTTACTCAAATGAAACGGTAAAACGCTAATGAAGTGACTCTCAGAGCAGTTCTGGAGATGTTGTTCATGTGTTTATGTCCTCGTTGAGATGGCAGATCGTGAGCATCACGCGCGCTTCAGTGTGTGTGGTAAAGGAAAATGTGCTTCTCTGCCATTCATTCATACAGAGATATGATCGTGTAATACGAGTTGATGCTCATCAGATCAAATCAGTGAGAAATGAATAGAAATGATGATTCTGTGTAAAGAAATATCAAGTAAACATGTATAAAAATATAAAAACCCTGGCAAAGCTATTATTATCAGCGCATGTGAGCAGAGCATATCGGGGAGCAGATCAGTGAAGGAGATTTTCCCCAGCGTTGCCCAGTACAGCTGTACTACAGCATGCCACAGCACAGTAGCGCTACTGCATCAGGAACAAGTACAGTGGGTACGGAAAGTATTCAGACCCCCTTACATTTTTCACTCTGTTATATTGTAGCCATTTGCTAAAATCATTTGTTCATTTTTTTTTTCCTCATTAATGTACACACAGCACCCCATATTGACAGAAAAACACAGAATTGTTGACATTTTTGCAGATTTATTAAAAAAGAAAAAAAGTGAAATATCACATGGTCCTAAGTATTCAGACCCTTTGCTCAGTATTTAGTAGAAGCACCCTTTTGATCTAATACAGCCATGAGTCTTTTTGGGAAAGATGCAACAAGTTTTTCACACCTGGATTTGGGGATCCTCTGCCATTCCTCCTTGCAGATCCTCTCCAGTTCTGTCAGGTTGGATGGTAAACATTGGTGGACAGCCATTTTTAGGTCTCTCCAGAGATGCTCAATTGGGTTTAAGTCAGGGCTCTGGCTGGGCCATTCAAGAACAGTCACGGAGTTGTTGTAAAGCCACTCCTTCGTTATTTTAGCTGTGTGCTTGGGGTCATTGTCTTGTTGGAAGGTAAACCTTCGGCCCAGTCTGAGGTCCTGAGCACTCTGGAGAAGGTTTTCGTCCAGGATATCCCTGTACTTGGCCGCATTCATCTTTCCCTCGATTGCAACCAGTCGTCCTGTCCCTGCAGCTGAAAAACACCCCCACAGCATGATGCTGCCACCACCATGCTTCACTGTTGGGACTGTATTGGACAGGTGATGAGCAGTGCCTGGTTTTCTCCACACATACCGCTTAGAATTAAGGTCAAAAAGTTCTATCTTGGTCTCATCAGACCAGAGAATCTTATTTCTCACCATCTTGGAGTCCTTCAGGTGTTTTTTAGTGTCTTGCACTGAGGAGAGGCTTCCGTCGGGCCACTCTGCCATAAAGCCTCAACTGGTGGAGGGCTGCAGTGATGGTTGACTTTCTACAACTTTCTCCCATCTCTCGACTGCATCTCTGGAGCTCAGCCACAGTGATCTTTGGGTTCTTCTTCACCTCTCTCACCAAGGCTCTTCTCCCCCGATAGCTCAGTTTGGCCGGACGGCCAGCTCTAGGAAGGGTTCTGGTCGTCCCAAACATCTTCCACTTAAGGATTATGGAGGCCACTGTGCTCTTAGGAACCTTAAGTGCAGCAGAAATTTTTTTGGAACCTTGGCCAGATCTGTGCCTTGCCACAATTCTGTCTCTGAGCTCTTCAGGCAGTTCCTTTGACCTCATGATTCTCATTTGCTCTGACATGCACTGTGAGCTGTAAGGTCTTATATAGACAGGTGTGTGGCTTTCCTAATCAAGTCCAATCAGTATAATCAAACACAGCTGGACTCAAATGAAGGTGTAGAACCATCTCAAGGATGATCAGAAGAAATGGACAGCACCTGAGTTAAATATATGAGTGTCACAGCAAAGGGTCTGAATACTTAGGACCATGTGATATTTCAGTTTTTCTTTTTTAATAAATCTGCAAAAATGTCAACAATTCTGTTTTTCTGTCAATATGGGGTGCTGTGTGTACATTCATGAGGAAAAAAAAATTTACTTAAATGATTTTAGCAAATGGCTACAATATAACAAGGAGTGAAAAATTTAAGGGGGTCTGAATACTTTCCGTACCCACTGTATACTACATAGAAATTTCTTGTCGGCACGTTATTTGAGTGGACTTAGCTTTTCCGGTGAGCATGAGTGGTAAATGAGCAGAATGCACACTGATGGAGTGGTATATTGAACGGAGCGTCACACAGCGCAGCGATGAAGGCTGGAGGAGAGTGAAACCTGAACACTGCTGGGCGGTGCGGCGCAGCGCAGCATGGCATATATTTTCGGTAGTCAAATTCTGTGCATCCCTAGTAAATGGACTCAAACGATTCTTCGAAGCACATAATTTGCCTCAATGATTTTTGTATTTGAGTTGCTCAGAATCGTTTCAGCCCTAAAATGAACCATCCATTCATCATGTAAAACATACACAACAAATAGCGAATTTTTAATTGTTTCTCAATGTCATAGCATTTCCACACCGGGATGACATGACTGCTGCGCCAAATCATTTATGCCCCCATGCATCATGTACGTCCTCACGCGTTGACGTCATCAAATTGCGATCGGTTTGTGAGATCGGGCAAGTGTAGTGAGTACTGATCGAGTCATAAAATGTGATTATCGGCCGATCGATCGGAGCATCCCTACTGCTAAGTGTTAGACCGGTAGACTAAGTTTTGCGGTTTGGGACTTCTCATCCACTGGTCATATGTTTCTATTCACGGCGTGTTTGCAGCAGTGTTTAACAATATAGCCAATCACAGACGTATCTGTTGATTTCATGAACGCAATCCACTTGCCCCACTCCAATGTGGTGTTAAGTTTTCTGTTAAGTTCTGCTGAGTTCTACATGTTTGCTAATTCTCTCATTAAAACAAAATGTAGACATGATGCAAATGAGAGATTTAATTGTGCAGTGTAAAGCTTCTTTGATTATTTTTAATTAACTTAATTGTGAGATCGCAATGATCTACAGTAAGATGAGTCACAACTTTCCAGTGATTTATAAGGGATGTGCCCATTGCGCACTATATAATTCATTCAGAATTTACATACATTCACTCAGGGATTCACACTCTGATAACCATTTATCTAATATTGCCACTTGCCATTGTGTTACGTATACTACATCAGTTAACTAAGTGAAGACGAAGCAGGTTCTTTCTCTGCGAAATATGTCTGTATGCATGCTGCACATGTCGACCCGCCCGTGAGTAAACATACTGTGTATAGCATTATTTTTTCTTGTGCCATGCAGCAAACTTAAAAATCTTTGTGAAAAAACCTGATAGTATTAATCGGTTAAAATTCTTACTTTCGGTGAATGGTTAAACGGTCAATATGAACATCCCTTTACTACACACAGCCACAGTGTTATATTTTGATGTAATCAATAGATTTTTTTTTTGTTTTGTCTGTGTGTGTTTGTATGACCTATTAAAATGTAATGGTGATGAACCTGTAAGTTGTCTGATATGCAAAATGGGGAAAAACAAACAATTATTTTTTTTTAAATAAAATTTTTAGCAAAGGCAAATAAAAGCTAAACTTGTTTTTGGCAAATAAAATCTAAGCTTGTTGTAGGAATGCTTTCATTTTTAACTAAATGTACAATGCAACAATGCATAATTTATTTAGTTTGTTTTTAAAAATTCTTCCTCTTATAAGCTGCACACTATCTGCCTTGTGTTAGACATGCATCCTGCATCTCTGTATCTTTGTTGGGCAGATTCCCCTCAGTGGTTCCATTTAATCTTGTCGGTTTTGGTATTGCTGATTGCTTATCAAGATTCTGATGTCTCCACCAACAAAGGGGAGATGACTTTTGCAGCCTCGTTCCAGGCTATGCTAATCCAGCACTCAATATGGCCTATCTAGGGATTTATGAAAGCAACAGTGGGCTTTCTGATTTACGGCTTTACACAGATCCATCTTCAGGAACACGCGGAAAGGTCTGCTCAATATGTTATCATCGGATCCAAACATTTAAAGCTCGGAGCGTGGTGGTTCAGGATTTAAGCAGCTTGCAGGTTGCTCAGAGTCGCTGGCCGTTCACATAAACGTTATTGTTGTTGTGGGCTTATGGGTTTTGAGAGGTTTGTCTTCTCCAAGGTCTTCTGTGTCATATAAAGACATTTAAGACATGAAAATTAAGCCATTCTCTCATGTGTTGAACCATGTGATTCTTTCATAAGGTTCGCTCTGAGTTTCTGCTCTCAGTAATGTATTTTTGTAAGCTGCTTATGAAATTGTATGAAATGGCAGTCGTCCAAATGCTCCCCTTTAAACCCAAAGCAGAGTTTAATATGAGTACTAAGAGTGTGTGTGTGTGTGTGTGTGTGTGTGTGTGTATGTATGTGTATATACACCATAATTTGCAAATAAATTCTTTAAAAATCCTACAATGTGATTTTTGGGATTTTTTTTCTTTCTCATTTTGTCTCTCATAGTTGAGGTATACCTATGATGAAAATTACAGGCCTCTCTCATCTTTTTAAGTGGGAGAACTTGCACAATTGGTGGCTGACTAAATACTTTTTTGCCCCACTGTATCTCCGTATTTTGTATTTGGATTAAACAAATAAAGTGAATGTAAGCATTAGGGATGTGCGGGTCTAGTCGACTAGTTGACTAAACGGTACAGCTCCTGCTAGTCGACACTGAAATCAATAGTCGATTACACGAGAGAGAAAAAAATACCATAATATTAACGTTACATTTAAAACATTTTAACAAGCTAAAATAAAACTTTTGAAAAATAATAAAAATCAAAATATTTAAATATATAAATATTTTTAAAAGCGTATCTGGGCGGAAAATACATTTACCTCAGACCTCGCATGCCTTTTCTTCATGTCAGCTGCGGCGAGCTCAAAATGACCAGCGAAGAACCAGCAAGGTGTGGGATTATTTTGAATTAGAAGGAAACGGAAAGTTGTGTAAACTGTGTAATGTCAGATTGGCTTACAATAACTCTACTGGAGCAATGTGTAATCATATTCAATACAGGCACGTATGCGTTAGCTTGGAGGCTAGCCAAAGCCAACAAATGTCAATCATGTCATACACTACAACCCGCCGCTGCGGTCCGCGATCCCATCCGCGCCGTCTATTCCTCTAAGACCCACTTCGGTGGTGGTGCAGGATTTCCAGGCTCTTTTTAAAACTGTCTGCTTGCTTATAGTTATCTCCCTGCGTGCCTGTAACTTCACTTCCTGCCGAGCACGTTTTATTTCAAGTGCAGAATCGCCTCTAGTCCCGTCTTTTGCCAGACCACGTTAACATGTTAAATTCACTGAACAAATGTGCATGCTCTGAGTAAGTAAAACGAGCATTGTTTAGACAATATAGCCAACATGAAGTAAAAAATTTTAAAATGATAAAATTTTCTTGATAAACTTTCCTATTGTTTTAATAGTGTTTTAATATGTTGGCTAACGTTATATGAATTTTCCATTTCTGCATTGCTCCAGCTGATCTGAATAAACAAGCTATGCACTGGTTTGTGTTGAGCTTACGCTCTTCCTTATTTTCTGTTTAACGACCGCCTAAAATTAAATTATGATAACGTGAGGCAAGCATACGGTATAATCGTGACCTATTTTTAGCAGATTTCATTGAGGGATTTGACAGTGTGACGCAAAGATTAAGTATTTCAAGTGTAGGCTGTTATACACGCACAATTTTTTTTTCTTTTGCCTTTTTTGGGGGGTTTCTAGCTTTGACTAGTCGGATGCAAAACTTCCATTTATACGACAGTCAGATTAGTCGTAGTGCACATCCCTAGTAAGTAGAGGTCGACCGATTCATCGGTTTTGCCGATTAATCGGCACCGATAGTTGATTACCGCAACTATCGGTTATAGGCAAAAATCCATGCCAATAGTTTTCGAGTTTGCAACCGTTGCTGGAGTGGCTGAGAAGGGTCCAGTACAAGAAATTATACAGGACTGGAATTATACAGTACAAGAGCGGCCTCTAGAGAAATCACTGACAGCACGTGTTGTTTATTTTGACATGTGACACTGCGCGCTGCACAGAGCGGGAAACTCCAGACTTGCATTTAAATACAGCCGACAGAAAAACCTGCCACTGAACAGAGCGCCATTCACACCGAACTTCAAACTCATTTATGCCACATTGTTCATTATTGAAGCAAACTTATGTCCGTTTGGTTATTAAATAAATTGTTTTAGACCGCCACTTGATTTGAACGCAAAGCGTCTGGTGTGCGTGTGTGTGTGTGATACCTCTGAGTTCTCCTAGACGCAGCGCTGCGCTTTAGTGTGTGACTAACTTTTTCTTTTTCTTTTTTTCTTAATTAGGTAATTATCAAGTGTTAAAAAATAAAGTGTGTGAGTACACATACAATATCCATATGTATGTAATTTTAATGCTATGGCCTTGTGTAGGTATTTAAAGATGGCCATCTTTAAGCATGACTGTTGAAATTAAATGGTAATACTTAACAATAAGAGTCCATTCCTAGCATTAATGAAAACTGTAGAAGTATGGTTCCTTGTTAGAGTGTGTTCATTTCAACATTCACTATTAGCTACTAATAGGCACATTTTTAAATTTTAAAGTTTCTTCTTTTAACATTAGCAAACTATGAAATAACTTTAATGATCAATATAATAAATAATATTAATATTTGTATTCATTTACAAAGTATGGTTCAGTACTGTTGCTGCTTTTTTTTTTTTAAATAGTAAAGCACTAGCTCTCTTTCAGTATCCATTTTGAAAACTATCGGTTGATTAATCCGTATCGGCCAGTGTGGTCCAACCTAGCTATCGGTATCGGTAAAATCCACTATCGGTCGACCTCTACTAGTAAGCATGTGGGCATCTATTATGTGCAAAAAAGGGTTAAAATCACATTACATTCTAACATTGTAACATTGCAAACTAAAAACAAAATCCTTTTAAAGCAGAAGTTAAATTTACTAAACTAAAAATGAAAATAATAAAGCACAGACTAATTGAGTAAAAAGGCTATTTTGATTACCCCATTACACGTTACAGTTAGTGCCATCATACACATACACTTACTTGTAGGTTTAAAATTCTACATGTCACATTTATTGTCCAACTAAAAATATTTCAGCAAAATGTATATTTTAGTCCGAGTTAGTCCGAAACTTTTTGCCACATCTGCCATTTTAATCACAATACAAACAATTTTCTGGTGACTTGAGAAAATATACCAGCCACAGATATTTTTTCCTGGCTATTAAACTGTTTTTGCAGTTGCTGCTACTTCAACTACTAAACATTATTTAATAATTAAAAAAATGCTATTTGAAATTAGAACCAACCACTGCATTTTAATCACAATACAATGATGCTACATGTAGATGTAGCATGAGCAGTTTTTTTAAATTTAAATTTGATTGTATCATGTCAACATTTGAAGGAAAAACAGAATTGACTGACTTCAGCTTTGTGAAATTATGCTAAAACCTGCAAAATATTGAGGAAAAACGCCTTTATAGTTGTCCAAATGAAGTTCTTAGCAATGCATATTACTAATAAAAAATTAATTTTTGATACGTTTACGGTAAGAAATGTAGAAAATATCTTCATGGAACATGATCTTTACTTAATATCCTAAGGATTTTTGGCATACAAGAACAATGTATATTTTTCACCCATACAATGTATTTTTGGCTATTGCTGCAAATATACCCCAGCGACTTAAGGCTGGGTTTGTGGTCCAGAGATAGATAGATATAGATATATATATATATATATATATATATTTTTTTATATATATATATATATATATTTTATATTTGGGGTGTCAACTTTAATATTTTTTTAACACAAATGAATTGTTTGATAAGGTTTGACCCCAACTTCTTCCCGTCATCGCAGCACAGAAGGTTATCTATCATTGTGTGATGAGGGTACAGCACAAGTGTTGCCAGGGTAACGGCACAAGTGGACAATTTTGAAAATACAGTCGTGGGAAAAATTACAGAGCCGTGGGTTGCGGTTTTTGGGGCTACTTTTATAATGTACCGCGGCCGCCCAAAGTGTATATAGACAAATAAAAATTAAAATAGATCCTTTTACTAATGTGTATTATACTTGGAATGTATCCCTGGCAACTTAAGAACGGAGAGGCGGTTGTAACATCAACGTGAGTTTCAGCCAGAGCAGCAGAAATAAACATAACAACAGCCACTATAGATTATATAAGATAATAAACACACGATCACGATAGATATGGTCTGTATGTGATTTTCTTGAGGGAATGTGTACGTCTGAAATGCTAATTTGTGCAGCAATATAAAAGGCTATAAATACCATATTTTAACAACAGTAAACGACCAAATTCCATGTGATCGTAAAAGGAAGCTATTACAAACACTCGATGGTGGTTTAAAGTGAGTTCTGAGTAAAAGTATAAATCTCATAAATTGTCTTATGCAGCATGATGCTAATATTAGCTCTAATGCACCTGCAGAACAGGTCCAATTCTTCTTCGTAATGCATTTTGTCATAATACTTCACGTAAGGTCGCAAGAAATGTTTTGTTGTATTTATTTAGAAATACTTTTGATAATAGTTGGGTAAATGTATACTGGGATTGAAGCGATGTGGCTTGGTAAACGTTTTATTGCCAGTATAAAGGCTGATAATGGCTGAATAAAAACAAAAGAATAGTGATAAAAGAATAATAAGGATTATGTCTCATATCTGGCGGAAGAATGATAGGTTCTGCTTCCTTAAACTAGTTTGTCATGCATTTCTTTTTCAACACATTTACAGGTAAATCCTAGTATTTAAAAATTGCGATTAATCTTGATTAATCACAGTCCATGACTGTGATTAACACGATTAAAACATTTTTTTAATCGATTGACATACATACATACATACATACATACATACATACATACATACACACACACACACACACACACACACACACACACACACACACACACACACACACACACACACACACACACACACACGTATGTATGTATGTATGTATGTATGTATGTATGTATGTATATATATATATCTCATCAGTGATCTTTGTCAACAAAACCTGCTCTGCTCAATATATCAGTATGCACTGTACACTCTGCTGATCTCGTTAGATTGGCCACTTGCGCTCATAATGCAGTGTGGTGACTGTACCTTTCCTCTACTAAAGATCACCAGACTCCTTTCGCATAGAGATGGACTAAGCTGTTGGCGCTTTTGCTAACAAGCAAAATCTAGAGTGCCTTCCATTCCTCAGAGAGTCCAACAAGCCTCCGTAGGACCTCAATGATGCCAATTAGCCGCATCGTCTTCTTGCCATTTTGCATAGCCTCTAGCAGTGTGCGCAAGGGCTATCTAGGAGTTAAAGTCCCTGACAAGCATGCCTCTCAATTATTTCTTGTATGTTTCATCACAGTTGAATCACCATCTGGACCAGTCCGCTCATTAGCTTTTCCTGTCTGGACAAGTTCACATGTTTTCTGTTGCCAGCTCTCGAGTCAGTATGACATGTTCAGAGGGGAAGATTGTTTCGAGAAAAAATAGCTGTTTTTATTATTCTGTTGGTGAATAACAATTAATTTTGAGGTTTTGATACCAATGTTGATACAACCTATTTTATTAAAATACATTAAAAATAGTATAGAACTGTTTTTTTTTATTTAAAGTGCAATTAATCGAAATTCAATTTTGATTTCTATTTCGGCCTCAGACAACTATGAAAATACAGTAATCGAGATAAAACTATTATTCCGTCCCCTTTCCAGCGGTGCACTTTCGTTCCTCCATAAAAGCCCAATTTCACCTGCAAATCAGTAAAATCATGTAACGAGACTTTTGCAAAATGGGACGTTCTTGATTTATTTTGGTTGATTAGATTTATTCATGTTTTTAAAATCGTGAAAGAGGACTTGCGCTGTTCCATTATTCACGTAAACCCTCGTCAGTTATGTTATAAATTAACATAAAGAGTTGAGAATGGAAATACTTGTGTAACAGTAAATTGGATCTGTGTGGCTCTTAAAGTGACAGCTGGCTATATTCCTGCTGCTGACTGTGTGCTTAGTATTGATCAAACAACAAAATACAAGGATAAAATCACTCACTGCTCTTGACTGAAGGACTTTTGTAGCTTTAATAAGAAACAAAGGAAGTTTAATTCTTACAGTGAAGACTAAGCTGTTTTATTTTACATTAGGTTATTTAATTTCTCTAGGCTGTTAACTTTAGACTTGCATTAAAAAAACTTAAAGCACAGTTTTTCGTTTGTATCTTTTTTTATTCTATTGTATTCTTTTGCTTTTTTTTTTTATTACTGGCATTGTATTCCTTTGCTTTTTTATTACTGCCAGTTTAATTATTTTCAATTTTACCAACTTTTTTGGTTTTATTTTTTATTTTTTTTAACTAATATTAGTTACTCTAGTATTCTGCTATGGTATTGAGAATTGTGACATTTCGCTGGTCTCTAAAATGTAGATGTCATAGCAACCTTATTTACAGAAAATATATATTTGAGATGTATCACTATCTTTAAATAAATCTTTCATATAAAGTTTTGGTCATATGGCCCACTAATAATCGTTTTAAATAACCGTGATTACAATATTGAGCAAAATAATCGTGATTATGATTTTTGTCATAATCGAGCAGCCCTAGTTTCCTTTTATTGTCAGTGTTGAAACAGTTGTGCTGCTTAGTATTTTTAATAACAATTTAAAATAAAACTAAAATGATTGTCATAGGATTTACTGCATGGTTATTAGATTTGAAGCATTTAATACAGATACATTTTTTTCCCCCCCCCAACTCTTGACATTCCTACCTTGAACGTATGTCTTTTCAGGTTTGTTCAAACCTTGACACTGGGTAAATGTACTGCAGTATGCATAATATAGATGTGTCTACAGAGTCGTTGCTTTGCTCTTTTCTGCTTATCTCTGAAGTGACACCAGCTGAAGTAAATTCATTTTCATATCAAGCTTAAAGCTTCAAGTTGGCATGTTTGATCAGTTTCTTTTCTGTCTCAGCAGCCTGTCAGCCGGTGACGTTGTATTCAAACATAAATGGAAAGTTAGCAGATATGCTCTCTTTCTGTATGAAAGGACACACTGTACAGTATTTGCTCAGCTGGAGTGTAAGGATGCCCTTGCATTACTTGTTTCGTCCTGATGGGGGAGTTGTCTTTCCAATTCTGCCTTATTTGTCTCAGCAAGCATATTTTATTGCGACATCTGTTCCCTAGTAATGTGTCTTAAGCAACCAACATGATAATCAGTTAAAAAGGAAGTCTCACCATACTCTCCACAAAGTGTTTAATTTGTACACACTGCGTTTCTGATTTGTTAGAGTCAAGTAACAGAAAATGAACAAATTAGGTTCTAGTTTTAAGGACTGACATGAATTTTATTCTTTGAGATGTCCCGATTTCCATGTAACTATTAAGAATCCCCTTCAAAGAAGATAGAGATGCTGCAATTATCTCTCTGTGGAAAAATTCCTGTGCATTTTTTTCTTTTGTCAGTATAGCAACACTATAACTAATGACGTTGGTTTAATCCAGACAGAAAGATGCTAAGCATATGTTTAGCTGTGAATAAGTAAAATATTAGTGAATCTTACAGTTTCCTTTGGGACTAAGAATATTCATAAACCACATGTTAGTCATTTACATTCCTTATAGCCTAATCGTGCATGTTATTGTGTATGAAAATATGTATGTATGCTTTTTAAAAATAAATAAAATAAAGCTAAATTGCATATTTTTGGTGAAGTCAATGTAAACTGACAAGACAAATCATTTGCCTCATAGACTTGCTGCTAGACGTTTCTGGTTCTTAATTTATTCTTTTGTTCTCTATTACTAACTGTTTACTTGAGTATTTACTTTAAATAGCATTTAATTGAGAACTACTTAAAAGCTAAACTTAAGTGTTACTTTTTAATAATGATGTGCTGTGGAAACTGTTTCATGATTTCAATAGCAATTCTTATCAGCTACTGGTTTTTGTTACAGTTGAAAAGGCAGGTATTTGTATATGTCATTATTGCAGATACAGATATTTTTACAGGATGTACAACATGGAATCCATGAACAATCTCTTCAAGTTTAATTCAGTTGCTATAGAGAGAAGTCTTTATGATGGTGATCATGTGGCAATGTATTCCACATGAAGAGATGATGTTTAGCTTAAATGAACTTTAAGGTACACTGTTAGTTGCACTGCATTTGTTATAGCAGCATGTAAAAGTTTTAATGTACTTGCCTGTCTTTACGGATTGGATTGGATTGCTTTGAGTTGCAGTAGTGAAGTGACGAGTGCGACCTTGTGAAAATCACATCAGACTCCAAACTAGCGTCCTATCAGTGTCTTATATACCTGACAGGCTCAACTGAAGTGATTGTCATGCTCAGGAATGGACAGAAGTGACCTGGCTCAGGGCCACCGCCACCATGTTCCTCATCTCTCTGTTGGCTCTCCACAGCGCTGCACACTGACCCTCAGCAGGCCGGCCGTCTATGCCACTTTCCTGCTTCTGACTTCTATTTCCTGCCAATTATCTGGATCACCAACATGGCTGTTGTGGCGTAATGACTGTGCCTCGTTTTCTCTGCCGTTAGTGAGCCGTCGTGGCTGATGTGTGTTGCTGTAATAGCTTCTCATGGCCATGGAGGACAGATAGGAGACATTACTGGGAGTGTCTCATTAAATGAGCATGAAATTGAAAGCTGCTTCACATCTGACAAAGACTTTGTGCTGAGCTTTTATCTCCGATGACATGTAGTTTGGATTTCACTTGATAATACAAAAGGGTAAAATGATTCCTCAAAGTCTCCTTTATGGAGTTTGTTTGTTCACTCTGATTTTCAGAAGTTTCACAGTTGCGCAGAAAACGACAAAATACAAAGATAAATGAGTACTTTCTTGGATGTTTCATAATATTATTCCCAAAGCTGGAATTCTACAAAAATATCAAGTCACCCGTTACGATTTTAAAGTCTAGAAAGGATGATAGTGGAACATGGTCTGGCTTGGCTATGTCTTTATAGTCTGTTAATTTTGACTATTAGCTTTTTTATACATGATTTTTGGGCACGTTTTGTTATATTAATATTATTATATTTTTGCCAGTGATTTTATTATACAGCTTTAATTCTTTGAAAACTGAATACACTTTTGTTTAGCAATAATGGTATATGACCAAGCATTATTGATAGTTTTTAGTAATTTTTTTCAGTAATCTTCTACCCATTCTTATTGATACGTTTCAATTTTCACAAGGTATTCTTGCAATTTTGAAATACTCTCATATATGATAGCCTATGAGAACTTTATCTTAGTGACTTATTAAATCTGCAGCATTTTAAAATATATCTGTTTGCAGTCTGGTCCCCCAACAGAGATAATCAGCACAAAAATAAATTCATGTGGTTAAACAAGTAAATTCAAATAAAATAAATACAAAATTTTGCAATCGGGTACAACGGGGCTAAAGGTGCCTTTGATATTATTTTCATCTAAACCACTAGATGGCACAAAAACATGGCTTGGCACTTTCCAAAACATTCCCTTTTCAAGATGCACTTGTATATTTATCTGATCTTTGACACGATCGCGCAGGAGTGCAAAGTTGATTGTGTGCTTAATTAATCTAATATTTTATGTTTTTTAAAATGTTGTAGATTTAAGTAGCAAATGAGAATCGCTAAAATTAATGCATATATTTTGAGACAAAGGTGGTCTTTATGATTTTGTTTAAGATAATTAAAGCAACAGTTTTTAAATAACGAAAGAATATGTAAAAGTATAGTGTTTGGGGTAAAAAAGCACCCCCGCTATTGGGGCTAAAGGTGCACAGTAATTAACATGATAATTAATAGATTGCTGACTTTTCCATTTGTTGACATGACATGGTTAGATTCAGATGGTAAATATCATATGTTGGGTGTCCATATTAGAGATAATCACCATCTTTAGAATGAAACCATCATATTTAAAAACATATTAATCATATCATATAAAATATAATTTGTTGTTACTACTGTAAATATATATTCAATTATTATTGGATCTCCTTCAATACTTTCAGAATCTTTACTTATTAAAATAATTTAGTTTCTGTATTTTAAAATATATTTTTATATTAACATATTTTAATGACAGTATATTTATTGAACAAAATTTTCACACAAAATCTGTTGCTCCATTAATGTTCAATACAACGTATATATTTTTTCTGAAATTATACATTTTAGGTGCAGTGAATAGCAAATTTTTTCTTAAGGTGGGCCTTTAGCCCCATTGTACCCTACTAGAACTTATTTTATTTATTTTTTTTGCAATGCTAGAGATCATTACGATAGATAGATAGATAGATAGATAGATAGATAGATGAAAGGAAAATTAAAAATTGGTCAAGCAACCTCCGTTAGCCCACTTGAGATGGATTGACCCACATGACTATTCTTGAAAGTCTTGGTGCTCTTATTTTTATTTGGGAAATATTTCTTACTTATTTTTTTGCACTGCTGACATTTTATCCTTTTTATTCCTCTAAATCCATGAATGTCGTCATTGATAATTGATACATTTGTTTTAATGAAACATTGTTGTGGAGTTGGACGGTGGATGATCTAGTTTTAAAGGTTGTGTCAGTGGTCATTGGACTGGAAAGTTTGCTGCCTACACTGCAGTTTGTCAGCGTCTCGAAAGCTTGATCATCCTCAGACCTCCGCGTCTCTTCATCATTGTCTCCGTTTTGCTTCAGTTAACAGATATCCTGCCACTTTAGCACCAGCGTTGATTTATGATCTTGTGCTGAAGATATTTAAAAACATTATTTACTGAAAAAACTGAGATGTGTTTTGACACTATTTCAACAATTTCTACTAAACATTATTTTTTTTTTCTTTTGTGTTTGTCATTTGGTTTTGAAATAATGTTTATATTATGTATCTTTTGGCCATCTAAAAGACTTTGTAGCTGATTTGGTACCTTTCATTACCCCAGGAAAATTATTCATTATGCTGTTTGGATAAATTTACAGTGCATTCTCTAGTTATTGACCTTTTGAATTTATCTTTACTGCACCACTGTAAGAATTACTTTAACCTCTGACCCTTAACATATTTTTTAATTTTTTATTTTTTTTCCCCCTTCTAGATGACTGCACGATCCCTGCCAGTGGTACAGTCTGATGAACGACTCCAGCCTCTTTTGAGCCACCTCAGGTAATTGATGCCATTGGAAAATGTTAATGTCTTGTGACGTAAAACTGTATTCTACATTCTTTATTATTGCATTGCGATTATTACAGCAGCTTTATGAAAGCCATGTATTTTATTCAGACATATCCACATGGGACTTTTCTTTTTTGCTTCTTAAAAAATAGTAGGATAAACATTCATACAATAATCCTTAGTTGTTGTTTGCAAATTTCTTGGCCTACTGAGGACAGATCAAACAGTCCACTCGAGGCCAGCCAGTTCCCAAAGTGACTCCAACTGCTTTCCTTTATCTCTCACACTCGCTTTCATTCAGCCTCTTTCATTAATGCTCTGGGCACAGTCCCATTATGATGCGCCAAAGGTCCTCCACGTGTGAACCTGGTCTTGCATTTTGGCTGCAGCCCAGCGGGGATACCAGTGTAGATTAAAGCTGGGCCTCTCAGTCATTGGCCATGCCGCATGCACGGACGACCGTGTCCCTCCACTTGCTCACAGTGAAGGGGAACAATGGCAGCATTCCCAGCAGGCAATTCATTTGCTTTTTGATGGACTCTGAATGAGAGCATTTTAATTGGATGTGTCTTTAGAGGCGACATTTGTTGCTGCGGAGGATTGGCTAGTAGACTCTTTTACTTTTTGTCAGAACTGTGCAAGCCAGATAAGAGGGTTTGAAGGGCCAGCGTGGAGCGGAACAGTGAAGGAGTGTAGAGGTATGGGAGAACAGGGCCTGGAAATGCTTAATTATTCATACCATCACACACGGCCTCAGCGGATGTGGCACTGTTTGGTGGGACCAGACCAAAAGGAATCTGCTGCTTTGCACCGGTCCCGTTTTTGTATGAGCTTCTCATGAAAATGTTGTGTAGTATTTGCCGTCATCATGATCTCACCACTTCTGTTACTTGATGTCAGTGGATTCAGTAGAACAGTCTGTGGCTTTGTGATATAACAGGGCTGCACAATTGGTATTTACTTTTTGAGAATCAGAATGAGCTTTTTTGGCAGGTATGTTTACACATAAGAGGAATTTGTTTTCGTGACAGACGCTTCCACAGTGCAACAGAATGACAGTGACAGAACAAAAACACAGATAATTAAAGATATAAATAAAAATAGAACAAGTAAATGGGGAATAACAACATACAAATTGACAATTGTATGTGCAGGTATATTACAATAGACAGTTTTGTATGTACAGGTATATTATCTGCAAATTCGAAAAGTAAACTAAGTATGTGTGTTAGATAAATAAGTACATAAGTGTATAAATAGTGTTGTGTGTTCCACAATTATTGTCAAGTGTTCATAAGATGGATTACCTGAGGGAAGAAACTGTTCCTGTGCTGGTCATTTTGGTGCTCAGAGCTCTGTAGCGTTGACCAGATGGCAACAGTTCAAAGAGGGAGTGTGCTGGATGTGAGGGGTCCAGAGTGATTTTGCCAGCCCTTTTGTTCACTCTGGATAAGTACAGTTCTTGGAGAGTCGGGAGGGTTGTACCAATGATTCGCTCAGCAGTCCAGACTACCCCTGTAGTCTTCTGAAGTCAGATTTGGTAGCTGAGCTGAACCAGACAATTATTTAAGTGCAGAGGACGGATTCAATGATGGCAGCCGCAGTGGACGGATAGGCTACCAAACGCGAACTAACGATCTGAAACAATGGCCTCAGCACCTGAAGGGTTAGGGATAGGGTGACCAGACGTCCCATTTTTCCCGGCAGTCACAATTCGTTGTCAATTAATTTAAAGTTAGTGAAGGCGGGATAGGCGGAATCGCGCTGATAGAAGCGCTCTCTCTCGCGCACGCTCCACTTCTTCAGTTCTCATACAGCGCGCGATCAGTTCTCAGTGCTCAAATACACACACAGCAGTCCAAATGTCTATTGTGTAAAGTATCTCACGTAAATACAGTCAGTTATGGCATAAGTGAGCGTAAACAGGTCGGTGAAAACTGAATGTGTGTCAGTAAGCATTACATGCATCTGTCTTTAATGACACAGATAGGTATTTATTAATGACTATTTTTGTTTCAAGACTACATATAAAATGGCTACCAAAATAAATGTTGGTAACTGCAGTTTGACTAAAAGTCTCCTAATGACTAAAAGTTGACAAAAATGCAATGACTTTTCGTGGACTAAAACTATGAAAGACTCAAATGACTAAAATGTGACTAAGACTATTAAGCATTTTCGTCTCAAGAAAGACTAAGACTAAATCAAAAATGCCTGCCAAAATGAACACTGTCCCAGCATCACTAGCTGCTGCCTGTCTGTCAGGAAGCTGGTGATCCACTGACCGACGGAGGTAGATACGGAGAGTTAGTTTGGGCAGGAGGAGGTTTGGGATGATAGTGTTAAAAGCAGAGCTGAATCCACAAACAGGATCCTCAAGTAAATCAATGGTCTGTCTAGATGTTGCAGAACATAATGCAGTCCCATATTGACTGCATCGTCTACAAACCTGTTTGCTCTGTAGGCAAACTGAAGAGGATCCAGCAAGGGTCCAGTAATGTCCTTCAGGTAGGCTAGCACCAGTTTTTCAAATTACTTCATGACCACAGACATTAGAGCCACAGGCTTGTAGTCATTTAGTCTTGTAATTTTGGATTTCTTTGGGATGGGGATGATGGTGGAGCGTTTGAAGCATGAAGGGACTTCGCACAGCTCCAGTGATCTGTTGAAGATCTGTGTGAAGATGGGGGCCAGCTGGTCAGCACCAAGCGGCAACCTCCTGCTCCCTCTCGTGAAACCAACACGGAAGTGACTAAAACTGCAATTCATCGACTGGCCACTGGAGGCTGGCTCCAAAAGGGAGTCAATCCCATAGACTCCCCATGTTAAAATGCCCAACTTTACAGCAGAAAAAAACATGTTTACAGCCTGGTACAAAAAATTATTTTGGTCTATATAGCTAATTTTGCCCTTCGTGACAACTGTGAGGGGGGTGAATTTTTTTATAACTCATCCGTTTAAATTATATTAAGCCTTAAAGTTCTGCATAATTAAGGGCGTGGCCACTTGAGTGACAGGTGGACTGCCGCTCTGCTGCAGAGTGTGAAACTCGCTAGAGCAGAGGTCCCCAACCACCGGGCCGCGACCCACTACCAGGCCGTGGAAGAATTCCTACCGGTCGTGAGAAAGTTCTGGGGAAAATGTGTATAGATATGACGCTCTGTTATTTATTGTGCGTAAATTATTTTTCTAATTACTCTTTATTTTCGTTGTATGCGATTTGATATAGAGTAGCAATTTGACGATGGTTAAATTAGTAAATAAAAGATTGCTCTGATCTGTCATCACAGTTGATCCGTGATATACGGACCAGGTCCAG
Source organism: Onychostoma macrolepis (assembly GCF_012432095.1). Classification (NCBI taxonomy): domain Eukaryota; kingdom Metazoa; phylum Chordata; class Actinopteri; order Cypriniformes; family Cyprinidae; genus Onychostoma; species Onychostoma macrolepis. The sequence goes on along the minus strand of NC_081167.1, from coordinate 15,527,662 downwards.
ACCCCACCGTTGGGCATGTGATTCGCAGATTAATTTGCCAATTTACACGTTCAATCTATTTAAAACCACAAGAAGAAAGCGAAACAGAACTCAATTCGTTACTTGCGCTGTACTCGCACACACCGAAGCGCGCACAAGCGTGCGTGTTTCAGACAGTGCGGCATACCGAATTGATTCCTCTTTCATGTATTCATGTAGTTTTAAACCATGAAGGTGAGCCAATGGATATCACACAAGCAACGTGCAAACTTTGCGCAATAGTTATGCCAGTGAACGTCTTAACTTCAGTCATACAGAAAGTGAAAGTTAAAAAAACTGACGGAGTTTTCTAACGCTGCATTAACAGCGCATATTATCTCAGAGACAAGAGACGAATCTACTTCAACATGTGCTGATAACAGTATAAATGAATAGAGCTGTTTTAAAGACCCTATCCACAACAACAACATCAAGTTTTGTCTTTGCATGACAGGCGTGGTTTCAACTCAGCTTCACCTACGTCCCGCCTTTTTGCCCATTTTCGATTATCCGGGAGTGACGCGCGGTGACGCGATTCCAAGATGGCGGCGGTCGGCTCCGCCCACTTTAGGCTTCAAAAATGCTCTTCAGAAACCTATGAGTGACGTCACGGACACTACGTCCATTTTTTTTTTACAGTCTATGGTCAGCACAGGATTTCAGACAGGATGGTGTGACACCGTCTGGGCCTGGTGCTTTTTCTCTTCTGCTTCCGGAAGACCTGGTGCACATTATCTTCACTGAACTGAAGTGCAGGTGTGGGGGAGAGGGGGGTTGCAGGAGGTGTTAATGGTTGTGTGGAGAGGTGTTCAGAGCGGTTGTGGGGTGTTTTCAAACCTGCAATAAAACTCATTCAGATCGTTTGCCAGTTGTTGATTCTCCACAGTGCTGGGGGATGGCGTCTTGTAGTTGATGTCTTTCAGACCTTTCCACACTGATGCTGAGTCACTGGAAGTGAACTGAATCCTTAGTTTTTCAGAATAATTCCTCTTTGCCATCTCCTTTTCCAGTGTGTATTTGACCTGTTTATACAACATATAACATGCTGTCTGTATTTTGGCAGTTCACGGGAGAGATTTGCTTTTATTAAAGTCCCCGAGAATTATTAAAACAGAGTTTGGGTATTGTTGTTCTGTCTCTGTCATTTGATCAGCGAGTTTCTGTAAAGCCAGGCTCACGTACGCTTGCGGAGGAATGTAAACACTCACGAGAATGAACGAGCAAAACTCCCGCGGTGAGAAGAAAGGCTTTACAGTAAATGAAGAGCGCTTCTAGATCGGGACAGCACATCTTCTTTAACACGGTTACATTAGTGATTTTATAATTTTTTTCATGTAAACTATAGCTTCTGACCTTTAAATCAAAATATACTCATTATTTTATGACATCAATTACTGCTTTATTTAATCAGAAACAGTCTAAATCAGGGTTCCTCAAATCTTACCCTGGAGGTCCAATCCACTGCAGAGTTTAGCTCCAACCCTGATCAAACTCATCTGTCTGTGATTTTCTAATGATCCTGAAGACATTGATTAGCCATGTTCAGGTGTGTTTGATTAGGGTTACAGCTAAACTCTGCAGGAAAGTGGATCTCGAGGTCCAGATTTGAGGAGCCCTGGTCTAAATGTTACTTGTGTAGGCTATTTTACTTTTAATTGAAATAGAAGTAGGCCAACAGCGCCCCCTACTGATTAAAACGCCTTACTAAGTGGGCATTAGGAACCGGGGGAGGCTGTCACTACTGCCACTGCAGTGCTATTACTGTTTATGCACCAAAGGTGTCATTCTGTACATGCTTTCACAGATTAAATGCAGCTATCCAAAAGGGTGAATATAATAGTCATTGAGACAAAACTTTGCTTCAAAAATGAGTCACACTGTTGACGTGATCTAATCGCTAGCACACCCTGAGCACATGTGAGTTAAGGTATTCCTCTTATCGGCAAGACATATCGGCATAATTTTTCATGTCAGGCCGATGCCGATATTTACATTTAAAGCCATTATCGGCCGATTCCGATAATATGTGCAACATTCTTCATTCTTGCACACTTTGTGCTTTAGGCCATTTCATTTCTTCTTATAGTTTTTTTTTTTTAGTCTAGGCAACGTCATTCTAAATCAATATTTGTGTCTTGTTTCCTACATTTGGTCCAGAGTAGAGGGTGAATGTGTTAGGGATACAATGGACTTTTTCTGCCACTGTATATTATGAAAGTGAGATCAGGGCATAACCATTTTTGAGGAAAATGTGCAACAAATGATATAAAATTTGCTTTAGTGGGCTAAAACTTTAGCTTGCCCCCAAAAAAAACTACTTCAGTGTCTAAAATTGCCTCCAAGTTAGATATTTTTTTTTAAGAATGTGGCATTGCTAAGAAGATATCAGGTCTGCATCTTGCAGAATCTGTATTGTTTCAAGGTATGCGCTCCACTTGCGGTGTTTTGTTCCTCCACCAGAAAACAGGAATGCATTTAAATAACTTGCCTGTTAGTCAGTATTCTACTCTGACCTTGTGATTTCTCTTCACTGTGATTGGCTCTCATCATTTGTTCCCTTATTCTTTTGTTGTAGCCATGCCTATGTGGGTCAGGACTACAGCATTCAGAAGAACATCGGGAAAATTTCTCTTGAGCAGATTGATGCTGTAAGTAACAACTAAAGTTATTGACAGAGTTGTCTAAAATGCTATATATATGCAAAAGAGTATTTTTTTATTTTTTTAATTAATTTATTTAAAAAATAATTTGTGCTGCATAGGATTTATTGGGAATTTTACGAATTTATTGGGTCTCAGGAGAGTGTCCTTCACTACTTGCTTTATATTTGGCTCGAGACTTGTGCGCATTTTTATTTTTTCCTTTCCCGGAATTCTCAAGTTACTAGGACATTGAGCATGTCCTACTTTGGTGGTTGGAGTGGATGTGCACAGATGTTTCCCGGGACTAAAGCTGTCTGTGGAAAGATCTGCTGTGTGTGTGTGTGTGTGTGTGCGCCATCTCAGGGCCGGTTGCTGTTCCAATTAAGTGGCTCATCAGCACATGCAAATTTTGTCCTTCACTTTTTGCTTTTATTTGAACATTATTGGATACACGGAAGTCTCTTGTAATTAAAGCCTTTGCATTAAAACAAAGTGCCTGTTTTGAATCCTCATATCTGTATTTCACCACATTGTAACCAGGTGTGATAAAACTTTTTTTTTTTTTTTTTTTCCCTAATCACACATAATTGTACATTTAAAATCAAATATTTCTTGATTGGCTGTGATTGTGTCACAGTTGTTTACAGTGGACCTTTTGGTCTCTATGTTTGTTGTCTTTTAAGGAACTGATACTGTAGCTGTCTGCACCTCAGAATTGGCTAATTTATAAATCAAGCCATTTTTAATAACCACACTTTTCTTTTCTTTGCTTCCACCAGCTCTCGGTCAAGTCTTTTCCTCTGTGTATGAGGCATCTCCACAAGGCACTGAGAGAGAACCACCACCTGCGGCACGGTGGGCGCATGCAGTATGGCCTCTTCCTCAAGGGCATTGGTCTTTCTCTGGAACAGGCCCTGCAGTTCTGGAGGTCAGAGTTTGTCAAAGGGAAAGTCGATGCAGACAAGGTAACTCTTCATCTTCAGATTGTACTCCCTCACTTTGTCCTGGTTTTCCACAGGTTTTTGTCCCCAGATGGTTATATTTTTGTGTTTGTGTTTGTATTCTTTGATGTTCTACTACTTTTTGCTGATGTCATTCTCTTTCTTCATCCCTCAATAACTCTTAAGAGGGTCACCCAAATGAATGAGAGACGATATTAGAAGGCAGAGTTATTCAACTTATTTTGATGCTGGAGATAATTTGCCGTCCTTCCATCGTGTCCTTAATTACAATTCTAGAGGAACACGTAAGATCTTATTTTTTGTGCATGGTACATTAAACAAGAAAATTACACTCCCGATCTCAGACCTATGTTTCCCTCCCTCCCTGCACTCTGCAAATGAATGCTTATTCCCAGCTGATGCTCAATCAAGGAGAAAACAAATGAATTTCAGATCCTTACCTGAGTATGGCCGTCCTGACGGGCACGCTTTTGAAGTAATCGTCAGTCTCACGAGAGCTCCGTACCAGCTCAGAAATCACTTATTACATGCTGAATTTCTCTCTGGCTGCTCCAGCTGTTCTGGAACCCCCAGTTTTATTTTTTCCTGTTTCTTTTGGGATTGTAGCTGCTTAGTTATTATTTTTTTAGGGATCCACCTACATTAATTTTTTAGGCTGATAGCAACCAATAAATAAAAAGCCAATAACTGATTGTTAAACCACTAACTTGACACAAAATAGGTGTTGATTAAAAGTTTAGAATATGGACTTTGCATATTGGTGAGCTGACCAACACAGACTAAATTAACAAAATTTTCTTAGTTATTAGTCAATAATTTATGGGGTCTCTGCAGGTCCTTGTTCTGCATGGGTATGTGGTATTAATTGTATTTTTACAGGTCTTAAAAAACAGTTATAAAAGTCTTACATTTGATTTTAAAAACTCTGCAGATGATTTAAACTCTGATTTATCATATATTGTGGACATTTAATATTTTGGTGCTTTCTTAATTTTATATTGACTCTCATTTATTGTCATTCGTGAATAAGGAATTTTTTTGCTCTTATCGAGCTGATGTAATGCTAACCATCCAGAATTTGTGCCTAAAAACGTTTCATTCTTTTTTCTTTTCCCTCCCTAAAGCATTACAGGATTTATTAGACTGTATTTGTGTCAGCAGCTCAGATATCGAATACGCAATTGATCTACTTTTGTGCACAGTTGTTTGACTGCCCAAGAAATTTAAAATGACGGCGCGTTCCTAAGCGCTGGCATATTTTCTGTGTCAGTGCCAGAACTTCAAGGGAAATCTCCTGAAACTATCTGAAGCTCTGCCTGTTTGGATGTTTTGGAAAGATGTGAAGTATTCATGACTGGTGCAGGATAGCATTTTGTTATAAAGTAATTTATTCAAATCATACAATAAATCATCTATACTATTAGCAGCTACTACTCAGTTCATTTTTGGATTGAGGCAACATGATTCAATTGTACCACCACAGTGAATGCAAACAAATACCCTGGACCACAATACCAGTCTTAAGTGTCAATTTTTCGAAATTGAGATTTATACATCATCTGAAAGCTGAATAAATAAGCTTTCCATTTAATACATGGTTTGTTAGGATCAAACCATATTTGGCCGAGATACAACTATTTGAAAATCTGGAATCTGAGGGTGCAAAAAAATCTAAATTTTGAGAAAATCGCCTTTAAAAAAGTTCTTAGCAATGCATATTACTAATCAAAAATGAAGTTTTGATATTTTTACGGTAAGAAATTTACAAAATATCTTCATGGAACATGATCATTACTTAATATCCTAATGATTTTTGGCATAAAATAAAAATGGATAATTTTGACCCATACAATGTATTTTTGGCTATTGCTACAAATATACCCCAGCGACTTAAGACTGGTTTTGTGGTCCAGGGTCACAAATGATTATTCATGAGTAGATGTACCGTGAGTGAAGGACAGCACAGCCTGTGCTAGCTGTACTAGAAATAACAATATGGTACTAACAATAACATGGGAGTTTTTGAGTGGTCTGCAATTGTGGTGAATATCAGCATCTGAAGTAATCTAAAATGAATAAGCTGCACAATGGATCTGTCGATTTCTGCATTCACATGGGCACAGATAAATGGTGGGCAATATTCTGTGACATCATTGTGAAGCAAAACAAGTGAAAAATTTGGGTCATTTTCTACAGAATGGTGCTTATTGTATTTTGGAAGAAATAAGATGTCAGTTTACATCGAAAAAAAGTAATGCAAGAAGACAGACAAGATGGGGAAATGGGAAATGTATTACCAAGCTCCAGCAAAGCAAAATGGAAGATTACCACAAATAGCTGGACTTTAAATAGGTTAGACTGACATTCTTAAATGGTAAGATTATGTTCAACAAATGATATTGACTTTTGGCATTTACAGAAAATTACCTTTTTTAAGTGTTCATACCATCACCAAAGAAAAACTTTAGAAAATGGCTGGAATAAGTTTGATCTTAATAAAAGTGTCAGTCCACTTTTTCAGTAGGGGTTCTCCGATCAGGATTTTTGAGGCTGATCACAGAAAGCAGTATTTGCCGATACGATCACAGAATACCGATCGTTTTAAAGCCTTCTTTATATCATGTAGAATTATTTATAGTGATGATCCAATCAAGATTTTTAGACGTTTATTTAGGGCCTGAATTTCATTTTTGAAAATGAGTTCTTCTCTAAGGTAACTCTTGTGAGAGGGGATGTTTTTTCATTTGAAGGGTGGAGGAGGGCATTTTTAAATATTTTTATATTCATATTTATCTCACCTAAATGTTTGATCCTGCAGTGTTTTTTTGTTTTTACAACCGTGCAATTGTTGCACAATAGCTTACACACAGCACAAGCCTGATTTCATGAGCTGTATGTGAGGTGGCCTTTTACACCAGGTTCACACATACTCCGTTTGCAGTTCATGTGCGGTACAGAATCAGCACAGACTGCACATGCTTTCACACATGAGTCCATACTGATCCGTGGCTGTTTACCACAAACACAACATTTATCCATTTTTTTTTATTTCAAATACAAACATTGTTACTGAAAATGCTTTTTCAGCATTGTGATTCTTTTTTTACACAGTACAGTAATACAATCTTTCATAGATGTGTTTAAATGCATTAATAAAAAAAAATCAACACATTATTCAATGCTTTTTACTTTTGCATTTACTTCTAGATTTATATATTAAGCTGCTTAAGCAAGTGGCAAAACATTTAAACTACTTTTCGTACGTTTTTACAAACATTAAAACTTACCATTGACAGAAACAGTCAGCTCTACTGCCTTTTCGTTTGCATTTAATTCTTTGTTAAAAGCAATCCTGCGGTTAATAAAGAACTTTTGTTGTACTACCTCCACGAGTGCCATCTATTATTGCCTTGTGTATCTAAAAGTGCTCTTTTACTTAACCTAGCCAAAAAGCCATAGCCTATGTGTTGACTTTGAAACACAGTAGACTTTAATTATATGTATTTAAGGTGTAATTACTACATTTTAGTGTGAATCCATGTTCATATTTATCACTTTAATTCAGTGCGTGCAGCGTAAACGATCTACGCACCTCATAGGCTACACACTGCAAACGGAGTATGTGTGAACCTGGCGATATGTGTGTGCGCTTTAAGTGAGCGTACAGTCTCCAGGAGAGCGTGCGAGTGCTGAATGGTTAAACACTGGTAATAATTAAAAAGAAATGCAATTTATAAACTTTAGTGATGATGCAACACTGCCTTGATTGTGCAAGTGACAATTCCTGTGTCAACTATGCAGTGTGCGGCTCGCTTATTGTGCAGACGCGATGTGATTTGAAGCCCTTTGTGCATTTTGAGAGAGAAAAAAAGATAGCGCGCGCTATCTTTACCTTCAGAATTATAATTATGAGCGACAGAGTCGGTGAAACTCCATGTCGTGCCAAACCTCACGGTAGGCGCGTCATCAGTTTGAGATCGGCCTTTATAGAGACAGCCGATCAAACGTCCCAACGCAATTAAAAATTATTATTTAAAAAGTAAGTTGAAATAATGTAGACTGATTGATTAAGAAAAAATGCATATGCCTTTTATTAACAACCTCAGAGATCACAACAGGTCTATCTTTAAGTTATCATTAAAAATCAACTCCTTTATGGAGAGAATTTTTGTGGTTTTTAATTCTGGAACCCTTCTATTGCATATATACAGTGTAAATTCATTAGACACCCTTTTTTTTTTTTATGGCCCTCTACACACCCTTTTTTTGGTCCCTTTCAAGTATGTAGATAAAGTCAGCGGACACATGCCATCCTACATGTAAAGACCAGTGCCCCTGTGCAAAGCAATTACATTTTCTTGTGATATAGTGCCCTGGAGCTGTGTATTCAAGCACCATCCCAGTTCTTACTGCTTCACTTCCACACTTGCCTCCACGGCAGTAGCTTAAAATAGGACTCGCAGGACAAGAATGGTTAGCAGTGGCCGGCCTTCAGAAAATCAAAATCCAGGCCAATTTATTTCTATTAGAAATGCTGCAGCACAAGTCCATCTGAAAATTCTGTGCACAGTCGAGCGGAAAAATCTAATATTCATATCCTGTGTGCCCTATTCTTTGTTTTTGTCCTTGCTCTTTACATGTTCCCTGAAGCTAAATTCAAGTACAGATATAGTGAGCATGGAAATGAATGAGTAAATTTGGATGGGCATGCCAAAGTAGTTTAACCCTGCAATGGACCGGCCATCTGTCCAGGGTGTTTCCCTGCCTGCAGCCTGAGTTAGCGGGATAGGATTTAGCACCCCCGTGTCCCTACGAAGGAGAAGTGGTTTGAAAAATCAATGTATGAATAGAAGTATTTTGAACCTATATTATGTAACATTTACATTACTGCTGTCAAGTTTGGGGTCAGGATTTTATTTTAAATTAACTTTTATTCTAGCAAGGATAGATTAAATTAATCAAATGTGTAAAGACATTTACATTTTTACTTTAAGTTCAATTAAATGCTGTTCTTTTGTTCTATTAGGGCAAATTTCACGATTCAATTTGATTCTGACTCACAAGCTTGTGAAAAATTTTGATTTGAAGTTTTGATCACAAAATTTGATTTGATTTAAATTTAATAAATTATTTTGGAACAGCCAATCAGAGGCGTTTAAGTTAGAATCCACTCACTGCTCAAATCACCTGAGGCCCCATTTACACTAGTGCGTTTTTGTTTTAAAACAGCGTTTTGTAATGAAAACGATCCCAGTTTACACTGGCGTTTCAGAAACGATCTCCGGTTACACTACACAATCTCAAACGCATGTCACGTGACCATTCATGCAGGTACAACCATAGATGTGTATAGGTAGATTCCCTATTATTTTGATGGCGGGCGCATCTGTGTGCTTGGAGCGGTACAGTGTTTCCCCTACCATTATTTTAGGGGGGCGGCCCCCGTAAAAGTCAAGTTAATTTTATTTTCTCTATAGCGCCAGACTACAAAAGAAGTCATTCAATGTTACCTTCCCTATAGAACAGGTCTATACTTTGTTAGTATTTCTTTGAAAGTATACTTTCCGCCCCGGGTTCGCGCACACACACACACACACACACACAAACGTAAGCGCACACACAAGTGAGCACACTCCCACTCCTATTTGTAAATATTAAGCCGCAAAACGGCTATTTAAATATAACTTCTGCCTGTCTCTGTGCTATGTTAATATGGCGCAGACGCGGGTTTGTTCACTACTCATACAGAAAGTATAATAGTGTAAACGATAAGCGTAACTGTAGCAAAAGTTATGTTTTAAAACGAAAACGCACTAGTGTTTATTTAATAAATTTGTATTAAATGCATGCATGCATCATTCATATCAAATTCTTACAATTTATTAATTTAACTTAATATAATAAGATAATATAGGGTTGTTTCAAATCATATGAAATCAGTATCTACAAAACCGATCTTTCCACTGCAGAAGAAACAGAAGTGACTGGAGCAGCATTCAGATACATTTACACAGACAGTTCAATGTCAAGTTAAGTCACCTTTATTTATATAGCGCTTTTAACAATACAGATTGTGTCAAAGCACTTAACAGTATCAAATTGGAGGATAGAGTGTCAGTAATGTATCATGAGATTAAACACTCAATTTTCAGTTAAAGGCATTTCATTATTGAATTCAGAGATGTCATTGTCTAGCTCAGTTTAGTTTAAATAGTATCTGTGCAATCAAATCGGCGATAATCGCTAGAAATTAAGTGTCCCCAACTGAGCAAGCCAGAGGCGACAGCGGCAAGGAACCAAAACTCCCTCTGTGACAGAATGGAGAAAAAAAAAACCTTGGGAGAAACCAGGCTCAGTCGGGGGTCAGTTCTCCTCTGACCAGACGAAACCCGCAGTTCAAAAGTTTATATTTCTATTTTAATTTTGTTGAAATTTCTAACAATAGTAGTATTATGTAGTTAGGTATTTTATTATATTTTTAGTTTTATTATATTTTAATCGAGGTCTTCACTGGGGATATGTCTCTGGGGCTCATCTGGGTGTCCTGGTCTCCGCTGACGATCAGGGCTGTAGACATCATCTCTTGGTGCTGATCCACCATCTGATCGGATACGGACTGAGAAACAGAATAGGAAAGAAACAGACAAATATTAGTGTGGATGCCATTCTACTTACGATGTAACGAGTACATCGTGTGTTATGGGGAGTGTTCCCGGTTCCGGTTGATCTAATTAATGCAGCCTAACAATCCTTTAACGGATTTGAATAATAGAAGCTTATTAGTGTGTTATGTGTAAGCCAGGCTAAAGAGATGGGTCTTTTAATCTAGATTTAAACTGACAGAGTGTGTCTGCCTCCCGAACAGTGTTAGGTAGATCGTTCCAGAATTTGGGTGCTAAATAGGAATAGGATCTGCCGCCCGCAGTCGATTTTGATATTCTAGGTATTATCAAACGGCCAGAGTTTTGAGAACGCAGTGGACGTGAAGGACTATAATGTGATAAGAGCTCGCTCAAGTACTGAGGAGCTAAACCATTCAGGGCTTTATAAGTAATTAACAAGATTTTAAAATCGATCCGATGTTTGATAGGGAGCCAGTGTTGACAGAACCGGGCTAATATGGTCATATTTCCTGGTTCTAGTAAGGACTCTAGCTGCTGCATTTTGGACCAACTGTAGTTTGTTGATCAAGCGTGTAGAACAACCACCCAATAAAGCATTACAATAGTCTAACCTTGAGGTCATAAACGCATGAATTAACATTTCTGCATTTGACGTTGAGAGCATAGGTCGCAATTTAGATATGCTTTTGAGATGAAAAAACGCAGTTTTACAGATGCTAGAAACATGGCTTTCGAATGAAAGATTGCTATCAAACAGCACACCTAGGTTCCTGACTGATGAAGAAGAATTGATAGAGCAGCCATCAAGTGTTAGATAATGTTCTAGGTTATTACATGTGGGGTTTTAGGTCCGATAATTAACACCTCTGTTTTTCAGAATTTAGCAGTAAAAATTACTCGTCATCCAGTTTTTTTTATATCGACTATGCATTCCGTTAGTTTCTCAATTTGGTGTGTTTCACCGGGCATAAAGAAATATAGAGCTGAGTATCATCAGCATAACAGTGAAAGCTAACACCATGTCTCCTGATAATATCTCCCAAGGGTAACATGTAAAGCGTGAAAAGTAACGGCCCTAGTACTGAGCCTTGAGGTACTCCATACTGCACTTGTGATCGATATGATACCTCTTCATTCACTTCTACGAACTGATGGCGGTCAGATAAGTACGATTTGAACCATGCTAAGGTGCTTCCACTAATGCCAACAAAGTTTTGTAGTCTATTCAAAAGAATGTTGTGGTCGATAGTGTCGAACGCAGCGCTAAGATCCAGTAGAACTAATAAAGAGATACAACCACGATCAGATGATAGAAGCAGTTCATTTGTAACTCTAATGAGAGCAGTTTCAGTACTATGATACGATCTAAATCCTGACTGGAATTCCTCACAGATATCATTTTTCTCTAGGAAGGAATTTAATTGTGAGGATACTACCTTTTCTAGTATCTTTGACAGAAAAGGGAGATTTGAGATCGGTCTGTAATTAACTAGATCTTTGGGGTCAAGTTGTGGTTTTTTAATGAGAGGCTTAATAACAGCCAATTTGAAGGTTTTGGGGATATATCCTAATGACAATGATGAATTAATAATAGCCAAAAGAGGATCTATGACTTCTGGAAGCAGCTCTTTTAGTAGTTTAGATGGAATCGGGTCTAACATACATGTTGTTGGTTTAGATGATTTAACAAGTTTATACAATTCTTCCTCTCCTACAGTAGAGAATGAATGGAATTGTTCCTCAGGGGATCTATAGTGCGCTATCTGATGCAATACTGTAGCTGACGGCTGCAAGGATACAATTTTATCTCTGATAGTATCAATCTTGGAAGTGAAGTAGTTCATAAAGTCATTACTGCATTACTGCTTGGGAAATGCCAACACCTGTTGATGCTTTATTTTTCGTTAATTTAGTCACTGTATTGAATAAATACCGAGGGTTATGTTTGTTTTCTTCTAGAAGAGACGAAAAGTAATCAGATCTAGCAGTTTTAATGCTTTTCTGTAGGATAGGGTACTTTCCCGCCAAGCTAAACGAAATACCTCTAATTTAGTTTTCCTCCAGCTGCGCTCCATTTTCTGGGCTGCTCTTTTTAGGGCGCGAGTGTGCTCATTATACCACGGTGTTGGACTCTTATCCTTAATCTTCCTTAAGCGTAAAGGAGCAACCGCATCTAAAGTGCTAGAAAAGAGAGAGTCCATAGTTTCTGTTACATCATCAAGTTGTTCTGAGCTATTGGATATGCCGAGGAACTGCGATAAGTCAGGAAGAATATTTATAAAGCAGTCTTTTGTGGTAGAGGTAATGGTTCTACCATATTTGTAACAAGGAGTTGGCTTTACAGCTTTAGCTATATGGAATATACAGGAGACTAGATAATGATCTGAGATATCATCGCTCTGCTGCCAAATTTCAATGGCACTGACATCAATTCCATGTGACAGTATTAAATCTAGAGTATGATTACGACAATGAGTAGGTCCTGACACATGTTTAACACCAATAGAGTTTAGAATGTCTATAAATGCTGATCCCTATGAATCTTTTTCATTATCAACATGGATATTAAAATCACCTACGATTAGGACTTTATCTGCAGTCAGCACTAACTCCGATAGAAGATCAGAAAATTCTTTAATAAAGTCTGTATGGTGCCCTGGTGGCCTGTATACAGTAGCCAGTACAAACATCACAGGGGATTTATCATTAATACTTGTTTCTTTGGATAACGTTATATGAAGCACCATTACTTCGAACGAATTATACTTGAAACCCGACCTCTGAGAGATACTGAAAATATTGCTATAAATTGTAGCAACACCTCCCCCTTTACCTTTTGGACGCGGTTCATGTTTGTAACAGTAATCTTGTGGTGTAGACTCGTTGTCTGTAATGTAATGTAATCATCTTGTTTTAGCCAGGTTTCTGTCAGACAAAGCACATCTAGTTTATGGTCAGTGAACACATAATTTACAAAAAGTGCTTTTGAAGAAAGGGATTTAATATTCAATAAGCCAAGCTTTATCATGTGTTTATCTGCATTATATCTGTTTTTTATTTGTTGAACATCAATTAAATTGTTACTATTACTTTGGTTTGGATGTTTTCTGTATTTTCTAGTTCGGGGAACAGACACAGTCTCTATAGAGTGATATCTAGGTGAAAAAGTTTCTATGTGCTGAGAGTTAACTGACTTCTGTGACGTGAGGCGGCTAGCAGACGATCGGTTTAGCCAGTCTGTCTGCTTCCTGACCTGGGCCTCAGTTAGTCAAGTACGAACTCTAAGACTATGTGCCATATTTCTAGAGAGAAGAGTGGCACCACCGCAAGAGGGATGAACACCATCTGTTTTCAACAGGTCAGGTCTGCACCAAAAATTCTTCCAATTGTCTATAAAGCCTATGTTATTTTGCGGGCACCACCTAGGCATCCAGCCATTAAGTGACGACAGTCTGCTATGAATCTCATCACCCCGGTAAGCAGGGAGGGGACCAGAGCATATTACAGTGTCTGACATTGTACTTGCAAGTTCACACACCTCTTTAACATTATTTTTAGTGATATCCGACTGGCGAAGTCGAACATCATTAGCGCCGACGTGGATAACAATCTTACTGAATTTACGTTTAGCATTAGTCAGCACTTTTAAATTTGCCAAGATGTCAGGCGCTCTGGCTCCTGGTAAACAATGGACTATGGTGGCTGGTGTCTCTATTTTCACGTTCCGTACAATAGAATCGCCAATAACTAGAGAACTTTCATCAGGTTTCTCAGTGGGTGCTTCACTGAGTGGGGAGAACCTGTTTGATGTTCTGATCGGAACGGAAGAGTGGTGTTTTGACCCGCGACTAGGCCGCCTCATAGTCACCCAGTTGCCCTGCTGCATGGGCTCAACCGAAACCGAACAATGTACAGGACTCCCTGAGCTAGTCGCATCCAAAGCAGTATCTACAGCCCTCACATTCTTACTATCCTCACCTAAAGTTTGGATGCGTGTCTCTAGTTCTAAAACCTTCTCTGTCAGCCTAACTATTTCCCTGCATTTATCACATGTGAATCCCTCGCTGCTGATGAAGACAGACAAACTATACATGTGGCAAACAGTGCAAACAACAATAGCAGGAGAAGAAGCCATTACTCACCGTGATTGATTGAATGATACCAACTTAACTTACCACTTACCACTGTTGTTTGATGAGCTCGTGAAAAACGGAGCGAGGAAAAAATTAAAATAATAGGCACGAATAGAAATGCAAATGGTACCGCGAGTGACAAGCTAGGGCTAACAAGCTGCACTCGCGGTTTTAAAAGCGGACGATCAAATTAGTTAGATTAGTTTGAAAGATAGCACCAGAAATATGGTGGGAATTAAGTTATATTATCACTGTAGACAAAAGGGAGTGAAAGTAAGGTAGAGATTCAATAAAAAGCAAAGGTACACGGAGCTACAATCACAAACCTCTCAGCAGCACAACAGACTGAAGCAATCGATCAGACTGAGGCAATGTAGCTGAAATATAGCACAAATGCATTTACACTGCATGCAAAATTATAACACACATAATGATGTGAGCTCTGCTTTATTTATTTTTTTATTTTTTATATACAAAAATGAAATGATAGGCTACTATAAAAGTAAACCACCAGTAGGTGGCAGCAAGTGATCTTAATCTTAATAAGTCATTGAAGCATGCCTTCAAACGATTCGTTCAGACAGCTGATTCATTCAAGAATGAAGCAAGTGCCTGTCCTTATGAATGGACCACTGAATCATTGACTCAAAATTCAAAAACGCGAATCATTCATTAACAAAACACCGCTGTGTGTTGCTTAGACATGCGCGACTGTTCTGCTGTGATCTTTGTTTGGAACTATTTTCATTAACGAAAAGGAGCAAAAACAGTCAATGTTGACACTATATCTTTTCAATAATATACAATTTAGTTCAATATTTGAATTTTTATTTAACTACTTGCAAAAAAAGCACCGTCTTTCGGATGAGACGTTAAACCGAGGTCCTGACTCTCTGTGGTCATTAAAAATCCCATGACACTCATCGTAAAGAGTAGGGGTGTAACCCCGGTGTCCTGGCCAAATTCCCTCCACTGGCCCTTGTCAATCATGGCTTCCCAATAATCCCCATCCACTTGATTGGCTCTACGACACTCTCTCCTCTCCACCTGTAGCTGGTGTGTGGTGAGCGCACTGGCGCCGTTGTCCTGTGGCTGCCGTCGCATCATCCAAGTGGATGCTGCACACTGGTGGTGGTTGAGGAGAGACCCCTCTAATTTAGTTTTCCTCCAGCTGCGCTCCATTTTCTGGGCTGCTCTTTTTAGGGCGCGAGTGTGCTCATTATACCACGGTGTTGGACTCTTATCCTTAATCTTCCTTAAGCGTAAAGGAGCAACCGCATCTAAAGTGCTAGAAAAGAGAGAGTCCATAGTTTCTGTTACATCATCAAGTTGTTCTGAGCTATTGGATATGCCGAGGAACTGCGATAAGTCAGGAAGAATATTTATAAAGCAGTCTTTTGTGGTAGAGGTAATGGTTCTACCATATTTGTAACAAGGAGTTGGCTTTACAGCTTTAGCTATATGGAATATACAGGAGACTAGATAATGATCTGAGATATCACATCACCTTAATTAAAAGGGGTCAAAGCCTAGAAGCGCATCTAGATAGTTAACAAGCGGTTACTTGCATGGGTTTTGTGGGTGCTGAGTAAAGCATCCTGGTGCATGTATAATGCGTAGATTCCTGGTGAATTACTTTAGGAGTGAAAGCTTCGTCATTCCAGCCATGGGTTGATTAGTCCGAAGTGAATCGACAAAGTTACTGAACTTGTGTAACTTTGTGGGATTGCGATGAACTAAGATTAGTGACAGCTTTTTAGTGATTATAACAAGGTTAGTGCACTCTCACTAATTTAAGAAGCAACCTTAGTGATTTGATTCTGGAGCCAGGCTTGTTCAAAAGTAACAAAGCACAAAGCTTACTGCGATTTATTGGATGGGAGGTGCACTAAAGTGATCTATTCAATAACTGAAAACAGGCTAGACTAATCGATTGTTGGGATTTAAGAATCGAGACAGTTTTGTAAAAATGAATCAATTAAAATGGAGAATTTATTTTTTTTATTTATTTTTTATTTTTTTTCCCCATCCCTACTGTCTGTCTGTCTTTCTGTATGGATGGATGGATGGTGGGAATCGCACCGGCAACCTTCAGGTTACAAGCCCGACTCCCTAACCATTAGGCCACGACTACCCCCTTTGTGCTGTACATTGTAATTTCGTGATGCTTAAATTTCAATTATAGCATTTAAATGATTGATTTTTTATTTTTTTGTTTTATTTCTTAGACATTGGTATAGAATTTTATTACTATTACCGTAATGGTGTAAATTGTTCAAATCTTTTTGGAAATGGTCCTTGTGTTAGTAAAAACCTTTCACAGTTTGTTGCCTCTGCTAAAAGTTGAAGCAGCTCTCCTAAGCACCAAACATTTGCCGTGCTGCACTGCCGGCACTGAACATGCTCGAGTTCAAAGAGGTGCTTTTGCTTTGACTACTGCTAAGCCACTTTCACAGACTCAAAAGCAGTCCGAGGGTGTCCATTTACAAATATTCCTTCTCTTAGCCGCCAACCATTCCTCTGGAAGAAGTCAGGAGGTGAAAAATAAATAAATAAATAAAAGAACACATCCAGACAAACACATTCTCTGGTGGTCATGCACCGTCACTCGCAAAAGTGCCCCATTTCCAGGGTGGCTGCGTCCCCCTCAGTCTGCCCTCTCAGGTGGAACTCAGTCCACCCACTCACAGCGAACACAGCCTTCCTTACAAACCAGTGCATGGTGGAATCGGTGGGATGCAGGTCGCAGCTCTGTGAGTGATGTATGCGAGGTGTCAAGGATATCAGACGGCACAAAGCCTCCATTAGCATTCCACTTTCACTGGCAAATAAACAACCGCAGCAACATCTCAGTCTGGACTGCTTGTTTTGATTTGGCAGTTGCAGTGGGTGTGGGTGGTCGCAGATAATATCCTGAGGAATAATCTATGCGTTTCTTTATGAAGGAATTGATTCGATGTTGCTTTGCCTTTCACAGCTTTCTGTTACTTTCTACTTTGTGTGAAGGGATTCCGCCACTTAGCACCTAATGTTCAGATACGCCTAGGGGTGTGCATGAATAGTCGAGCATTCGAATATTCGGTCTTTTAATTATTATTCGAACAATAAAAAACACACTTCGAATTTTACTATGTGTTGATTTGCTGGTCGTAAATGCAGGGAATCCATGATAAATCCTAAGCAGTTATAACTAAATGCACTGGGTGGCGCTGTGGAGCGTGTTAGCAAGTTGATTGTATTTGATCACAGAATGTCGTCATCTGCCTCGCGAAGTTTGGATTTACTTTGATCTAAATGATCTTACAAAATGTAATTACTTCTGATCAAATGAATTAGTGAAACCGATTTATAATAATATCACCACCACAATGAGAAATCGCATGAAATTCAAACACAGTCGACTGAGTAAAGACAGCTGTCCATCACTGCATTCACGACTGCAGGTGAACGCAGCTATACTTCGATTGAGCCGAGAAGACAGCGCATCTGATAGTGAAATGATCTTTGAGACATATATAAAGTTTCCTCGAGGGAGAGTGGTTTAACACAAAGCGCTAAGAAACTGTTAGCACACATTATCGTTGTCAGCGCGTTCTTATCATCAAACTGAGGAACAAACTTTCTCCCGAGCATGTGGATATTATTGTTTCTTTCAGAATTAATATGTAATACAATGTAATCACAATAAATATAGGCCGACTAGAGTATATGTAGCCTACTTTCTGCACTGTAATTGGCACAGTCTGCTTGATTTTTCCGTTTGCTCTGCTTGATCTTGAATGCTTTTATGTTTGTTTTTTTGTTTACACATGTTTTCAACCAAAATAAAAGATTGCGATATAACGTAACGTTGTTGTAGAACATTGTTGTGTAACGGCTAATCATAAGCTTGTTCAGAAACTTGATAATTAAAAATAATGTCTATCTTATTAAACCTCATTTAAATAAACAAATATTAGTTTTTCATGAATTTTTGGAAAATGTCTATCCCTAAATTCTTGTTAACTGTAGCTGTGCATTATACATGGAGTTCAGCTTTTATGCTCCCTGATGAGTAAAAAAGCACTGTTTTGATAAAATCCACTTTTGCTCCTTTGGTCCAAGGTTATTAATCTGCAGTAAGTTGCACAGCTCTTTAGTTGACAGTAAAGCAACAACAATAATCATAATAAATAATGATGACAATAATTATAGTACAAGCAACTGCGAGTTCACCTAACAGCATTCTGTATGCAGCACCAAAATGGTTTACATGCAAAATATTGTCACGAGTCATTGATTTTTGGATGAATAAATTACTGTTTACCCCGAGGCTGATCTGTCTGATTGCTGCATGAAGCACGGGACCCTGATGGCACCTGCTTACATATCAGTGGCATGGACTTTGTGTGGTGTATCATTCATGCAGAGGGCCAGGAACGGCTGAGGGCAGGCTATGGCCTTCCATGCTCCTCTCTGGCTAAATGGTTGCTGTTAACACTCATTTTGATTGAGTGAGCACAATGTCAGGTGCGCCGGGGTGACGCTCATTAGACTCTCACATACCGCTCCACTCTCCACTGCCGAGGGACATTTCTTGAGCACAAGAGATTCTACTCTTCAGCCATAAGGGAGAGTCTGGTTGCATTAATGTCGCTTTACTGGTTTATATTGTGTTTATATAAACTAGATTTTTCATATTTAAGGTCTCTTCACAGCAACACAGATCTTCAGCAAAAAATTTGGGCCAATTTTTGTATAATTGTATAATGATAGTTCCAGCAACCATATCGGTGTCAATTAATCTGCAAAACCGATATATCAGTCGACCTCTAGTAAGGACATTGTTAAAATAGTCCATGTGACATCAGTGGTTCAACCTCTTCTGTGTCAGACTTTGCACGTTCACACCAGTACCACGATGCAAGCGTGTGGTGCTGCTGACGCAGGATCCGGCGTTCTGACGTAGAACCCGATTGCACTGCAACTTGTTTACAAAGAGAGCAATGCACACGCATGCGTTGTGGTACTGTCCTGAACGCACGTCGAAGTCTGACACAGAAGAGAAGAAATTGTTGAACAAAGTTATTATTTTTGTTTTCTTTGTGCACAAAAAGTATTCTCGTAGCTTCAGCAAATTACGGTTGAACCACTGATATCACATGGACTATTTTAATGATGTCCTTACAACCTTTCTGGACCTTGAATGTGTCAGTTGCCTTGGTGTATATGCAGGGTCAGAAAGCTCTCGGATTTCATCAAGAATATCTTAATTTGTCTTCTAAAGATGAACGAAGGTCTTAGGGTTTTGGAACGACATGAGGGATTTTTGGGTGAACTATATCTTTCTGTTTCTGACACGAGAAGGAAAAGTTATACAGTATTTACATGTTTTCTCAGAGACAATGAAATTTTATGAAACAACACAAAATACAAGAGTTCAGAGCCACATCTGGATTTTTCCTCTATTCACTGTTATTTGGAAAAATAATCATAGTTTTACTGTGAATCGTATTGGTGGACCAGCTGTATTCACAGTGTGAGGTAAAATATATTACAACCCCTCTGTACAAAAAAATCTGGTGCATTAACAGCA